>NC_042287.1:8329191-8674191 GCF_901000725.2 Takifugu rubripes
CGTATAGCGTGACTGACAACAATTGTGACATATCGCGCCAACATACAACACATATTAAACTGAGTTATTTGTTCCCAGGCGGAATTTCAAAACAGGGATTATTGAACCCGCGCGCCGTGATGGATAAAACCAGAAGTTGGTGCCGCTGTCGCTGTAGTTTACATTTTAATCTTAAAGAAACTGCTCATCTGAAAAGTGGAGTCAGGGCAAAGTTTGCCATCATCACATCTAATTAATGGTGTTGTTCTGAAGAATCCAGATGCAATGGAACCACTGTCACTGTAAGGGTTAATAAGTCATTTTTAAAAAGCAATGGGTGATATATTGGTTCCATTTCTAATAAAACGCAATATTGCCGTCTGTGCGGAGCAATGTGTCACTTATTAAGTGCCTGTTCGCTCCACGTTTGCTTCAGAAACAACTGTGTTGGCAGCAAAGGCTGTAAAAACAACGTCACCCTTCATGCGCTACACTGGACTGACCAAACATATTTATGCCCAAAGCTTGACAAGACTCCTCAAAGCACTGAGCAAACGTATTGCCCCTGTCTGAATCCGCCTATTTGTGTGTGTACTTGACGTCTGTTTGCATGCCGGGCTAGCCTCAGATTGCTGTTTGAGGATGTAATTGCTCTGCTCCTCTCCTCCTCGGAGTGGCCCGGGATGGATCTGTGCGGGCTGTTTAGCAGTCAATGGCCGGTGCAGATTGTAAACAGATCTCCCATGAATTGCGGGTTTAGCGGTTTTGTGAGTCTCCAAACAAGGTTGTGCCGATAACGCCTGTTCTCCGCCTGACAAAATCAGCTACTTTGCTGCGAGGGGTTGTGATTGAGAGGTGCCAGTCAAAGTGGACTGACAGCATTAATCCCCCACAGGAGCAAATAGGAGAAAACAAACCCCGTCCTTATAGAAAACACGTCCCCCGTCTCAATCCTGCTTGGGTAAATATTTCACCTATCTAACTGCGCAGTCGGGACTAGCGAAGGTTCTCACGGTTTACAAAGGCTATTTGAAATAATTGGCAAAATGAATGATGCGCCCTATTATAACCTGTCACGTTTGTCTAAGAGAAAAGAAGGACTAACACAGATGCACCCCTGCTGTTGCAGGCAAATACAGAGCAACATGTATTTTCTCATAATGCTAATTCATTCTAAGCCGCTAGCTTTCGATCCTACGGACATAAACTGCTGCGAACGCTTTGAGGAGTTATTTATCCATTAGGCTGCTCTGATCACTGCAACACTGAGGTTCAGCTGACCAGTATTTGACTGATAAAACAGTTAGAAAAGTCCAAATCCTGCTTCTGAAGACTTTATAGCTTATACCATATTCCTGTGTGAAAATGTTGAACATGTGACATGACACCACACGCCACTCCACGCCTGAACACAAACGCAGCGATAGAGCATTTCAATTTCTGGAAAACAGGTTGTGGCGGCTGTGATAAGGCTGATGACACAACCCGGACAACGGCGCTTTGGCGGAAGCTCCACGCCGCGATTTGCGAGGCTTTCAGGTTCTGCAATGGGTCCTGAGGGGCGAAAAGTGTAAAAAAAGGACATTTAACACAGAAAATCAGAATTACACACAGAAAAGTCAAACATTTGATATTGGACTATTTGATGCCATTTGGATCGTGTCCAGGTTTTTATAATTACTTTTTCAGCAATTAAAGCAAGTCTCTTTGTAAAAGGCAAGAGTGGAGGTCTTATCAGTTACCTTGGCAAACTACAGTAACCCTGACAACCAGGATGCACTGTGAGTGTCAGTGGTAAATAAAGATGGGGGAGCTGATGTTATTTACTAAAAACAAAATAAAGTGGTGGGAAGACAATGCATACAAGTGAATCTGTCCAGTGATGTTAGTAATCTACCCGATCCAGTATGGCGGGAAGCTACGAATTAAAGCTCTCATATTAGAACCACAGATTGTGTAACAAGAACATACAACTTATCAGAATAGATCGATCCAATGACCTGATTTGTTCCCCATTATCACCAATATCTGAACCCACTGCCACATGGGTCAGTAGCCCATTGATATCCAATACTGTAGCCACATCTGGAGAGCAAAAAGAGTTCGGATCACGGTCACCTTCTTCTTTAAAAAACGTGACATACGGTTACAGCAGGACTGTAGACGACTATGGTTCAGTACATTGTTGCGTTAGCTAGAAAATGGGCATTGGCGCATCAATAGATGCTTTAATGCAATTTCAGGGTTTCTACATCGTGTGTTGTGTTGTGTGTGTGTGTGTGTGTGTGTGTGTGTGTGTGTGTTACAAGTTGAAGCATGAACATGTACAGCTAACCAATATAAAGTCCATACGCTCTGTTGACCAGTCGGGGACCCGTCGCCACGGTGGAACAATTAAACTCCATCTTCTTTGTCAGACAGAAGCAGCTCCATCAGCGCCTGGAGAATGAGTTTTTCTGTTGACCCCTCCATTACGATGGAGTTGAGTCACCCCCCCAAACTCCATCGAGCAGTTTTAGCCTCGCCGCACTAGCGTAGCATAGCCATCCACCAAGACAGCAGCGGCGCAACAATCGATATTCTGTGTTACAAGCTCTTGATTCATTACAAGCCGTTGAGAAGGGGTGAATAAATTTTATAAAAAGTAATTTGCTGGTAAAACCTTCTGACAATAAATTTTAAAAAGCAATATTTTACACTTAAAGCGGGGAATTTATGCTGAAAGCATACTTACACAGATGATGTCAATGACATATATATAATAAAAAACTGCTATATACTCTAACGTTCAAAGAATACTTAACACAAGTAATCGGTGGCACGGTGGGCTCCAGGAGAAGAACATGTTTTATCCCTTTATTTTAGCACAAATGGTATGAAAATGGCCCATTATCACGGAGGAAAAAAGAGTGCACCCCATGTTAAAGCCGGCCCCTCATTGATGCCCCGGTGACTCGGCCAACCACTCTCCCAAGGCCTGCTCCTTGATTAAATGCATAATCCACTACTCCCCATCCCCGATGATTTAGTGTGCCTTTAAATCAGCTTGCGCACACATAAAAACCTCAAATAAAAATCACCAAGAAAAACCATTGCACTCTAACTGTTCTATTAAAATGATACCCGGCCACAGCCTTTCTTCTCTGCAATCCCGTTTATTCCACATGAATGCGTATCTCCATTTTTTCTTTTTTCATAGGTGCGCATATAAATATTTAAAGTTTAAAATGTCACAGTTGAACATCAAATGCGGGGCGACCGTCATTAATCAGCGAGGATGGGGATTCTCTTTTAAGGTTATAACCCTTTGAAAGAGCAAAAATTACATTTTTGACCTTGACGATGAGACAAACTCATAAACGTAACATAATTTGCAGTTTAAAGGGGGAAGAGATATCGTTCACCTCAGTGGGCTGTCGGTGTGTGTGTGTGGGGGGGGGGGGGGTGTGCAGGGGACCAAACAAGTTTCATTTTCATATTTACATCCAAGCTGTTGAGATTAATTTGAAATCATGGCGAGGAAAAAAGGAGGGAGGAAACAAAACTCGGAGAAAACATCAAAAGGGGCGACTGTCAAACTTTGAAATCCAGGGGCCCAGCTATCTCCCCACGTGTGCAACGTGCACTTTTTTCTTGCACTTTTTATTAAATGGTGCATGACATTTTCATTACTCAAGAAATTAATTGACTAATTTTCTTACAAGCCCCGTACGTCTGCTATTTTAGGGAGGCCCGCTGAACAGAGCGATTGTTTCAACACCTACACAAAGCGACGCTAACGTGGATGTGCAAAGTGATTTCTTCTTGGAAATTTGCTCCTTTAATGAGAAAGTCGTTTTTTTTTCTGATCGACTTTGTGCGTAACCGCTCATGACATTAAACACGCAGTGTTGTCATTTTTTCTGGTGAATCTATGATTTAATTTCTTGAACTGTCGATATCGGAGACGCGCAATACGACCTTCTTAAGCCCCTACCGATAAAATTACCGGTTATGTTTGTTGTTTTAGAAAGATCCTTCCCTCGTCTGGCGTCAGAATGTGGAGTCTTGTTAGATGAAACCTTTGTTATGGGTGCGTTTTGCTGGCTAAAATCCGTGGGGCAGCTATTTCAAGGGAGTGCTAACGATAATGAAAATATCTGGTTGTCTGGCAACTATTGTTGTAATTGTTCCCAGTGCTAATGCGGAAAAGCCAAAATGTCGTCATTGCTGGTGTGGCGAATGTTCGGGCGGTAAATAGGCGTGAGGGAAAAAAACGCAAAAGAAGACGACATCTTTGGGAAAAATTTGCGAAGGCCTATCGGTGCTGTAGTGGGAGGAGCCTATGAGAGCGCGAGGTTTCCTAGCCAGTTTATTCTCCACACCTCAGAAAAAAGCCACACTTTTCTCTCTGCTTGTTCTTGGAACGCTGGAGTTTGGGATATTGTGATTTGTGGGCTCTCACCAAGAACCTTTGGGGGAAGCTGCTTTTTACTAGGATACTGGGCAGCTCAGGACCAACCAACCAGGAACGTGCACAGCAGTAAAAAAAACAGAAAAGGGGTCGGGTTCTGAGAGAAGCTGAGACATTTTGAGGATAATTGGGGGAAAATATGGAGTCAGGCCCTGGATGCTGCCCCTCCCCTGGAGATAAAAAGGCTGATTACCTTCACCTCTCAGGGTTGGGAGCCACATGGCTGACAACATCATTGGAAAATAGACTCCTGAGCTCCTCTGGGCCCTATAACAGCTTACATTTAATGTGAGCGTGAGCGTGTGTGTTGTGGGGGGGTGAGGATCACACTAAAAGGGGGATGACACCACAACCGCACTCAGATTGTCGGGCACATTAGAGGCAAAGTGCTTATTTTTGTGTTAGTTGTGAAACAGTCACAGCTGGGAAAGAGATAAATCTCTATAAAATTACCAGGCTGGCATTGTGGGCGTTAAAATATAATTTGATAAGGTCATTCTTTAGTTACCCAAATTGCCAGTATTTCTAATTCTTAACGTCAGAAATTACTGGATTTACACACACTGAAGGAGACTTTCCTCTAATTTTTAACAGTGGCTTCTCAGAAACAATGTGGGGGAAAAAAAAAAACACCCGTGCAATAAAATAGTGATCTAAACCATATTTGTGTTTCAAAGATCTCATTTGCGTGCCACTGGATAAAAAAGTAGCAATTCCAAAACGATATCCCACAAATCTTTTGATGAATAAGCTGGAAGCCTCTTGGTGACCTCTGCGCTTCGTCAACAGCGACCACAATTTAGTGGCAGCCTGAACTCCATTTCAAAGGTTGCAGAACTTAACATAAAATCTCTTACAATATTAGAGAAACGCTGAGCTCTTTTGTTGTGGCTGTAAATTAATTTAAAACCTCAGTGGTCTGTGTGTGTGTGTGTGTGTGTGTGTGTGTGTGTGTGTGTGTTGTGTGTGTGTGGTGAAGAGGGGGGAGATCTTTTGGCTTGGCAAATGCTCAGCTTTAATGATGAGAAACATGGGCTTAACTGGAAACATATGGTATTGCAGTGGAGAGGAAGCCTTCATAAGAGGATCATGGCTGCGTAATAAACGGAGACAGGAAAAGGGCACGTGTGGCGGTCTGGGTGGCGTTTTTTTTTCCCATTCTCTTGATCGGAGCCGACAAAAGACGCGAATAGAACACATCCGCAGCAAACGGCAAATGTGGTTTTCTTCCAATTTCCTTTTTATTTACATGCATTTTGTCTCTGTTTGCTCTGTGTTTTTGGATTCTACCTATTAGGGTGGACGCACCGTGAGTCGCCTGTGCAATCTCGTAATTAGCGTTTAGCATTAGCTGTCTGAGAGAAAAAAGGCGGCAAACCTCGGTAAAGCACCACTGACGGGGTATAATTTCTTATATGTCCCTAAACCGTCGCAGTTAAAGGGCGATATTGTGCCTGCGGCTCAGGAGCACGACAACATCATCCACAGGTCAGACAGGAACTCTTCTAGTCTCGTTTGTATCTGAGCTGCAATCACAACAACAATCTTTTCCAGATTGCCCATAATTAGAAAAGCCCCTCTCCAAACCAGCTCCATGTTAAGAGCATGATTGCAGCCAAATTGAGCGGTAATTTGTACGATGTGGACGTGGGTACCACGTGAGGGTGCGATGGTTTCATGCCCCTTTTATCCGGCCTGGTTAGCCTGCTTCCCTCAATCTAATGCGCTGTGCCTTGAATGAGGGCCGGGGGAAAAAAAACATCCTCTGTGCTGCATCAGCGCCACAGCAGACGTACGGGGGGATGAAGGGGGGGGGCAAAACGCAGGACCAGGTTACAGAATTTCTACCTTCGGTAACCCCGGGAGAGCCATCATGGATGCTAATGGAATCACTCGCCCTACCATTACACAAAAACCCCCAAACATCACCTGTTTTTCCCGTGTGGGGAAGAACAGATGTACTCATTATTATTCCTGAGAGCTGATCAAGGCCGCGCTAACCAGAGGTCCAATAAAGACGTCCAGTTACTGTATGCTGCATTATACTCTGCCCTGATGTTAATGATTATACTTTATAATATCATTCTGAACCTAGAATGAGGAAATTTCACTCTGACCTCTGGTGCAGTCACTAAAACAAGCTGCCAGCCATAAAACGGTGGTTTATTTTCCCTATTTAAGCCTAAAAGCAACTCGGACAAATGCACAGCAGCAGTCTTTACCCCTCCCCTCTGATGTCTGACTGCTTATCACGATGCTGCTCTGATGGTTCAGGTGGTTTATTGGCGGCAGGTTGTTCCTCCGCCTCGTCTTTATCGTCAACGCGCATATTTTGAGAAACAAATGTCTTATTACTGTCGCTTCTGCGCAGCAGTTGGCAGAGTACAGAGGTCAAACGCTGATATAAACCATGCGCCGTGTTTAAAGCGCCGGCGTTGGGTCGGCCCCGCCCCCTCCACTACACCCCCCACAGGCGTCCATGTGTGAGTGCAGACAGTGGGAGATTTCAACTGTCGACACTGACTCCACTTTAACACATGCTAACAGTTTATAGCTCCAACATTATTTCCTCACTGAGCGACGTCCTGCTGCTTTTCTCCCAGACTAACATCAGGATGAGCTAAGCCCAAAAACTGTTCAATTACACAACTTCAAAATAAAACGCCCTCCGAGCAGATAATGAAATCCGTGACGCTTCTTGCAGCGGCCAGTGGAGGCGGTGCTGCCACCTGAGCAAGCAAGGGGGGGGGGGGAGGTGTTGCGCCCCCCCAAAAAACAGAGAACAGACCCTAAAGGTACTCACGCCCATGTTAGCAACTTTACTGGAAGAAAACATGTAGTGTGAAGGACTGGCCTGGTTAAACTGGCCTCACTTCCTGACCTGTTGTTAATAAGTTTGTGCCTCAGGACTACAGTGAGCGTATCAAGGCTCGAGGGTTGGCGTCCGACGGACATCATAATTACTGCTGCCAATCCAGATATTTTATAATTCCAGAATCCTGACACTTCACAAAGACGCTATAATTGCGTGGCGACGGCCTTTCACACTTCAAGGGTCTAGTCATGACTTTTTTTGGGGGGGCTACTTTTTGCTCCAGTAAGCTATCTCATGAGAAGATGTGGAATTTTTCATGAAAATACAAAAAAAAAACCAAAAGCTTTCCGACCTCTTTGCTTCTCCTTTCCGCTATGAAAAACATCCCAGAAGAGATCGATGGTGTCGTGCTAAATACACTGTGACTCTTCCAGAAATGGAAGAGGACATTTTTTTAGCTCAGGATTCAAGAGGAGTAAAGCTTAAAAGATTAAATGATGATACAAAACTTCAGGAATTTGGTATTACAATCAAGTACTGCAGCCAGTGCTCGGCAATGCTAATGTTTATTAGCAAGGATCTGCTGATCTGTAGGTGTCAAACCTTTGCTTTAATCACAGTTTTACCATGATACATTGTACATTTACGCGTTTCCATCACCTTGTCAGGTTTTCACATTTTAATATTAAGACAAGGTTAGTCAAACCTTCACTTATGAGATAAAATACCGAGAAAGAAGGCGGTTGTGAGTCACAGCCAAGGTGGGACGCCGTCATTAAGACCTTTTAATTAGAAAGATTGAAATGTCAGTACTGGTTACCCGCTAATCATTTTTAAAAGTGTGAAGAGCAGTAGATTCTGGCTGAGGCTGATGCTCAAAAACCTCACCAAATCCAGGAGGGGGTCACATTTAAGCAGCGTCAGAAGTCATCATGTCACGGAGGCACGTAACAGCCTTCATACCAACTTCATCCAGATTTGCCGGGTTTCCCCGCTACAAACACCCTCCCTCGAGGGTTGTCAGCTTGTTTGTCAGAGTCGCTAATATTTCACGCAGTGTCACCGCTGGTTATATTGGTTGGATGGAGTGGATGGTTACATGAATTTTTGTTTTCAGTCCCATCCTGTCAGTTTGCTGGTTAGCTCAAGGCTGCGTCATATTACTGAGTGTTCTCAAACGTATGCAACGGATGTGTTTTACGACCATTAAAAACCTCACACGCCTGTGGTTGTGCCGTTCGGTGGGGGGATTTTACCCTTCAGGTGTTTATGGAGACCATTCGCTGAACTGGAAGGCTAATGACATCACTCTGAAAGAGTTCGTTAGCGCACTACTTTCCAGTTAAAGCTTCAGATCAGCTCACTTAAGATAATTGATGGTGATGCTCCATTGCCAAAACGGTGCCCTTGACAGACACTGAAATGACGGCGAGTGTTAAGTTTTATGTGATGTAGTTGAACTCCAACATAACCACACAACAAGCTGCAACCGGCCGGTGCGCCGACGTCTTTTCAATAATAAAACTTTTTGAAATCAAGACTTTTTTTTTTTTAAAAGAATGTTGGCCTGTGTTCTACATGTGGGACGCTAACAAACTCACAAAGGCAAAAAAAAATAGTTCTGGAAGATGCTAAAATCCCTGCAGAGTTCCAAAAGCGTGGGGCTTAAAGATTTACTGCGGCCGTTTTATCTGTCATTACTGATGAGTGCGAAAGAGAGGCAGACATATTCTACGTTTCTGCATTTGTGTTCTGATCCCAGTCCAACTCCATTAAAGACTCCAACTTCATTCTCAGAGCGCCGCTTTAAAAAAAAAAAGAACCTCCTCAGTTCTTTAAGACCATCTTCTGTTCCTAATAAGAGATCTATTTCTTTCTGTTTTTTCCCCCCATAAAGCTGCGCAATGTATGAAAGCCCCGGAATGAAAGCCAGCACAATAGCATTTACAGAACAAAGGCAGGAAGGAGATTGAGAGGAAAAACAGGGGGAAAATGGCATCATCTCTAAACTTAATGAAACAGCATCCTTTCATTTTTTCTAGTAATTATAATAAAGATGGAAAAACATAATAAACGTCTCCCTGCCCCCACCTGCTAACAGTAATTATAATAGACTCAACAATAAATGGTAAAGCAGCACAGAGCTGCATCTTGGGAATTCTCAGGAGTCTGTGGATTAGCTTGAAAAGCCTGAATGATTAAAATACACTAATTAAAATTTTGTGTTCCTTGGTAACTCGTCTTCCAGGGCCCCTTGTGCTGGTAAAATGGGAATAAATGCGACAAAAGCAAATACTCTTTTGGACCTGAATAAATAAACAAGTCTAATCAACTCAGAGTTTTGTTTTGTTTTTCTTTTTTCTAAAAGCGAGTTACATGAAAACTTCCTCCGTGACCTTTGCTTGCACTCTGTACTTTGGATCCACCGGGATGGTTGCGCGGAATATTTTGAGGAAATTGTTTTGATTAAATGAGACTTGACGAGCCAGACTGGTCTGATGTCCTTTCATGTGTCCTCACGGTGGACATTTGCACACCGCTGCCGGGGAACAAACGTATGGAATATTCTCCGAAACGATGAAATACGCTGGCCATTTACGGGGTTTCCACACAACACGGTAGTTTCCAAAAGTGTGATGCTGAGGCGAGTACCAGCTTGTTTTAAAACTGAGGCAGAGCCAATCTAAATGCTAAAAGATCAGACGGCAAGGATCAAAGCACGCGGAGGAAATGGATGCTGCGTCATTTACACGGGAAACGACATTAATCCCTCTGAAATACTGAGGTAATACTTCAAATAAGGCAAATAAGATCCGAATTAAATGCGTTTGTATCCTGCAAAGGGACTTTTTTAAAGGTCCTCTCGGAGCACACACGGAACCTTCTGATGTCGTTGCAACTAACGTCGGAGTGGCGTCTGAAACTGGCAGGGAAAAGGCTACAGATGGACAAGAAAGTCCCCACTTAACAGTGAAACTGCTGTAGCTCACATGAAGCAATTAGTGGCACCGATGAGGAAAAGATGCAGGCAAAACAAGTCCCAAGCATGTGACCACAGAGGTAAAACCAGTAAAGGAGGGCGTCCTGACCATGGATCTTTCACCAAGGGTTCTGGATGATCTGAGCTCTGGTCCGGTCCACTGACCCCGTCCAGCCAAGGCTTGAGCACACAACTGCGTTGAGGAACGCTGTGATCCCTTCAGGTATTAGCAATGAGGCTCAAAAGCTTCCAAAAGCCTGCTTACAAATTTAATTACCTTTGCTGTTAAGCAGAGCGCAGCTGTCAATGACCTGATAGCACCACTGAAGGCTAGCTGAGGAGGGGCGGATGGAGACGGAGGCGCCGAGTGGGCCACAGAGAGCTGCGGGTGCAGCAATCCAGGGCAGCTCAGAGGCATCCGGTGGGCATTCCCGGTGCCAGCCCAGGCAACAACAGTGCACACGCGACCCGGTCTGGAGCCGGAGTGCAAATTAGATACAGTTGATTAAAATATTGAGTCATTTCACAGTCGGCGTTGGGGGAATAAATGGAACGCAAGCGTTGAATCGTGTGTTTGTGAGAGAGGAAGGGGAGAGTCACGCCCACGCTCTCTTAAACCCCAGCAAGGCCTGCATTTCTCATTTATATAGATTCCCTTTGACAAATATGCCCTTTCCCAAAGGAGAACTTTGAAACACCTCTCATAACATGAGAGAATTCTCAGCAATCACTCAGTACCGAGCGGCGGAACAAGTGTAGGGAAAAGAAACACGCAGCGTTGTATACTTGTATTCATGAGCAGCCTGTTCCATGGGTGCTGATTAACACCCGTGCGTCCCCACAAAAAAAAAAAAATCAAATTATTTTTAGCCAAAAAAAAGTGAATATGGCGTTTGGCAGAACAACTTCTGCCTCGCTGCAATGAGACAAAAGAAATTAACACTTTAGGGTTGCCCCGGTAACCTAATTGCATCACAACAGTGCACACAGGAGCCAAAGTAACTGAATTTTGATGAAAAGGCGGTGATAATTTACAGCACAGAGAAATTAGTTGCCGTGGCGACGCGTTAATTACATCTCAAATTAACAATGCAAGTGTAGTGAAATTAAATATAAATCATATTTTCTGCATAAATTACAGGGGTTGATTAGTGCGGGCGCCAGGAGAGAGAGGTTGAGATTCCAAGGGCCTGTCACTCCTCCCTCCCTCCTTCTCTCTCTCTCTCTTTCCCCCTCCCCTCCCCTCCCCTCCCCTCCCCTCCCCTCCCCTCCCCTCCTGACTGGCTCCTTTAAAGACAGGGACTGGATTACACCAGCGGACATCTCAACCTGAGCACGTTTGCATTTTTCCAATAAAGGAATCAACGCAGTGCAATTGCAGCTGTGTGTGCAGACGTTTGTCCTTTCATGCAGAAGTATTGTGTAAAAGAATAGAAGCATTTCGTGGGTGATTACAGATGTGTGATGCTGTGGCTGGTGTGAGGAGACTCGGCACCAAAGCTTTTTCTACTCAGAAGATAGAAAAGAGCTGAAACACCGGGAAGGAAAAGGCAGTTTGTGATTCCAGGATTCCAAGGATTTCAAGGATGATTTCCTTCATGGTAGAATAGGATATATAGAATAGGATATGCCTTTATTTGTCATTCTATAGTTTAATTGCACACTGAAATGTGGCCAGATTGAGGTGTCATTGAGGGCTTCAGTCGAGGGGCCGCTGTGGATCAACCAGACCTGGACTAACTCAGCACAGACAGGCCTGTTGTAACGGAAACTGGGGGTAAAACCCACAACCTTGCATGAGTGCTAACACCGTGCCTACGTATTGAGGACCAAAATGTGAATGAAATGTGACATGTTTGAGAAGTGAGGGCGTTTTGGCTGGTCCTCGGGTCTTAAAGGGCCAGTTGGAGGGCCAGGCCTTGATTTGCAATGGTTGGATGTAGCGTTGGGAGCTAAGGAATATATTTGGTCAATGAAAGTCCTTTGTGTGTGTGTGTGTGTGTGTGTGTGCAGATGTGTTTGTCTGAGGACTGAGCAGGTAGGCAGCACAGACAGCAGAAAGTGCGGCAGAAAAGGAGAGTGAACTTCTCCTCCCCACCATTCCTCATGTGGCCCTGCTTCCCTTTAAGCATCACAAACAAGCCTCGGGAGTGATGTCAAGGAGCGAGGGAGGGTGATGGCGGGGGTGCAGGGCTGGGGTAGAAAGCCGAGCACAAACACAACAGCAACAGGAACCAACTTGAGCCGTCTAAATTATTCATGCGCCAGATGGATACATTTCCCCGGGATTTCACACTAAAACGCGGCGATTGAGCTCCGCGCACACGCTGCTCGCTCATTTCAAAAGACGCCACGCAGAATGGAGATAATATCACTTTATCGAAACCGTTTCATGTCTGATTCATATCAAGTTTGAAGAGTGGAGGCCCCTCGACACCATGATCTCACGTTTGTTCTCTTCCACAGGCACAACGAAGGAGGAACATGTTCCCTTTCCTCTATCTTCAAAGACGAAAGCACCGTTATGACCTTGTCTGAAGGATATTATACAAATCAGAGGGTCCTGGGAGACGTATGTCATACACACTATATCACCGATGCGCGCTTGTGTGCCAACAAGAGAAGCTGCAACTTGAAAAATATCTTCTTTTTTTCGCTTTTTCTGATCCTTGACTTGTAAAACTTCAACTAAGCATACTAATGAACCCTGGAAAAGCCAATTAGATCCATTTATTCTGCATGGATTCTGTCGCAAAACAGGAGGGAAACGTATCCAAAAGCCCTTACTGGCTTCTGCAATCAAAGTCTACGCTTGATAAATTAAATTTGTTCAGATTTTCAGCAGCATTTCATTTGTGGAACCATGATATAAACCATAATAGATGGGTGTTGATAGTTTAATGACCACGCTTGCCAATGGGCGGATTGTCTCCGTCGTACTCTCCCATGAGAAAAATTCCAAACTTCTTTCACAATGCAGGCTGAAATTTGAAAACATTGCGCATATTTACGAGTTTACTCAGTAAACAGCAACACATGTGAGCTCGCCACAGTCTCGCTGCCAGGCCGTCTGCAGGGAATTCAACATGCGCCTCGCTGGAAAACAGGGACGCAGAAATTCCAGGGTTCTCCCAGAAAGATTTGTCACTGCAACAAACTACTGTCCCTTCAATGAATGGAGCTTTTGGCTTCAACTTCCTCTGCTGGTGCAAAGAAGCTGGTCTGACCTCAGTCCCCCGGGGGGGCGGGGCTCCTCTAACGGAGCCATCCGTTCATGAATGAGGATGAGGGCTTACGCACCATCGTTAAGAGGATAAACAGCCTTTCCAGTGGTCTTTTTTTTGCCTGGAAGCAGTCCTGACGCATTCATACCCAAGTAAGAGTGCTGGAGGGGGAAGAGGGGCTGCGGTTTAATGGACCAATAATGTCTTACCCAAAGAGACGCTGTCCTCCCAACATGGCGCACAAAAAAGTAACACACTGAGACCGGCCCATTTAACGATTTAAGAGGCCGTTAAAGGAGGAGTGATTAAATAAAAGACACGGAGCAAGTGCTCATAATTAGTCAAATGCAAGTCTATAAGGCCGTTCAATAAAGCAGGGGCCGCACGAAAGAATAAATTCCATCAAAATACCACATGTCAGCGTGCGACTCTGAAACTGGAGATTGTCAAATGGCCTTTATTTAAGTGGCAGATCTTCTACTGTTGATAGCTATGAAATAGAGACGGGAAAGGTCAATAAAAACATGCCAGAGACCTGAATATCAGGCCGTAAGGGATGCCGTTGTCATCTCTCCTCATTTGTATTTCTTCTTCCTTCCTTCACCTGCTCCTCCTCTCACCTTTCAGGCTACTGTCACTTGCTAAACGTCTGGCAAAGGCGGCAGGCCTGGCGAGCATCCGAGCATCCATCACCCCGCGCGTGCATCACGGCTGGATGAGCGCGGCCCAGCCGGCACCACATCAAAAACCCGCCACCGGTTCCCCTGCCACGGGATATTGGCACCTACGCCGCGGTGGCGAAAGCTGGATCGATAGAGCGAGTAAAATCTGTTTCATATGTGGTAAATTTCTCCTAAATGTCACATGGCCGGGTGTATGAAAAAAGGCGAGACCTTCGCAGCAAGTTTAAATAAACCCCGCAGGATAATGCTGGCTCTCCCGGGGGAACCAAAAGCTGATGGCTTTGAAACAGGAGGGAGGGTATTTTCAGCGGGGCTGCCCAGCACGAGAGATCCTGTATGTCTCACAGCTGAGCTTGTTTTATTGAAAGGTTGTTTAAAAGGCCCTGAACCCGAGACATCGGCGGTCATGTTTGTTTGGCTTAGAGAGGAGCAGCATCCAAAAGCCGGTCGGGAAGAAGCAACGGTTCAAACGGGCAGACTGTGAAATGAGATGGGCCTCTGCCCGCAGCAACATGGACGCTCAGACTCGCAGAAATTAATAAAATGGCCTCGATATAGCTTCAATTACAGCCTCCCCACAAATGTGAAGAGCTTAAATGCACTGTGCAAATAAGTGGCAAACCAGCGCCGTTATGGGGTAATGGAGTCAGAGGGAGAGAGAGGCCCTCAGTGAACTTGACACTCCCATTAGGCCTCTGCTAGAAAGTGCAGTATTTGATCAGGAGATGGGAATTGAGCAGAAATGAACTGAAACTAGATCCCACATGACTTATTTTCCTGTTGGCTCTCGGCTTTAGGTGTCACTCAGACTTAATAAAGCTCTCTGATTTTCATTTTATCACAGAAAATAGACTAAGCAAAAATAAAATCAGCCAGTTTTGCCGTAATGGAGCAAAGTAATGGCGGGGTGAAACTGACACAACACATTTTGTCCATAGTAATACTATCAAAATGAAAGCATATTCACTTCTGGAGTTTTCCGGGAATCAATTCAAACCGAGTATTGGCCTTTTTCCGCTGTCTTTATTTCATAATGGTTCCAACAAATACAGCACTCTGGCAATAGCCTGTCACCTCGGGTGATACCAACACGGCTATTCCACCCGATAGAGTTACAGCATTCCCCGGCCCACCCTGAATCTCCTCCACCAACCTATAACTCTTATTTTATTTCCGCACTTTATACATTAGAGGTACATTACACCCAGCCCAGAAGATAGGATGAGTCCGCTTTTACACCCAGGTGTTACATTGCAAGGTTAGGTCATTTGGATGGATATGACCTTTGATGGCTCCGTCTTCGATGAAAATGATCTGCTGATCTCCACATTGACATGCACACAGACGCCCTTGTGCTGAGGCGCTCGCACTGCGGCGATAAGGCCATGGCAATTCACCGGGGGGACATTATGGAAATCCTCATTTGGGAATTAGGAATTCTAATTAAAATGTAAGGCCATATTTCCCCGTCTTGCGTCGCGAGGGAGGACCGGAGAGGATTCCTCCTAAGAGCAAGACGTCTCCGGCCCCTCTCCCAGAATTTCCTGCGTGTTGATCGATTCAACAGCCCAAATCAAGCCAGAGGAGGAAAAAAACAATCACAAAAATCCCAGTTGTTTCGGAAAGCGATTTATCCGGTAAAGGCTTTCCAAAGATTTTTCAATCGTGTAAAATCAGGAATACCATATTTGCTCGTCGAGATAAAATCCTACCACACGTATTCCCAAATGCCGGGAGATTTGCGGCGCATAAGGCCTCCTGTTTTCAGCGGAGTGTCACAGTGTTAGAAACTTTCCCGGCACTTCCCGGCACCACATTCACGGCGTTCCGCGCATGCAAAACACATTTGTGCTGCTGCTGTCCCCAGATGTGTGAATAAATAAGTGAAAACAGCAAATGCGCGGGTGTCACGGGGATCACGGACGAGGAAACAAGGTGAAGGCGCAGGTCGAGTCACGAGCCACCGGGAACGGAAGCATCTCCAGCCGCCCCTGGCGACCATCACGTTGCCATGCTCCGGAACAGACAGGCCCACTCGCACAACAGATGGAACTAATGATGCGAAACAAAAGAGATCATCTCGCCATGGTCCTCTCGGAAGCCACAGAGAGCGGCTTGGAAGTTTGAATGACGGGACCCGGGGACCTGCACGGGGTTGGGTTTGAGCGTTCGGGGGGGTTTTTTTGTTTTGTTTTTTTCAAAGTGACGGAGCAGATGAAGAGAAAAAAAGAAGCAGGCTTTGATGTTCGGAACAGAGCAATAAAGAGCCTAAAGTGCGGTTCAATAAAAAGAGATGAAATGCTAACAGCGTAGCCACCCTTTGTGACAACCGCGCTACCTTCTTGGATTTCATTTCTAAATTAAAACGTGACATTACCTTAAAAGTGCCCGGTAGATCATTCTTCGTTGCACTTAAATAACAGTTGTAAACAAACTGCTGCGTCCTGAACTGACAAAAACAAATCAAATTTGAGCTAAGGACATTTGCATATCCTGAGGGATGGGATTAGATTTAGAGGTCATCTCTTACGAGCCAGTCCTCAGCAGGCGCCGATGTAATGTTTCTACATCCAGTACATTCGGTTGCAGCCCGTCTGTTTTCCAAGTCGGCGGGGGGGGAGCGCAGCTCTCAAAAAAAAACACCTTGGGATGGGATTTAACCAGGATGGAGTCCAACCCAGGCCCACCCACACGTGCGAGGGATCACTGGGAAAAGTTCAGCCCCGACACTGACACAAACATCGGAACCAGGCCTGTATTAGAGTCAGGTTAGGAAAGATAACGCTATCAGCCCGATCCCCAGGGGTACCCAACGCTGGGCCTTGCTGCCAAATAAAGCTACAGTGTCTTGACTCCTTGGCACATTAGCTCTGATTACAATGACCTTCATTATATCAGCTACCCTTATTACAACACGTAGAAGGCGTTTGTCCCCTGGGTGAAGCACTGTTGGGGGGGGGGGGGGGGGGGGGGGGCAGCGGTGAGAGTCAATGGTGAGATTCAAGCTGAAAATCAGCATGTAGGACAGAATTAGCACCTGTGCACTTTATGCACTGGCTGCTTTTGTCAAGAGGATAAGAGAACCTATTTCTAATGACAAGAATTTTCACTGAACTTAAAAAATATATAAATAATCATTTTTATATTCAATCCCTGGACAGCATTTCAAGGAGAATCGCACAGTTTGGTTTTTAGTGCTGGGTTTCATTACTAAATAATGTGCTCGAATATACCCGGATTCCAAATGCTACGCGCACAGATGAGCCCTGTTTAATATGTAACAACATTGTTAACCTCAATTTCCTTCCCAGCCTGCCCCTCCACAGGCCACATTGTTAGCGCGAGTGAGCTCTTGGCAAATGCTTCCATCCCGGTGGTGAATCTCATTCAGCCCTGACCACCCTGCAGGCAGGGGGATTCTCTCCCACAGCCACGCTCATCCCTCCTCCAGGCCCCTGCTGTGAATCCCCCCCCCCCCTCTTTCCCGGCAGGTGATTCAAAATAAGAGAGAGAGAGCTTTGCTTGTTCACTTAGCGCGCCGCCGCGCCGCCGCGCCGGTTGAGCTGAACTGTGGGAGTTCCCCAGGACCTTCCCTCCAGCCAGCGGGGGGGCGCGGTGTTTGTTTTTGTGTAGAGATGCGACGGGAACGAGGGTGCAAATCGGCTTGTTTTGGGTTTACAACAAATCCGGAGATGTCAGGATTTAGGAGCCCCACCACAGGACGCAGGCGGGAAAACACTTGGCGGCGGCGCGACACCAACGGTGGCACATCGAGTCAGGCGATTCGCAAACTCAGCATAAAACCCGAGGATCTGGTATCGAAACAGACAAGGGTGCTTTTAACAAAACCACAGTTTGAGCAACGACGCTCCCAAAAGACTCTGTGTTCGGAAAAAAGCAAATAAAATTGTAACTTAATTATAGATTTATAACGAGCCACTGCACCACTGCCAAAAACAAGTCCCACACCAAAGCAAACAGGCACCTGTCGAATGCTCTCTGCTCGTGGGCTTTCACAGCTTAATTAATCCAGACCTTGGGGTATCGTGAGTCGTGCACGCCGCCCGCGTGCGCGTTGGAGACAATTAAGTTGTTGCCGGCAACAGAGGAGCAACTTCATCACAGCAGAGACACGAGCAGTGTGTGTTGTAAAAGCCATTACGTGTTGTTTTTGGAGCAAAGTTGATCATTTTGTTCACCGCAGAGACGAAAATCAAATGATAAAATACTTCCAAAGGTGTCGTTTCGTCTCTCGTTGGTGGCTTTCCAATTCAGCGCCATTTAATGTCGGGAACCGTCTTTCATTCAACATTTCCCTCAGCCGACAATTACTCTTTTTTATTGCATATAAATGAATCGAGCAAAAGACACAGATCGGACTCACCTTCCCGCTGAATTATCTGCGCTGGGGATGACCCTCGTTTGAGTTGTCACCTCTGGCCGACGCTCACGTGACACGGATCTGATTTCTGCAGATAAACATAAAACATCTGTTTACGATCCCGTTTTCAGACTCTGAAAGGAGAAGTTTGAAGTCAACCATAATCTCCGGCCCCTGCAGATTGACGTATAAAAAAGATAAACAAGTGCTTTGTTCCTGAACTTCACGTTTTTGGCCATAGATGGATGTGACCGGAGAAAAATGCGGCCCCCTCCATGAAGCTCCTCCCACTTTTCGCCGCTCTTACCGAGATATCAACACGTAAAGTTGGTGGGCACTAAGATTTTATTAAAGAATTAAAAAGGCGCTAATGATACAGTATATTAGTGTCAAATACAAAAGTAATAACATGTAAAAAGTATGAAATTCTTATGGCTGCTAATTACCAGCGTGAACGAGCCTGATAACTAAAGAGAAAAGGTATTAACTGCAATAACGATTGCTATTGCTAATTACATTTCCAATTATGTCACTAATTAGAAAGTCCTAATTATCAGCACATTAGATAAATAAGAGACTTTATTTCAGCCAATCACGATAGCGGTGGCGATGTGGTCGCGACGTCACCGGGCCCATTACCTGACCACACAGGACAGGCTGCAAAGGTCGTAGCGCCTCCTCTGAGGCCTGAAACTGGACAAATGCACTCTGACCCAGGTGACCGGGGCAAAGGGCGCCGCGTACAGCACAGCCACCGATATGAGCCGCGTTCCTTCAGGGCGTTGCTCTACCTTCAGGAGAGCGGAGGTGTTGCGGAGGCACCGTGGATTAGAGCCGCCTCTTCCACATGGCTGCCTCCTAATCCAACCATCAGAGGTAACACAGGACCAGGTGAGGCAACAGGCCCGTGTGATACACCTCTGGAGGTAGAGGGTTTGTTTGAAGCCTTTGTGGACGTGGAACGAGGGATGCTGGGAGATTTTCCTTTGTGGTCAGAAATCAGTAATATGGCGAAAAAAAACCTGGGTGGCGACGTGAGCGATGTGACCGCGGCAGCTCGACGTAAGTCAGCGTTACAAATATTTGTTGTTCAAACAGCAACGGTCCCGTGGGATGTGCCCCAACTGTCCGCCCCAAAACAAGAATGACATAACTCATTTCTTCTTTCATAATCCAAAGTATTTTCCTGTGCACGCCTTCTGTTCCACTACGACAACCTGAACATCTGGTTCAACGCTGTGTTTTTGTGCGTTTACAAAAGAAAAAAAAAAGCGAGCAATAAGGCGATACGTCTGTTGTGTGTCACCGCTGAGGAATGCCGAGAACTTGGGCATCAGAGTTTCATCTTTGTCTTCACCTCATATTCAGGACAAGAAGTGAACAAAAGGAGAAAAACAGTCGGCGCGCCATCACCCGGACACGGCTCGTATTTTTAAGATCCGGATCATTAAACAAAAAAACAGGTTTTGATACGTTATGGCACGACTGTTTCTACATAGATTTTTTACTCATGACTTCACTGCATGAAAAAAACATAGTGTACACACCCAGAGGACAGGTAGTTGAGGTAAAAAACAAAGGCTTCAAGAATGTAGGTATTTCACAAGTCAGCCAGGGTATGGACTCGCTTAAAACGCTGTTTTCCATTACGGCAGCAGCAGAACACAAACTGGGCTGGTCCATCTGCCCAAGGCCCATAAAAAGGGAGCATTTTAGGTCTGATTGGGGTTAAATTCGACGGGAATAAAAGAAAGCGTCATAATCAAAGCGACGAGCGACTCGGAGCCAAGCCGCTTGTCTGGACACGTGATGTAGGGGAAAAACTGTGTTTTTTTGATGTTGGCGATTGAAAGTGAAAACACGGATCGGGGCTGCTGAACCGCGTGAACTCGGAGATGCTGCTGGGTCACGTGAGCGACCGTCGCTGGGTGCAGCCAGAGCACCTGACGGTGGTGCCTGTCGCCCAACTCTGAACTTCAATTAAAGATAATGTTGTCTTTGATGTGCGCTTTGGTGGCGCTCCGCTGATTGGAAGCGATTATCATTTTTTGGGGGAGGAATGTGAGACGGTTCAGAACGAAACCCAAAAGCAAACAAAAGGAATTTGAACCTGAAGAGCGAGGTTAGATTACAGGCAGCCTTTGAGCAAAACTATGTGATAAATACACGCACACCTTTGTCGCGTCACGTGACTTGAGGAAAAAGGCATTTGAGTTCATAATTGTGGTATAATTGTTAATAATTATAAGTTAATAACTATCAGTCTTTCTCTGCTGTTTTTCCCATCGGTTCATCACGAAACCAAGTCGTTGTCAGAGTTTACGCCAAACATTTAAGGAGGAGTCCTCCTTTAATTGAAAATTATTTCAAATTTCTATTTTAAACTGACTGACAATAGAACTGGGAGTGTCAGAGTTCTTTTGTGTCGTGCACGTCAGGACACCACCTAGTCAATTTTTTTCAAAGGACAGCTAATTTTAAGGAGAGCTCGGCTTTCCGACAAAGGTGCTTCACTGTGTCGCCCTGAAGTTTAAGTGTTTCCTCGCAACGTGCACACAAACATGTACAACGCGTGTACCGTAGTCAAGCGTCGCTCTGAGGATAACATTTGCAATATCTTGAATTTGTCCTTGAGGGTGATTAAACTTTTTAATGAATCATTTATTAAGGCAATATAGTTTAATTAAACAGTTGAAATTCCCTGGTCCGCACCAGTTCCAGGCCAGCTGCTCGGCGCCAGTGCGTCCGGCGTTACCGCCGCTGGTCTCAGAAGGTCTAAACCGCCATCTATGTCTACGTCTTTAGGGTCGGTTTATTTGGTCCTGGAGTCGCATGCTCACCTTAACCTCTGATTCAGACCTGCATCTGATTCATTGGTGGGTCACGTGACATCCCGACATCGCCACCCACGGCGTGCATGGGTCACAGGTGGCCTGGAGGAGAGTCCAGTCTGGTTGATCACCTGCTTTGGGCTTTCACGCAGCCTAACATATTTGCAGTATTTCCATACAGCGTGCATTTTAGCCAGGTTCTGTACTGTGGACATGGCTACAGTTAGCTTTGTTTGTTAGCCTTGTTTGGTTTTTGGTATTATGGGAGGGTGTTGTTAGCGGCAGCAGGCCAAAGTGTCAACCATCCAATCAACAGATTGAGAGTGCTTGAATTGGTGTTACGGTTGAGTCCTACCAATTTAAAGAGATTGTGTGAGTCAGTGTGGACATGTTGATTATGTATGCTAGGAGTGGTTCGGTGTTTTATTGGAAAATTTACACCCGTGCAGTGATTTATATAAATCGGTAGTGCCCACAAAGCAGTAAAACTCTAATTGTTTCTTCCATTTTGAAAGTCTAGCGTCCATTAAGGATGCAGCGAGTAATAAAAAGGACTTTTAATCAATCCTCTCTTGTTGATGAGTTGATGTGTGAATGGCTTATCCTACCTGACAGTGCTAACATATGTTGATTTCCGTTTCAGGGGCGGGACAAAAGCATCGAGGGTGGGGGGGGGGGGGACTCTTTTGTTCTTGGGCTTTTAAACCCACTCTGCTTTATTAAAGGACAATTCTCGGTCAGGGAAATTTTTGCAGGTCAAAACCCGAATAACTAATATTTTACAGTTGAAATCCCTGATATCATAGCGGTGTGTTGAGGCAACGTGGGCGGTGGTGACCCTTTCACTGTCGGATTAGACTGGGTGACCCCTGTGCGGCCGGCTGGCATGGCCACAGTAAATCCTGCAGACTGCTCATACTGGGGGCCCTGGGTAATTAATAAAATCCCCATTACATGCCTTGTGCCCGTTGTTTGCTATTTCAACACCCCATTTGTGCCACGATTACAGTCATTATCAGTCACCGCCATTAATTCTCGATGCGATGCCAGAACTGCATACTAATAAATTGAGCTCTACATTTTTTTTTTTTTTTACCTTTCAAGGAGTTGGGTGTTGGAACATTGCCAGGAAGTGCCACTCCAGATTAGGAGTCATCTGGTGACTCGGAAAAAGCCCTTTCAATAGAGGGCTGCTGCATCTTTGGAGATAGTTCAAATTTCCTCTTTGATTACTTTCCATTCCCTTCCAAAATGAATCTTTATGAAGCCTAAATCCTGAATAAAATGAAATTAGCAGACTGCAAAACACTCCTTTATTTTCCCACTCTATTCCCCTGTGCATGCATGCAAATTATAATGCTTATTTATGTAAATGAGGTGTCGTCTTTAATTAGTTTTGCTTGGGGGCATTAAAATACATGTATTCTTCCCCCAAAAATGATTTGTTTTGTTGCTCTGTTCAGTTTAGGCTGAAAATGAATGATTATGCCGACTAAAAAGGTTTATTAATTCTCCGTTTGCCTTTTTGTTTTTCCTTCCATCTCAAGTTAAGAATTATCTTCTCCGCCCACTTCCTGTGTGAAATCAGAGCAGCCCTGCATGCAACAGCACAAACACACTGATCGGATGCGTGGGAAATTCTCTCCGTTCGTACAGACTGTGTTTGTCTGCATGATGATGACTGAACGGCGTGCTCGGCTAACGGCTGTGGCCTCACATGCATGCATGCACGTACCCTTATGTGCTCTTCAGAAGGAACATTGTTCTCCAGTCATGTGATTCCATACGCGTTGGCGCCCACACATCAGACACTTTATAAGACACGGCGTGGCCTGAGAGTGAGAGCCGCGTTATTAAGTCAAGCCCCAACGATGGAAACCTATCAGCTACAACAGCCAGGCTCAAAACCCAGGTGCACGTGACCTGCTCCGCCTGATTTGGGCCTTTATTTTAATATTGGTTTAAAAGGATTTGCAGTGTTCTAATAAATCTGCCCCTATCCTTTGTTTTTATGCATTTACCCCTGATTTACAGTCCCCCGTTGAGTGGCTATCGAACAGAAACCTGCGTTCTGTCACGGCGGCAGGCGTCGGGTCAGCCCGGGTTAGAAGCAGCCAGTGGCGTTGCGGCGCAGTATTTCAAGCCGCTTCGAGTGGAAAGTGACCAACGGCGGCTCCCTTCACAGTTCAACATCATCTCAGCATCCAGCATCCTTTCAACTGCTCCGATGAGCTGAAGTGGCAAGTTAAGATGCCCCCGCCCCACCCTCCCAGTATGATTTATGGAAAGGAAGCTAAAACCATTATAGCATTTTTATTATTATTGTTCTTTCAAGGCTAATGCAACAATAGATTTTTTTCATGATTGATGCGTTACACTAAACATTAGAGGATTACATTAACTTTGCATAGAACAGCTAAATGACACAAGATTAGTTATTGTTATTTTTCCTCCTCCTGATTGTGATGTAAACACTGTGCATATAGGATTTCTTTACATGCATCGATGGCCCACATGCAGTGCAGGTAAAGGCTGCCTCATAGTGAATTACAAAGCGTTTTCCTCTGGAAAAGTCAGCGACAGAACGAATGTTTCTGGCTTTGATCGCCTCTCATCTGCCCCTTTTATGCTGCTCACTCTGGCCACAGGAATATGGCAGCAATATGCCGGTACTTCAATCAGCCATGAGGAAATTCCACATGTAATAAAGGGAAAGGAGCGCTCTATTTCTGGCAGTTCCGGCTATCAGTGGTTCTCTCGCGGCATCTGTGAAAGACAAACTTCAAACCACATCAAACCGCCGACTCAACACTCCAACGCTCCCCATCCACACGGATTCTGCCAGTGAAAACTTCGGCTCACTAATGTTTGCTTTGTCAGTCGGTAAAAGTGCCCCTTTGAAAAATATGAAGGGGGATTCGAGGGTTGTTTCGAGGCTACCGGCGAACTTTAAACTGGTTAAAGTAGCAGTGGGACTCGTCCTCACGTCCAACTTTATGGTTCTACTTAACTGTAAATTAAACATTCTGAAACATTCCACAGATTTTAGTCCATGAGCATGGGAACGATGTGGGATGCCAGTGACCTTGAACTCTGACCTATAACCGTGTCAAATTTCAAAACTTCATGGGACACCTGTGCTTATAAAGCAGGTGGCTGCTTTGACCTAAAGTAACCTTCATAGGAATCAACCTCAAATGTTTAGTGATGACTAAAAGGCAAGGCTAAAACCTTA
Source organism: Takifugu rubripes (assembly GCF_901000725.2). Lineage (NCBI taxonomy): Eukaryota > Metazoa > Chordata > Actinopteri > Tetraodontiformes > Tetraodontidae > Takifugu > Takifugu rubripes. The sequence continues at coordinate 8,353,773 of NC_042287.1, forward strand.
AAATTTTAAAAAACTGCATGAATCTGTGTATTCCAAAGGAGAATGTTTCCAGTTCCTTCAGGTGCGACGTTTGAAAAGACGATGCTCTAAAGCCACTTCCTATTGCCACCTTTTAAATAAAGTGTGTTGCAAGGCTAAAAGAATGTTCTGATTCAGACTTGAACAGAACAAAATAAACAGAAATATCCAATAAAACGTTGTCACACACTTGGCGTCGGTGCTGCCGTGTTTATGATGTCCGGGCCTTACAGGCGCTGACGGGCAACACACCAGTTGATTCCTTCCTGAAAGTGCTCATTTGTGCCACTCCGGCGTGCGCGGCACTATAATTACCTGAAAACGTAAACTGGAAGCTATTCCTGACAACAACTGCAATAAAACTCAGCTTTTGGTGATGAGTTGAGGCGCGTCTTGGTTAAATGCGCGTTAATGGGAAGTGGGTCGGAGGGTACCGCAGGTTTTCCGTTCAACTAGCAGGAGAACCTGGTTGCAAATCACCTGCGGCATTCAGAGGCTGCGGGGACCAGTGACGAGCAGCCGCGCGTCCTTTCATACAGCCCTGTCACATGTGAGGCAGCTTCATATCACACTTTCTGGCACCCTAATAAATTGCCGAAGCAGGATTTCAAAGGCTTTTACCATGTTAATGATTTAAAAAACAAAACTGACAACAGCCATCTGAAATGATATTCAACCTGGCTGCCACATTTGCTGCCTGTCTCGGAAATGCACTCTGGGAAGGAAGCTTGAGGTTAAATACAGCTATAAAACCAGTTTGAAGTTTAAACATCTTCATATATGTATAACAAAAGGCACTTTGTTGTGCCAGATAACATATTTCACAGCTGAACTTATTGGGTTGGTAAATTAGACCGAGCAAATGCAAAACAGTTTTAATTGCAAGCATTAGTCAAAAAATAAAAAAAAGACGGAGGAGTGCAAACGTCTTTTTAAAAGACCCGACATGAAACTGTACAGAAACAATTTTTCACCTGGTTTTCAAATTCTTTCAGTGGTATGTAACAGGGGAGTTTAGATTTCTATCAACGCGTCTCCAGCATACCTGCACAGCACACTGCTGACAGGCCCTCCTGCAAAACCTTCCCATCTCCTGCAGCTGCCTGGAATTATTATTTTGACTTCTCTGTGTTTTCGGCTGAGAGTACCTGTGTTACCGGCGACCTGGCACCCGTCGGGGTGACGACGTCGGCTGTTCTCCAGCGTTCTTTTTCCTTCACCAGCAGTGAATCTCTGCAGCCGCTGCCTCCCTACACATATTGTTTTGTTCTGTTTTCATCAGCGCTGAATAATATTGATGTCGGAGCAATTTCACATGAAAGACAAACACCAAGACGCGAGAATGTGTCTGTTAACGTTCAGTCGGGGGTTAGAAAGCCACAACTGAGGACAAAAGATCTTATAAGAAAGATGTTAAAGCTGATAAACCCGGCTCTGTGACTCGTCCTACTTATAAAAACATGCATTTTATATGTGGGAAGACAAAGTTCTTTGTGCTCAGAAGCGGAAAACAGGACAGACAGGTCGGACTGTTCACTCCATTCACTCCACAGAGGCGCAATTATTTTCTTATAAAAAGTGTTATTGCCAACAGTCAGAACATTCCAGTAATTTACCGTAAAGGTGAAACCAGGGAATCATTGTGACGTTAAACAGCGTGACAGAGAGGAAGGTTCCTGCTTTCTCCGCCTCTTACACGAAACATAAGAAACCGGGCCTGCGAGGAACCTCCTGTTTATAGATGACGACAGGGCGTCGCGGCTAACAGTGTTCCAAGCCAGCAGCCAGCAACCAGCACATTCACACACACAAACACACACACAACATGCACTCATACACTCACACAGAGGACTGGAACCCAGAACCTTCAAACTATGAGACTGCAAAACACTGCAACACAGAAGGATCTTCGGGATCTAAGTAACAGCCCAAAATTTCAAACAGGATCTAGAGTAAATGTAAAGCAACCTGCATTTGCTCAAATATACATATATATATACATATATATATATATATATATATATTGGTATTTGGATTAGCAGACACAAGAGGGGCAATTATTTTAAATGGGGGAGGGTTTCTCTCTGGGTGAGCTCACAAGAATCAGGGAGGAATTTGGTTTAGCTTAAACAAAGTCATAAAAATATTCCCCCCTTTATTTAACGTTGTCTATAATTCATTGCTGGGAAAAGCTAATCAATAGCACCTTAATGAAAACTTGAGCCGTATTTTATTTTGCCGCAGAGAAGTCACAGATCAGCATTTGTTGCCTGGTTATGAGCTGGTTTTCACCCTCGGGCTGTTTGACAGATGTGCATCACATTTTCAAATAACTTAAATATTTGCACTCTTAAACCCCATTTGCCTCTTCAAAATGTGACTGGGGGTGGGGGTGGGGTGGGGAGGTTCTGCTGATGTGAGCGACGTGGCGAAAACAAGCGCTGTATCTCCCACTGAATGTGGCAAAATAAACAATATGACAAAGAAAGAGATCAGCTGAATGATCCAAAGAGGTCGCAAAAAGAAGATCACATTAAAACGGCCACGTAAAGTTCTTAGTTCTTACTGGGCAGCAGTTAGGAAAGACCAACACGTCTACATTTCTTCAGACTGGACCAAAACGAAGGCAGGTAAGGCCACAACTGCTGCCACCTTGTGCCGATGATGTCATTTACAATACAGGAACTGACTTCCTGGGAAAAGATTTGCTTCAGCTACTTAAGAGTACAGCTGTCAATCAAAGTGAGTTCCCTTGCTTTCCTAGTACCGTAGGCCTTTTTAGAGACGCCTTGACCTGGGTCTTAGCTCGCAGTCGGTGTTCGGGGGAAATAAACGCCAACCTCTGTCAAAATCACCCCAACGTGGTGCAGTGGCGCTACGGTCGAGGCCGCTCTAGCCTGAGAATGAACTCTAAACCTTCTTGCACTGAGAGGCGCTATTACAGTAATGGGGGGCTGAACTGTGAACCCTGAGGTACACCTATAGAGCTTTTAGGCTTTAAAGAAAGTGCACAGGAGTGCAGCGTTATTGTGTGATGTCGGTGATGTTACTGGGGTATCTGTCATGTGCTCCTGGTTCCCTTATCATATGAACCTGGAATCACTGAGGGAACATTTGGAACCAGCTCCCAAAACAAATATCCTGCAAAACAACCTCAGCGTCAGCAGGACGGGCAGGGTGTCATCCCATCATTTGCACATCATTCATCAGATGGAAAGGGGGCTGTTGTTCTGCAGAGGGTGTGTTATGGTGCCCCCTCAATCATATTTATACTCTTTTACAGGATTTAATCAAGCAAAGACTCAGAAGTTTAAATCCAGCCGTTTAAGCACAAAGCTGCCAAAGATATTGTCACTAATTATTGCCTGCAGGCCAAACTGGTGAGACGTGATGCTAATTGTTCCAGTGATCCTTGTCAACGTACAATATGTTCTGGTTCCAGTCAACTATCTGTGAACCCAGGCTACAATTATGAGGGAAAAGGTCATTTTTCATGCTCTGAAAGGCATCCTAATGAATTGGTTGCCACCTATTTAACACCGCTCTCCAGCTCGCCACCACAAACTTTGCGTACGAGCTGACGGCTCAGGCGCGATGACTGCGAGCCGCCGCCGCCGCCACCACGTAAATGTACATGCCTCGTGCGTGCACTCGGAGTAAACAGTTATTCATCAAAAAATAATAAAGTCTCAAAGGTCATGCCATAAAAAAAGGAAAACAATATCTGCCCTCTCTCAGTTGCCGGGTGCATTCGTTACTGCTAATGCCAGGCAGAGTATTTTAATAGCAATGAGCCAAGTTTGAAAGAAAAAAAATAAGACGTTGCAGGCGGAGGAGCTGTGGTGACACATAAGGAAGACGCCATTTTACTGTCTTTCTGAGAAGTGGCGCCACTGATGACAGATTCCGCCCTTCCATATGGAAACACGGGTGTCTATATAACACCGCAGGGTCGCTACACATTGTTTAATTGTATGTGCGTTGTAAGTCAGAGGTGAGCTGCGACGACCTGCCAAGTGTGAGGCTCTGGGCCGCTGCCCGGGACAGCTGACACGAGCGGACCTGCGTGTGCAGCTTTGCATTTCTAACAGATCAAGTGAATCCTAATCACCGGCGTTAGCACGCCTCCAGTGTGAGAATCCGCATTTCTGCTCTGGACGTTTCATGTTCAAATGGGAGCCCGCACCACGTGACGTGCCTTCATAAAGCACCAGGGCTCCCATCAGTCACTGATTATCACAATGAGGAATTAAAATCCCCAAACACAAAGGAAGCAGCCCCACGTTGCTCCAGCTGTCAGGATTAACTAGTGGGAGTGACCTCAGCCTATACATGCTGAAGCAGGAGGAATCATCTTCAATTATTCCGACAGAAATATTCTATCAGACGCGCATTCAGAGTTGATTAGCCGAGACAGAGACGAGCATCGTCCGTTTTTATCGGGGGGCTAATTTGTTCTTTACATGCAACGCACATACACACAGGCAGAGCCTTTAATAAGTGCCTAAAGAAACTGATATGTGCGCGCCATCGCGGTCCAAACTGAACTCTTTAGTCTTCCCCCCCTTCTGGCAGGCTGCGTCCCTCAGGCCATTTGTTTGCAGCACTTCCTGCCTCGCACCACCATGCATAATGCAGCGAGGAAAATGTTAACAGTGGCAAATAAAATCAGCAAGGTGCCCCCACAAATCAGCGCAGTTTAGGAGCGCGTTTAATCACAGATGCATTGGGGACGACGCGCGGCAGTTAATAGTGGCATTTCAAAGAAGATCAGGGCCCCCTTTTATTTATTTTATTTATTTTTTTCCCGGGACCCTTCAAGGTTCCGTGCGCACATTCCCATTTTGGTCCAATTAGGACTATCTCTGCGCGGCGGAGGAGATGAGAGGCGGGCTCTCGTGCGAGGTTTCTCACAGTTGCATCAACAGAGCCCACCCAGCAGAAGAACTAACAAAAAGCAGAGATATTGTTTGATGGGGGTCTCCCATGTACACACCCGCCTGGCTTCTGCATTGCTTCAGACGGCGTGCTCAAAACAAGCGCGTTACAGCACCATATGGCGGCATCAGGAAAATACATAATTTAGAGGATTCTCCCGCGCCAGGCACAGACAAGCGACCGCCTAAATACCATCGCTGACATCCCGACACTTGACTGTTTTATTCCATGTATGTATGAACCAGCCCTCCACCGGAGGAGAACCGCAGCCTCAGACCTTAACTGAATTCAGAGCTACTTTGGAATTTCAAGGACTGGACTGGCAACTGTCTCCGGACATGAGGGCAGCATTTCGCGTAGATACGATCTGCGGCGCCTTTCAGCACTTCCTGCGCACGAGACGGCCTAATCTAATGAACTGAGGGGCCAGAACCTGCTCGGGCTTTTAGCCCTGTGCCAGAATGCCTCCTCTCACGTCTGACAGCAGTCAAAACCCCACTTGTTATTTTTATTTCTGCTGTATTATCCCCGAGGTGCACTCTGCGAGGCTTGAGTCATCATTGTTCAAGTCTTTAGAGTTGGAAAACAATCACACACGCGCCAGCACGGGCGCGCGCGCACACACAAGCTGGTGGCAAGGTTACAGCTGGACAGCGGGGCACTCGTATTCTGCCAACCCCAGGGAAAACTCGGGAGTGCTCCGGAGAGGGAGACCAGAGACGTGCCATGTTGCTGACATGGCAGCCATCACATCCCGCTAAACGAGTGATGAGCACAGACAGCTCCGAGATTCTCGGAATACTGCGCAGGCTTCGCCCTCTCTTTTTATATCTGCGCACATAATAAGGACAAAAGGTGAGACGCGATGTTTTAACGACAAAGAGATGCACGTGGAATCGGGGCGATTATCTGTGTGTTTGTTGACTCGCGGTCCTCGTGCAGCTAGGTTCGTTTCCCCCCAAGTTGGCTTTTTTTTTTTGGCAATTTCTTTTGTTTTCCTCGCACATTTCTTTTACTGATCTCGGTTTTGTTCTGACGTCAGTGTCCACACTAGATCAGATCCCAGAGGCAAAGAGAACCGGTGGGGGGGGGGGCTCTCCAACGCTCCAACTGAACGTTGACCCCTGAATGTAAATCCTCCAACGCAGCTTAAAGGGTCCGTGAGGGGCCAGTGTAAAACACAGATCAGGGTCACGTCCCAGCTTCACTGCTAAATTCTCAGCCTAAACCGATGGAAAGGTGTCAAATCTCACCCTTTTTTTTCAGACAGGCCGGCTTCTCTCTGAAGAGTTCCTAATTAAAAAAGATCTGAGGCCTCATTTAAATTCCGTCAGCAGGGAAAGTTCACGTTAGATTCTTGTCCAAACAGCATAAACAGAATTTTGCTCCAACCCGAATAAAATCAACACAATTAATGTCACGAGAGCGGCGGAGTAGAGTCTGTAAAAGGTGATAATCAGAACAAAAAGGACCTGACAGATCGCTTTGTTTTTTTTTTCTTTTTTAAACGCTTCCTGTAAACCTGGAAAAGCGAAATAAAAGCCAAAGCCGGTGTCACCTCAAAACGAGCAGCTCTAAAAGTTTAAAAAGCTGTCGTATATCGTTCCCTCTTCCGCGGACCTCGGGTACGGCGCCACTCGCTGCCAACCTTTTTCATGACGTCGGGCTTTTAACATGATGCTCCTCCGCTTAATGTGCACGTCAGGACAAAGCACGCTAACGTTGGGAGAAAAACAAAAAAGATGGCCCGAGTTGCTTCCCCAGCACAATAAATCACCTCCTGTTTTATAGCTTCTAATAAGTTGATGCAGGGCAATTTTTCTTCCTACCCTCGTTCAAACATTTAAGGCATATTTACAAGGAACTTGTTAAAATATTTAATAATATTTAGTGGCAATTTTCGGAGCAGCCCGTCGGGCTGATATTTATTGCCGTTAAGTGTTTAAAAAGACGATGACATGAATAACAAACTGTCAAAATTCCCTCATTTGCATAGACAGGCCATAACTCCTGATACCTTGCATTAAAAAAAGAGGTTTTTAACAAAACGAGTCATAAAAGGCACATTCAAAGTGAGTGATGGCAAAGACTCTTGCACAAAGTCGCGCTGCAGAGACAGCTTCCCCCCCGCTACAGATGCTTCAGAGATCAAGTCAGCCAATAAAAAGACATATATCCTGCCGCTTTGACTTATTTATCCTGTGTGGATGAGCTCAAGATGGAACATCTCCTATAGGCCAGCTTGATTAATTGTGATAAAAGGGCTAATTCAGAGGCAGCACGAGAAAAGGGAGCCAAACAATAATATTCCCCACAAATCATCTCAGCCCGTCAAATATTTCTTCCCTAACTTTCTAATTCAAACGCTCCGGACGTGAGGCTTTTGTTAAGAAACCGCGCGGGGCCTCGCAGCCTTCAACTCATCTGCACTCTTCCGCCCGCGCTCTCAACTACCATCAAGAGATCTAATTGCAACTGCATGTTAAAGCCTCTCCTCTCCTTGGTTGGAATCGAGAGGACGGTTCGACTTCTCCGGTTCCGCCGGATGTGGCGGGTTTGGCGTTACGACTCGGTGACCCCGGCCAGCCCCGGCTGTCCCGGTCAGAAAAGGGCCCCCATTGAAACTGATTACAAGACTATGAGTAGTCTCTCCCCTGTGCCCTCTGAGTGCAACTCTAATTAATAGCCAATTCATCTTCTCTGATCTGAGCCAGCACATGGAGTAATATATCCTTAGTTTGGCAAGCGAGCTATTAAAGTGTAATAACCAAGTACCAGCACTCGATTTGGAAGAGTAGCACATACTTAACCATGAAGTGGAAACAATTAATTTATTGGAGGATCTCCTGTAACCAATCATTTAGCAGGGGCTCACACTGTGATGCAAAAGCCGTCTCCTGCTGTTTGTGGCACAAGCTAGTGTCGCGTTCTGGGCTCCACTCCTAAAAAAAACATGTGTGCGGTTATGTAAGACAGCAGGAAGGATCACACGTTCACACTTCACTGAGGGAAATGTGTAGTTTCCATGAAAAAGAACAGTTTGAATAATGTTAAACGTTTGTTGATTTTAACCTTCCAAGTGGAATCAGATCGGGGCCACACTGGTGTCAGTTCTACTGCCCGACCCAGCAGGAATCTGACCTCCCTGCCTGAGGTGAGGTCGGACCCATGACCATGCTGGAGGCTGGGCCAGGCAGAGGCTGCGTGCGACTGGAAAAACCACGCTCCGAGGGCTCCTTTCCCAGCACTGCTGCAGGCCGGGGGCCCGAGCAGCAAACACATAACCAGCGCAGCCGCTCGTCAGCTGATCCATTTTGATGATTCTAAAGTGGAGGGTCCAGTCAGCTTAGGCACAAAATCTTGAGGATTTTTTTTTTTTATCAATTGTTCAGGTTACAGCTTACAAAAAAGGTAATTAAAAACTCCGTTTCTCTTGGTCTCAGCCTATTTTAACAGGCATTTTCACAGGAGTGTGGAGACTTTTTCCATCCCATCAGTGCATGTTGCACCGATGTGGAGCCAACGTTCCGTTAAGCATCTGCTGAGAAATCACAAGAATCCCTCTTATAAACTCAAATACCACTTTTTAGCATCAAATTGCAGAGGACATTTATCATCAATGCCGGAGTACCTAATCAGCCGCTGCAGCTCAGTAAAATGTTAATAATCGGATTGTCTCCTGTACTAAATCCTTCCATAATTACTAATTACTACAGCGACCAGGAAATAATGATGACAAATCAAAAGTAAAGAAAAGATTCATACATCATTAATACTGAGAGATTTCTGGCGCGCCCACTGTTTTAACACTGTAAAAGGCAGAAAAGAGCTGAAATCTAAAGTGAAATACACAGAAAAGTCCCGGAGAGCATCTCTGCCTCCTCCAACGTGCACAATAAGCCTTTCTTTAAACTTCAGTAATTGAAGGAAATGAATAAAAATGCAAAGACTCACTCACTCGTGCTCGTGTTTTGGCCTGCCACTGCAGCAAAACCTTTAAAACCAATTATTCTTTTTGCAAGAACTAATGACATTTTTGTCTCTTCAGCTTAACACGCTAATTGACGGGGTTTTTTTTTTTTTGGAGGATAGCCCAGATGAAAAAAAATAAGTACCCCCTTAAAGGCCCAAGTCCCTTGCTCATTTCCCTCACTTTAAGTCCCTTATTAATTAAACTTTCACCAAGTCTGAGTCTTTTTTTTATTACTAAAAAGATAAAGTCTGCTATGCTGTAAAACAGAACTGGCCTATTGTCTCTGAAGCTACATTTTCCTTTCTACAAATAAAAGAGGCCTCCCTTGCAGCGGAGGGGCAGGGAGCGAAGATCCAAGCAGTCGGGTAATTAGAGGACATTTTTCAACTTCTCTAAAACTGCTGGGCTTTGACCAATTCCCTCTGTTCCAACTGAATAAATACTCTAACAGGGTCCATGTTAGCATCGTGGGATACTGTTCACTGTGTGACAAACACAGGCAGCATCGTCAGGCCCGGGGGGGGGACTCGTGTGTAAATATGTGCCTGCCGCCGCTGTGTGTGTTCTGCCATACTTCTCTGTTGTGCAGAGCGGAAATAAAGCTGCAGATAAATATTGACTGCGTTTTTATGATCAGTCACCCACTTGATCAATCAAGTCCTCCTTGTGTCATTGCAGTCGTAACAATATTTGTCATTCAACAAGACGGGCACGGCAGGCGCTTCGGTAGCTACTGTTAGCATCTGCTCCATTTTCTTTTGCGGAAATGAAAGAAAAGTTTTAAAGAGCTTAATTACCCGTTTATGGTAATGCCCAGGTAGCACCAACGTGCGATCACTGTAGGGTAACAGTTAGCATCATCTACCGCAATTATTAATTTGTCCCTCCTGGGATAAGAGGTCAGGACTGAGCTGATCAGGGTCACTCCACAGCTCCTACTGGTGCCAGGACAGCCAGAAGAATGAGTTCAGCACAGCTCCCCTGCTGGCAGAGTCTAATAACTGCAACCGGTAAACACAAACGCACAGACAGATGTGGGACTGTGGGGTTGTCAGTAATGCGGTAATGAATCCAGAATCCAGGGCTATGATTAGCATATGCTATGATAAAAGTATCTGCAGCAGTGTTGAAAATCAGAACCCCTCCCTGTTCCGCTCCAGTTGTTGTGCTGTTGAAATTATGAGGCTCGCCTTAAAAGGTGTGTAAAATTTCTGATTACTCTGTGGGGTTTTTGTTTGTTTTTGGGGCCCAAAAGAGAAAGAATTTGAGCATAAAAGAGCGGCGCGTCTGATCCGATTCTGAGAGAATCACACTTTCTGCTTACTCTGAGACCTTAGCAATTCAGACCACTTTCACTAATTTTTTGTGTCAGATTTTCTGTTTTCTGCTAACGAGATGTCACTAATACGTACTGGAATGCTGTGTGAATAGACAATTTGACGGGCCGCGAAGAACTTAATGATGTATACAAAATGTGGATGGACAGCCTCGAACGCCGACTCTCCTTTTCCCAGACAAACATAGCTGTTGACAACATTTTCCACGCAGTCTGTCGCTCTGCCAAATCCAAAATTAAAAACAAAATGTTTACAAGTTAAGTTAACCGTCGACAGATCACGTCTTATTAGCATTTTGGCTCAATTAGTGAGACTGTAAGGACACACAGTGGGGGGGAGATGCCACTTAGTGTGAAGGAAATTATGTAATTCAAAGAAAAAGCAAAATAAAACGCGCCTGAGTGTCTAAACCAGTCTCCTTACCCACTTTTCATTAATGACAGAAACACAAACATTATAACTCTGCATAAATGCGGTGTGTGATGTGACTTTGGTCGCGGAGCTCCTCTCAGCAGCTTATGGGAGCCCAATTTGTGCCAGTGTGTCTTCCTGCGAGCAGAGCCCAGTCATCTTTAAACGGCTCCATTTAAAATGCAATTTGATTATCTGCCAAATTGCTACCAAGTCTTTCCCTCTGCAGCCCAGGGATGGGGGGTAAAAAAAAATTTAATTAGCATTTGTGCATAAAAGAGAGGTCTTTGTTGCGTTTTTGAACATAACATTCCGGGATGACCACCGCTTTCAAAGAGTCATCACCCAAATGATTTTAAACTAATAGATCCGAGGGGAGGGGAGCGGTCCTGGCACAGGGAGGGTGGACGGAGGCGGGGGTGGTGGTGGGGGTGCTGCTGAGGTCGCTGTGGTCCTCAGCGGCACCAGAAAACAGAACCCACAGGACCTGGCTTGTTTGAATAATCCTAAACTTTTCTTTAATCATACTTTAGAAAATTGGCTGGGACCTTCAGCAGGAGGCGGCTGCGCGTCCCCCTCCCCATTTAATGAGATTCACTGAGGGCTTCCTTTAAAATATTTACACTGTCCCGTGGCACGGCAATATTGTCCTAGAATGGGGAGATAAGAGCCGGGGAGGTGTGCTGAAGTTCTCCTAATCAATTTGCTAATTACTGGAGCAGCTATAGGAGAGCAGAGAGGAGTCCCTTCTGGCAAGCTGTATTCTAATAAATGCTGAAAAATTTATTTACTCCCTTAGCCGAGAGGAGCTCTGCAGCGGGATTACAGCGCGGAGCTGATTGAGACGGAGCTGTTTGTGGCTGCGGTCGCCGTAGAGGAGGGGTCTAAGGAGCTCTCAGGGCCTGCACCTTTGCATCTGCTCAGGGAACACAGGGACTCCTGCAGTTGGCACGGGAAGCCCCGACTGCTCCACATCAACAAATATTAATGACGCTTCGGAATCTCAAAGAATACATTTAGCTACAATTGTGCCTCGGAGCAGGTGTGTCGGCTGAATTTCTCAGAGCAGAGGGCAGACATTTCTGTTGTTCATCTCAGAACCAGCTCTGTGCTTTCTGGCCCAGGATGACCCCAGATTTGACCTCTGGGTGCCATGGTGACCCTGGACCTGTCATAGGACACAACCTGTGTCTTCTGCAGAGTTGAAGGGGCAAAAAGCTGCATTGCCTATGAACTCCCTCTACGCAGAGACCTGCAGCCAATAGCAGGCCCAGATGAGGACGGGTCGAAGGTCAGCATAAACCGCATGGGGCTGTCAAATTCATGGCCGCATCCCTTTTTACCCAGTTTAACCCACCCACAGCACTCACAGCCCACAGAGGCTGTCTGAGGTTGTATTTCTGGTTGCGTCATCTGTTTGCAACAGAATCACATGGAAATCGACCGGACAGGCTGAGAGAAAACAGAACAGACCTTCTAAACGCTGGAGAACGGGCAGAACTGGGTAGCAGAGCTGGAGTCTGTCCCAGTCGTGGGTGGAATACCTGGGCAGGGTGCTAGCCACAGGACACACGCATCATCCACTCATGTTTTTGGACTGCAGATGGAACTGAACCCAGAACCTTCTTGCTATATTGCCAATGCATGAACCCACATCACCGGTCCGACAAGAGGGACAAAGAGGGCTGGATGTTTTTCCTCCACATGGTAAACTTTGCAGTGTAGCATATGGAAGAAACATAAATCTAAAATCAATTTTCAGTTTGACAATGTCTCCCACCGTTTTTGTCCAAAATGTTGCTTTGTTGTCGGAAATGACCGACTTTCCAACGCTGACAGAAAAGGGAATGCATAAACTCAGAGGAATATTAGTAGAAAAGAGGAAGCTTTTGTGCTTCCTGCTGATGCATCCGCTCTTTACATATATATGGGACACTCTGCGCTGGATGGATTCAACGATCTGGTCAAAAATACAGACGGACGAAAGAGGTTTGGGTCAAAAACACATTCTGCTCAACTTTGGCCTTGGAATGAGATTCCGCCTTAATCAAGAGATTCCGCCTCCTCGCCATTCTCCAGTTGTTAAATCAACTTGCTAAGTCCAACGCTCGCTGCAGGAGTCCCTGTAGTCTGAGCGAAGGGTCTGCCAACAAGCCCCTGGAGCACGGAGGCGAAAAACAAAAACAGGAAAAAAAAAAAAGAAAAAAAAACCCTGTTGCTCCGACATTTTGTTCCATCTCACCTCAACGCACGCCAGTCACAACGGACCGCCGTGTGGGGGATCTGTGTTCAGATCGCCATGGTGATGGCCCTCTGCCTCCCAGTTCTCCCCAGAGGGGCGTTTGTGGGAGGAGGAGTGTCGGGAAAGGAGCAGGTTACCAACCGAGCATCCGACTTAGAAAAAAAAAAACTATTCTGCTCGATTTAACATGGAAAAACGAGCAAAAGGCAGCAGGTCCATCCGACTTGTGTCCACGTCTTGGACAATCACGCAAAGACGAAGCTTCACAATACAAATCTGGAGACCGGCTAATCTTTCTAGGATGGCCTGCATGTTTGGTGGATCCTAAACAGATTATTCCACCTCCATCCTGGGTGCACACCAGGCCTGGAGCGGAGCGCTGTGCTTTGAGATTTTTAAACAATTAAGTCTGCCAGGTGCCGACAGCCTTCAGCCTGGTGCAGAACCAAACTCTAATCTGAGCAAATTAGCAGACGCTCGCTGTCACAGAGCGGGATCCCCTCAGTTGTGTCATCTTTAGTTGCCTTAGTGATCAGTTCATGTTGAAAGTCAGCTCGTAAAAGTCTTTTTTTTCTGTTGGGGGTCTCCACATTTGGAAATCAGGCCAATCCTGAGAAACGGTTCCACCACTAGCTGACCCTCCCACCCACGGATGTGATGGGCAGCATAGAAGAAGAACGCATCTGAGCCCCACAAGAGCATCCCAGAACGGTTTTAGGCTGCTTATAAAAAGTGGCGAGTTTGTCATATTAACCTGGATTTTAATAAACAAGTACAGTTTTAAACGTGACAGTGGGGAAAATTAAGACGCCAGCAACAATCTAACACGCCACGGTGACGTCCCTGAGGTGTGGAGCACAAGAAGAAGAAGAAAGGATTTCACACTTGTGTTCTTCCATAGGAAATGACGTATTTCTTGCTTTGGCAATTTATAATCATGAGTTTTTATGTCCACAGTGGACGAGAACTATTCTGTTTCATGCACGGCAGCAGCGTTGAACTACCTTCACTGGCCAACACTTCAGTATTGATAAGAAAAGAGGATAGGCATCAATCATAATCACTATCAAGTGATAAAAACAAGCCGCAGAAGGTTTAAATGTTGTGTAACTGTTTAACACTGTCAGTTGTTCATCTAATGACACGGTAGTTTGTTTGTTTGTTTTTTCTATCAGGCAGTAATCCTTACAAATGACATTTAAACCACACAAATGGTGAAATAATCGATAGCCGTCTCTCCACAGGGGCAATGATGTCACTACGAGAGACTGGGCAAATGTTCAAATCACTTAATTGGTCACCATTTTATCCAATTCATCTTAATGCTGGTTTTTGGAGCACACCCAGAGAACAGTGAATTAGACACACTGTTCAGCCAGTAGTTACTTTGTGGCTGAATCCCGTTCTGTAGATGATGCCAAGGTCCAAACTGTCCTATTTAGAGCTTTAATCAAGTCCACTTATGCCACTGCTGTGCCGAATTTTCCAGTTTTACTCCTAAGCAGAAGGGGGCGGAGTCTGACTGGGCTCCGCTGGTCTCCTCCCAATCCCAAAGTGGCCAGCTGAGTAGAGTGCACATGTGCTGACGTCCCCGCTAACCTTGGCCAGTGTAAGGATTACCGTGCAGTTACACTCAATGCTCCCTCTTTCCTTAAGACTTATTAAGAATGATAATGAGCTCGGACGGGCCAGCATGTCCCTTTCTATACTTAATGAAAGCTCTTCTCTGTTTTTCTCCATGTTCTCACGTCTTATCCCGCTCTCTATTTTTGCCACCTTTCCTGCATCCTCTCTTCCCACCCCCCCCTCCCTCCCTCTCTCTCTCTCTCTTACTCCAGTGTATTGGAAGGGCCCAGGACAAATTACCAAAAAGGCCATTTTCATCTATGAACTGCTGGATTTAATCGATACTTATTTCATGCCTTCAAAATCAACCCTATATTACAGTTGTCTGTGTGATTTGTTTATTTTGTACCGGAACGTTCCTTCAGTGGGGTGGGGGTAGGGGGTGTGGATGGGGGTGTGTGTGAATGCACGGGATGCAATTCACCTTGAACCTCCATTATATTGGATTTCTCCACAGGCTGATCAAGCATGCAAAAAGGACATTTCCTTAGCACTAAAACAAAAACAATAATGATGATTAAAAAAACATGCAGTACTTGCGTTGGTGGAGCCGCGCGTGTTGGAGGCTGCAGGTTTTTACGAGGCAAACGCCGCGGCTGCGGTGGCTGGAGTTTGTACTCGAAATCATTACACCGAAAGCAAGCGCTGGGGCTAGTGCGCTGAGAAACTGTAGCAGCGGCTCCTGAAGCCTGTGAGAAATGCTGCTTGAGACTGCTGACGCTCATTTGACATGAAAGTCCCCAGGTCCGCCGTCAAGGTCAAACGGAAACGGAATACACACGGGTTTAATTCTACACACCCCTACACAGATGCAGATAGGTACTTATGAGGCGAGGCGTTTCAGTGACTGATAGGGCTGCAGGAAATAAGAATGTTGCAGGCATCGTGTGGTGATTAAACAATGAGATTTTCAGCTCGTGCCGCGGGGACCACGGGCAACATTTCAGGCAACATTTTATGGAGACAGAGACAGAAGGGGAGAGAGAGAGAGATAGAGAGAGAGGGAGAGTCGATCAAAAGGCCACAGCCATAAACACCAAACCAAATCGCAATTAAAACAGTGGCAAACGGACAATTTCCGTCTCCGCTCGGGACAGTCACGCCTACTGCTGACGTAGAGACGAGGAAGCTGCGAGCAGAGCGAGACAGGGGACGAGGGACGGGTGGGTGTAGGAAAAAAGGGCAGCGCATGTGACAGATGGACGTCGCAGCGCCTCATCGGTGCCACACAGAGACGGGGACCCGCGTTAGCTCCAGTCTCAAAGACAAGGCTCCAGACTGCCGACATGTGCTGTCACGCCGCAGGGATGCACTCGGGGAGCACAGGGGACGAGATGGACCCTGCGTCAGCCCATCACTTCACACTCCATGAAGGAGCATGTCAGGTTGCACTAAGGTGAACCCCTGCACCCAAACCTGCATCTGGCAGGTTGCTGCAGTTCAAATCACATAAAACTGGACGCGATTTCAAGCCCAAACATGTGGTCCGACGCTTGCCTCTTTCAAGTGTCAAGCGTGCGCTTGCTTTGCATGCACGAGTACATCTGCACACAGCTGCGGCGTTCGGAGCGCCGCACGGAAGGCACCTCAGTGGCAGGCGGTGTGTGCCGAATGCTTCCATTTACGTTAGTCAATTACCAAATCAAAGACGGATTTGTGTGATGAAAATAATAATAAAAAAAGATCAATGAGGGAAACAAAAGCCGTGAAAAGGAGAAACAATACGTGGATGTTTACCTCGTCTTGTAGCGTCAGTGGCATTTTTAATATGGAAGATGGCTTTCCATGAATGATCTGTTTAACCAAAGACAGGGGAGAGAGAAAAAGATAATTAATTACTTTTGTGAGCTATTGCACAGGAGAGACAATAAAGCTGCCTGGTCGCCATGGATATGACATATTTGCTCTGAAAACAACACAATAATTAGCAAAGGAGAAAGATCCGGTGAGAATATGAGAACTAGGGGTTTAAAGTGCCAATGATCTATTCCTGTCCTCATCTCCATCGCTGGCGATAACACAGGCAGAGGCAGCGCGCACGTTTATTACTGTTTAAAGCAAAAAGGGAAGAAACAGTGAGCCTTTACAAAAAGAGTCAAATTAAATCTCACAATGTTTTGTGGGGATCACAACTCTGCAAACACGCAAAAGTATTTACCTTTTTCTTAAAAGGATTGTTTGTTTTACAGTAGGGGAAGTCAGAAAACCTGTAAGTCAGAAAACCTGCCTTATAGCCACCAAGGAACAGTGTGTGTGCGCGTGCGTGTGTGTGTGGGGGGGGGGGAGTGGGGAGAGAGAGCGAGACTCTTCATGGCATTTTCACTGAAATTTCTTCCGAATTTTTTAATTAAAATAAACATTTTGAAATAAAGTCACGCATTAATGCGTTTTGGCGTCTCCGACCTGCACCCTGAAGAACACAGTTTTCAGGGGCAGCACTTCCGCGTTGGAGAATATTGATTGCATTTTTAGCAGTTCCTATTTTCACGGTCAGTGATGCTACCTGTTTAGGCTCAGACGCAACCGTGGCCGAGCCTGCAGACACGGGACAGACGCCTTTCGGACGCTCTCCGCGGCAACAATCTACTTTACAGAAGCAGAATAAAAGATTTTAAATAAATAAACACACACACGCACACACACATGCTTTCGTTGCCGTTGACGCATGGTCGCCGCTGGTTCTTCGTGGCTGCAGAGTTCGACCAGAACGAAGCATTAAAAAAGAAAAGTGCGAACTGAAAGAAGAAAAAGTTGCAACCGTCCGTCTCAACTTTGCCAAAATAAAGGCATGCTGACGTCACGCTGTTATAACTTTTTTTTTTAACCTGACTGTGGTGGGCTGTTTTTAAAAGTTTACCCGACATCCTGGTGGGTATTTTCAGAGGTGAAGCGTGTGTGCGTGCGTGTGTGTGCCGCCTCATAGAGGCGCTGCTGCCGGCGGCGGCGCCGCTGCCGCGGCCGCTGCTGCGCGGGAGCCGGAGCCGGCGGAGCCTCACGCCGCCTTCGCCGCCCCGTCCTCCCATCAGCTGTTTGCTGCCATCTAACTCCTGTTTTCCGAGCGCCCTCGGCGGCGCTTCGGCATCGCTTTCAGCGGCCGACATGTGCGAATGGAACTGACGTGTGTGTTTAGTTTGAGAGGAAAAGGAAAAGTCTTACCTGCGCTACTTCCCCGTCGCTTCCAAGTAAAGAGACGCGGGTGTTTGCGGTGGACGGAGCAGAGCGTTCATTACTAAAGTTAGCACATTTTTTTTTTTTCAGTTTTTCTGGTTAATTTGAGCAAAATTTTTAATTTCTCTGAGAGTGAGTCGCCCGGAAGATCTGCCCTGGAGACCGGCTCCAAGTGGGAAGAGGAGTCCTTAATTGAATTTGTCGGTGAGCAGGTGTCGTTTGGAAAACCAGAAGCGGAGTTTGGCGGCGGACTCGATCTGGTCTGACAGTGTCACGGTCATCATTTGGACCGCGTTCGCTCCCCAAGTCTCAGAAACTGCAACTCTGAAGGCACATTTGACCTCGTATCGTGTATTTCAAAGTCCTCATTCGTCATTCTGCTGGTGTTAAACGGTCGGCCTTGTCCATCCATGCGCTCAAGTTCTTATCTACAAATCTGTCCTGGGTCAGCCTCTTTTATCTCTTCAGAAACACAACTGTAAAGCACAAATACATAAGAAGGTGAATACAGCTACCGCAGTCAGGAGATTAATTTACTCTATGTTAAAGGTGTGTTGTGGGGGGTAAATGTTTAAATTTGCTGCTCCTGCTGCTTGGATTAGTTTAGAAAATGAGCTGAAAATGTAAAAGGCTCATTTTATTGGATGCTCTGAAAGAGACCTGGAGACAGGGACCTCCACTTGTGGGATTATTACTTATTATATAGTGATAATGGTAGTACAGCAGTATAGTTTATGTAGGAAAATGTCAATTTTGCCATAAAATGAGTAAAAGAACCATTTTATTCCCCCCTTCTGGCCTCATTTCCTCAATTCTCTTCTATCTCACGGTTGGATTCTTGATATGAACTCGTTTACAGCGCAACAGTTCCAATCCAGTCAGAACCGACTGCCAAGAAGGAAAAAAGGAGCTGATTGTTTCAATTTGACTTCTATCGTCAACATTATGGATCAGATCAACAGATCTGTGCAGAAAGACCACACAGGCCTTGGCTGTGGTTACAGTACCGGAGCCTACAAGTAGGTTATTTCACTGACTTTGGACTCACGCAGCACCGGTGCATCATTTGCTCTTCTTTTTTTAAAATCTTTATTACATTATTGGCAGTGCTCAGTCTGACTCACCGGAGCCTGCTGGAGTCAGCCTTCCAGTGGCTGGATGTCATTCAGCAGCCAGCTCTTTCTCTACGCTGGCATGCACTTGAAATGAAGTGTGGAGGGGACAGTGAAGGGAGGATTCCCTTTATTGTCTATAAATAGCATCTGGCGTGATGCTTTGATAGTACGTTTGACCCAAACTACTGTCGTATCGCTGTAATATCCATAGTTCTATTGGAGAGCATTGTAATTGCTCCTCTCCTCCCAAACATCAGTTCTTCAGCGGTTAGTTTCTGCACTTTGAAGCTTGAAAACATCAGTTTGCTGTGCAGATTCAAGCCTGTGGGTTGAGCGATGCTGTATGTTGGAAAGTGCCCAGAGATGATCTCCAGGGGACCCGTTTGCTGCCTTTCCCAGTGTTACACAACAACTCGCGTTGTCCTTGATGGCTTGAGAGGCGTAATTGATATTTATGGATTCTGTGAGAGTTAAACTTCATGTCTGAAACACGTCTGCGGTCATTTCACGGGACTTTGACTCATATATGTGTGAGGTGTCATCTGAACAGGGAATCAACCCTCCAGCGGTTTCCAGAATCAATTTAAAGTTTACCTTCCTATTGGCAGAGCGCTAATGTCACCTCCCGTCTTTGTTTTCCTTCTCTCTCACCTTTCCCACCACCTGCCTGATATCAATAATTTACTGTAAAATATTCCGAGCATGAGACTCCTTGAAGGCCTCCCAGTTGCAAAGCCCATAGGAATAGCGGAAGCTGCAATTATGTATTTTAAACTTGAACATTCCTTATCTAAATTCAGCCGTCTTTCAAACTATTGACAAACAGATTATTGCCAATTAGCAGTTTTCTGATGCATCCTGACCCGTCGTACATAATAAAGACCGGAGGGATCAATAGCAAAGTCGACTAACAAGCTGACAAAAAAGAGTCACCTGCTGCTTCATGTACATCCCATAATCAAGGATCATTATTAGTTTGTGCTCCCAAACTGGAGCCTTTCCTACCGGTGTTTAGTCTCATGCGGCCTCCCCGTCTTCCTCCCGTTGTCCTGGTGCTTAAAACGTGTGTTTAGTTGGGAACGTCGGCACTGACTGTTCCTTAAAAAAGCAAGCCTTATAAGGCATAAATCTGCATGCCATTGTATATATTTTATGCCCACTGCTTTGGAATGTCTTATATACACTACATTCTTGTGCAACCCCCCCACCCCGCCCCCCCACGGTCACCGCAGAGGTCCGGGCGCCCCATCCATCAGATGGTTCCTCCTGATGCTGCAATACTGGGATACGGAATAATAAAGAAGTAAGAAAGGCCAGAAAATCAATAGATTATTCTGAGGATCACTTGATTCATTAGGGATCCAGTGCTTTTATCGCCCAGTGTTGATTCATAACGCCTGCTCGCCAGGGCGCGCCCGCCCACCCCACCTCTGCCCCCCTGACTCTTTTGCCATTGAAGCAACTAATTACAATAGATTAAAAGCTGATCACGATGCAGCCGGCGTTGGCA
This sequence comes from Takifugu rubripes, assembly GCF_901000725.2. Classification (NCBI taxonomy): domain Eukaryota; kingdom Metazoa; phylum Chordata; class Actinopteri; order Tetraodontiformes; family Tetraodontidae; genus Takifugu; species Takifugu rubripes. The sequence continues at coordinate 8,374,111 of NC_042287.1, forward strand.
AAAACGAACAGTTTTGGTGAAAGCAAAGGTTTACTGACCCCAGACAGGGCAGAACTAGCAGGCTGCAGAAAGAAATAATGGGAAACCAGCTGCTTAGTATTGTTGCTCCAGTGTTGTCTCCACACACCAGCTGACAAACCTCAATGTTTTTATCCAAACTACGGAAAAAGACATAAACACGCGATTTTTGGGGGGTGATTTTATGAATATAGAAGGTTAAGCGCCGCGGCTTATCACCCACGGCAGAACATCTTGTACGTGTCACTTATTTAAACAGAATTTTTTTGTGTCAGACAGTTTATTGCCACACACCCAATGCACTGATTTTCAAAAAAAAAAAGGGGGGGGAGCATGCCTATAGACTAACCCAGGTGTGCTGTGAAAATAAACACATGCAAGTTAGTGCAAGCAGAGCGCGCTCAGAAGTCGTTCTTGTAGCTGGCACACAGTCATTATGGCACGTTTCATGTTCTCTGCTTCGACATCTCTGCTTCTAAAAGGACGCGTGTTGCAGGGAGGCATTAACCAGCTGCTGCATTAACCAGCTGCTGCAAGTTACATTAAAGTAGGAAAGTTTTAAAAACAAAAAGAAGAACATTGCCAAAAACTGAGCCATCACTACCCCCGCCCCCCCCCCCCAAGCAGTAGAACCCAGAAGGGCCTGGAGGTTCTCTGTTGACCAAAATATCTGTTTAATATTCATCAATACAGGCTCAGGTTTCTGACGGTAAACTGTAAACCGCTTGTGTGCGGGCGAACACTTCGGCAGCATTTTAGCGACTGTTATTCCCTCTTTTTCGTGCCAACATGTAAAGTCTGACGTCAAATCTGCGCGGCGCGGCGATTATTTTTGTGGAAAAAGTGACATTTTAATCAATGGATGAGCCCACCCCCCTGCCAGCGTCCACGGGCAGAAGCTTTATCAAGGTCGACACGTTATCAGTCACAGCGCACGAGGGGGCAGATGAACTGGCATTCACCTTAATTAAATAAAGACATGTATAAATGTCCTTTAGCAGGTGGCTGTCTTATGGAAGTTAGCGGCGCTGGCAGCTGCCCACGTACGGTAAACAAGGAGCGCTTCTGAATGGTGACGGTGGGGGTGAGGGGAAGATCGGACAGCTGTCGCCATGCCCACCTCACAGTGCTGACTGGAGCGAACGCTCCATCAGGCCTTTGTATATGTTTTTCCAGGGTATTTCAGCACTGTGTACACCGACTGTTTGAGGCCCATTTGGCCTGACAGATGTACGCGGCACACGCGCGGCAGAAGGCCGCTTTCTGAGCACGTAAAAGGTAAAGTACGCGATTTTCTCCTGACCTTAAAGAAAACTTCATCTGCCTTCTCAAATGTAGCCAAAGGTTTGCTTGTTTTGACGACTATATGATAGTCAGGTTTGTTATAAATATCATTTAAAAGGGAAATCAGTTTTTTTTATCTTTCAACAACAATATAAAATATAAGAAATGCTACTGTTTGACTTTAGCCTGTCTGGGCTACTGTAGAAATAGGGAGGGGATGTGAATGAATTCATCTATTCAAATTTGTATTTTAATGTCATAAAGCACAATGAAGAGCATGAGTGTATTAGATTTCTGATAATATTTCTTTTTCTAAAAACTGGGTCTCTGCCAACGGGATAATCTGCAGCACAGCAGTCCAACCGTCTGTCTTTGTCTCCGTCTGGGGAACGTGATGATGAATAAACTTTGCAAAGCCCCAACTGCATCGTTTTTCAACACAAAATAGTCGGGAATTAACAATTTGACCTAAAAAAGTGGCAGTGAAATGTAGGTTTTGTCAATTCGCAGAGCGGCCCTGTGCCATCAGGCGGTGACAGGATGCGCTGGGTAAAATCTAATTGTAATAAATTCCTAATCAGCTTGGCGGAATCCTGGAACAGCAGAGTTAATACAAATATGTAAAGTCAGCAAGGTCTCTCACAGCTGTGGTCTTAATAAGATTTGAGAGGCGTGCAACAACACTGCACTCAATGTCATGTCGGGCTGCTCCCAGCGTCTGAGGCAGAGAGGAGCAGACAAATAAGGGAGGCGATGGGCGGAAAACGTGGTCATCTGTTACAAAAAAGCTGAAACCTGATCTGTGGAGGAGGAGGAGGAGGAGGAGGAGGAGGAGGAGGGGGCACGTTCACAGCCACCGTATAGTACATATAATCTCCCCCTGATCATTCACGCTCTCTAATTACAGAAGGTGAGGAGGGCCATAATTTTATCATATTTGTTTTGCATCAGTGCAAAAATAGAAAATGAGGGCTCGCCAAGCTGTGCCAATTTATTTCATTTCGACCTTGATTAAAAGAAAATTAATTGCCACATCCCTCATTATGTAGCAAGCAGCATTTTGATGACGTGATTGGAAAAACTTAAATAAAAGGAGCGAAAACAAAGACACTGAAGGCTCAGAGGGAGTCTGGGTCCAGCCCGGATGATCACAGATAAGCACCAGTGATGAAAATACTCTCTTTTCCTTTTGTTTTTGGACATTTTCAGGGTGGTTTTCACTGGAAGAAAAGACTGCAGCATGTTTTCCAACATAAGAAAACCATAAACACGTGAGCCGCCCTCGTCGTAAACTGGATTATGAAACTGAGAAACAAGTCAATTCATGCAGTCTCTACAGAAATTTGCTTCTTGCAAATAATCCTATTTAGGTCTGGCAAGCCTCTGCGGCTCCTCCCCTCCCTGAGACACCATATGTCTCAGTGGATCAACTTCAGAAGTTTTCAGTAACTGCGGTGTATGATTACATGAGAATTTCTGTCAGAGAAGGCCTCCAGGAGGGCTAAAATGCTAAATGCTATTTTTGAAATGAAATTCTCCTTCATGTGACTGCACCTGTTCCCCTCTGAGAGTAAACAGAACAGATGCCTGCTGGAGCGGGCCTGCCTCTGACACACACCTAATTCTAAAATATTTATTAGCTTTTGACACTCTTTAAAGTCACAGCCGGGGACAAAGTGTGCGCTGTTCCTCCTGCCGTCGTTCCAACGGCTTATCTGCGACTGTGCCGAGGGAGACGTTAAACGCAACTCGCTGCTGAAGCTCAACCGGGCACAAACGGCGTCCCACAGTTGGGTCCAATCAACAGCACCAGGTCTATCTCCTGTGGTGGCATTTAAGCCTACATGCATCCTTATATACAAACATGCATTTGTGTGTGTGTGTGTGTGTGTGTGTGTGTGTGTGTGTGTGTGAGTGTGTGTGTGTGTGTGTGTGTGTGTGTGTGGGAGGGAGGGAGGGAGGGAGGGGGTCATTATTGGGCCTGTCTTGTCAAGCTATCATGAAGGCAATGGAGACATTTGAATAATTGATTGAAATAATGTAAAGTAATCCAGCCTGCTTTCATTATTGGTGCCCCTGCACCTAATTCTAAGACTGGGCTCAGTTGACAGGGGACAGCGTGAGACGTTTAAGGACATGAGAATGACACGGAGAGGAGGAGGGGGAGTGTGTGTGTGTGGGGGGGGGTGGCATCTTTTGCACAACATTATATATCATCTCCCATTCAGAAGCAATGCCTTAAATTCCAGCGAGTGTTCTTTCAAATTAAAGTTTGTTTCTGCTCACAGGAGATGAGACCTGTCAGACAGTAAAATGTGGGTGAACTGGTTTAACCCATGTTTTTTTTTCACAGGTACAGTGTTGGATGCAGCTCATTGCTGCTTACAGTGAACACGCTTTGTTCTCATATATTCCCGTCCCGTCAACAGCTCAGTCCGTCGTGCACAGGCGCTCTTTGTTTGTCACATCGTCTTTGGCTTATTCACTGTTTTTTCTCACCTTCTGAAGAAGTCTTCAGGTTGACAGCTCCCTCAGTATCTGATTCAACATTCAATCAGCTCTCCTGGGCCTGTCCAGAGCATGAAAATATGTAAATAATCAGAACTCTGTACACCACGATGCGTTCAAGGACACCAGCACTCGCCCCGCACGTCCATTTCAACTCTCAAACAAGTAACTTTTGATGGGGTGATTATTAATTACTGCTCTTATGCTGACACCACTGTCGTGACCTTTGACCTCCTTAGCCAACCTTGAATTTACAGTAGGTTTTACAGCATAATTGTACGGCTGAATCTTCAGTAATCAGTTTGTGCAGACAACGGTGAACAAATGTTGACTAAGCAGCTTTATTCCAGGACCCAGCAGCAACACCTCCAGACATGGGGGCCCTTAACCCCCCTCCCTTTGTTACATGTTGGTAAATCGCACAAGCTTGAATTCTTTTCCCCAACAAAACCAAACCCCAACCTGGGTTTTACTCATTTGTTTGCACCTTGAGCAACATGAGGGATCTGCGGCTGCAGCAAAGGGACTTGCTCAACTCTGAGGTGTCCGGGATGGGGGGGCTGGTCCTTCACATCTTCCAGCCCCCTTCCACCCCACCCCTTCCACCGTGGGGAAGGGCCACTTTTTTATTTTTATTTTTCCGTCACGCTGCCGGGTACACACTATATCACCTGATATGGCGTTTATCCTTGAAAGCTTCATTGAATACCTCAAAGTCCCCTGGCAGGGACGGAACTTGACATGTCTGTCCTCGCTACAGCTGCTATTGTTAAACCGCTCTCATCTAACACGTCATTTAGAAAAAAGGAGAAGGCAGGGAAACATTTTTTATTATCTAACAGCGGCGAGGCGTGTGTGTGTGTGTGTGTGTGTGTGTGTGTGTGTGTGTGTGTGTGTGTGTGTGTGTGTGTGTGAGACAGGGCGGTTTGTCCTTACCCTGAGTGTGTCCACTGAAAGTGTTCAGTTTTAGGACACAGGGGTCACACCTGTTGTGGAACTTGATAGAAGGCTTATTTATAAACTTTCTGAGCTTTAAATTCCTCCTTCAGAGAAAACGCTGACACACAAAGAGTTGGGGGGGGGGGGCTCAGTCTGCTGAAATGCTTGTTTATGAACGCAGCGACGGATGGAAAATCCACGTCGGTCCGAAACGAGGAAAGTATCAAACCATGCGAGTGGAAAAAAGCTTGGGAAAATAGGGATCCTCCGCGCAGACGCGCAGAGATCCATCACCCCCACTGATGCCGCCGTGACATTATAGAATAAATCAATGACCTTAAATTATGTAATATGAAAATTCTGCAGCCTGCCTAGTTTGTGCTATGCGTGTGTGTGCATGTGTGTGTGTGTGTGTGTGTGTTTCTGGCAGCCCTTCTCTCTCAACTGCTACCGTGGTGGAAACACTTTTTAAATCATGTCACATTGTGTATTCTGAGCGACCTTCACCGAGTCTTTGTGGTAATATAAAACTAAACACGACGCGGGGACGGCCTCCGTTAAACGCTTCGCTTTGCTCCCAAAAAAAGGCAAAAGTCACCATCGGGGTCCTGAGGGGAGCGTCTTAATATACCGCCTAAATTTAGGAGCTGAGTTATGGTGCAGCAGATATCTGGGTGGGCTCATGTGACGTTTGAAAAGTTCTGGAAATGCTGAATGGATTTGGAGTTTAATGGGGAATACATCCCAGCCGAGGCAGAGGTGGGGGGGGGCACACCAGGTGCTGTTTCCCAATAAATGTCACATGTTCTTTTTTCCAAATGTGAATGTGCACTGTACAGAAAGCAGAGACTGGCTGGGTGTAAATAACCAATTCTGACCTTTTTGAGTGAAGTTTAATCTCCCAGGATGGCATTTATGTCTCCAGTCAAATGGCCGCAGCAGGAGAATATGCAGGGTGTCACTAAATCACGATCCAGTATAGGGGGCCCCAGGGGGCCCCATCGAGCTCCTACCAGGGCCCCCTGTGATGCTGCTCCTTTAACATTTAGCAGAGTTCCAGCCATTCCGGACTTCTTGGGAAGTTGTATGGACCGGATCGCGCACAAGTAAGCAGATACCCCCGCACTTTATTACAGTCGTCTGACTATAATATTAGTCACCTCTGCCAATAGCGGCGAAGCTAACTGAGCGACGAGGCGCAATTCCGGACAAATCGATGGCACGAAACAGATTGCCTCGCAGAGGTTCCCTTTGCTGACAGGCCGCAGGATAGTTTGGGCTTTTAAAAAATAGCGGCATCTTTTAAGGTGACCCCTAGAGTGGTTCTTATGAAATTACAAGAGACAGAAATCCATTTGCAACTGCGCTATAACGCCGAGATTACATTGTTACTTTAGAGCCACGGCACAAATTAATTTGAGCTTCATTTCATGTATTATATAAATGGATGGCGGTAGGAAAATTAAATCCCTGTATTGCACATTTCTATATATTGTTTTGTTCCTGCGGAGGCTGCTTTGGATCACGGTGCTCACCGTGCACGGCCAGGTTCCGGCTGATTTAACTCTTTTATGGCCCCTTCTGTCAGGAGAGGAGGAGGTCTGGGACAATGTGTAAATAAAAAAAGAGTCAGAGTCACCTTTTCTTTGATTAAATGTGTGTTTGGTCTAAAACAACCTCTTCAGGACCAGTTACGAGAAAAGAATCTGGCCTCTTCTGCAGATTCAGCTGCATTCTACATGTAAAAGGTCCCACGCCGAAGGATCCGAGGGATTTAAGATCCCTGCACTCAGACACGATTGCAGAATGCTACATGAAGAGTTGGCCTATTGCATTACTTTGTTTGCTTAAGCTTTTTATTCCCCACAATTCATCAGGCTGTACCTGTCAGCTGTCAGCGCGGCTACAGCCACGCCGTTTTTAAGGTGTGGCGAGCGAGGAAATGAATTAGCGCTGAAAAACCAGGGACGGGGTGGCACATTCCCCACATGATCAGGTGATTCCCACCCCCCACAGTCGCTCAGTTTACCTGGGTTGTGTGTTGGATCTTCTCCCAGTTTCAGGCCCGCCATAGATCCCGCAGCTTTTTACCCTCACCGTGATCAGATGCGACAGCTCGGCACCGCACATATGCAGAAAAACACACAGTGTGGCGTCGGGGCGGCCCTGCCCGCCATGAATATCCCAGCATCTCACACCCTATCTGGGGACCTTGGAGCCATGTGTCGACACGTATCGCACTGTTAGCTACATCGCCTGGTCATATTGGGGACAGGAAAGAAGTGGCGGAACAGAAGCGCTCCAGATGTTCTTCATCAGCGGGCCACAGGGGAAGTCTGTTACCTCAACACCTGGCTCGCTCTGCTCGGCGCCGGGAGGCACCGCTGCAGCCCGGCTATCCGACTGAACATCCCAGCGCTCAAGGACAGTTCCGGAACCGCTCCTCGCACGGACCGCATCGTGTAAACTTTGGTAACACTCTGTTGAATCAGTAATAAATGTTGGCTGGATTGAGCGGTTGAGACGCTCAGCGCCACGTTCACGCGCACAAACTTTAACCAGACGCCATTGTTGGGCCGCTGATTTACGAGTTATCGACCACATCTCGAAGAAAACCTTAAAAGCAGGGCCCCAGTGCCACCCTGGCTGCATGATTTAACGACTGATTAATTACCTGCATTAATGAACGGATGTTTTACGACGGCAGACCGTGTGAATCAAGTCGGAAACAATTCACTTACTGAGACGGCGGCGAAAGTTTCGGAGCTGTACCGTTTAGCCAGCGGGGGGAAGCGAAGAGGGCGGCAGGTGAAAGTCGACAGAGGCCACGTTCGATAACGCCAATGTTAAAACCTCCTTGACCCCCGGGGTCAACAAATAACAACCCCGATTCGTTTCATATTTTGCTGGACGGATCAATTCTGGCATAAATTTGGGGCTGGGTGACAAGAATAATTTAAAACACCTCTAGAGATGATGCGCTGCTCCCTGTGGCCACACACGCGTGACAAACGTCTTGACTGGCAGGATCAAAACTGGGGAGTTGGGGATGGGGGGGGGTCTGTGCCAGAAAAAAACAGGCAGGCAGGAAAAAACAGCAATAAAATGAAGGGTTTGTCTTTATCTGTTCAGCTCAAGTACACGCTGATGAATCGATCCCTCCTGAATTTCCGAGGCCTTTTCTGCTCAGATCAGCAAAGAGAGGAAGGACAAATTGTTTAACGCGCCTGAATAAATAATCATATCATTGCTAACCAACCCCCCCCCCTCCACACACACACACATGCTCACACCCTGAGCCCACCGCCCTTAAAGTGAAATGAGCCTGACCTCCAGGGATCCAGCCAGCCTGAGGATGTCTTCACCTCAAACAGGCAGAAATCTGGAGATCTGCTCCTGCTTTACGTTTCATTTTCAGACAATACGCATTAAAAGCTTATTAAACCTCAGACCTGTTGGTGGCCAGACTGCCCCCCCCCCCCCCCCCCCCCCCTCCTACTTAGAAGACAAGATTATTGGAGTTCATGCTAATACTGTTTTGCAAAGCATAAAAGCCTCTCGCTGATAAATATTAATTTGAGCCTTCATGATGTATTTGAAAATTCCGGCTAAAATGTCACCACATGGAACATTAATGTAATATTTCAGGGCCTGAGAGCAATACTCATATTGATTGCATTTATTTGACTCTGGGGAGGGGAAATAATTCTTCAACGTGGAGACACATCTGGTAGCCAAAGATGCGAAGCAGGGAATGAGAAAATGCAAAATAACAATAAAAAAATAATAGGACTTGTATTTAAATGCATTATCCGGGCATTGTTTAGATACCAGTGCCTTATTACAGCCCAGGAAAGACAGATGCAGCCAGCTCTTTTACTGCTACCTGGGAAAGGTTTAATTTTCTATAAAGTGTTTAATACCCAACAAGAAGCGAGCAGCCGATCGTTTGCATTCAGCTGTTTTTCTGCTCTGCTCTCCTCTGTCTGCAGCAGGTCCTTGTGATAAAGCTAAGCAGCTAAATGACAGCGGTCCTGGGGGAGCCTCTTTTATTTGCCTCTAATACACCATTATCTTTTTTTTTTTTGGTTTTCCTGCTGGATGTGATTTTTTTTGGCCTGTTTTCTGCAGGAAAATGCAACTTGAAGGCGGCTGTCAGCCGAGGCTGCTGTCCTTTGGTATTATTAACGATATTGACTCGCAGAGGGTCGAGGCGCCTGATTGTCTTTGTGCAAATGAACTGAAATCTGAGCAACAGCACCTTGACCCTCAGCCCATTCATCAAGAGCTGCATGGACTTTATTAATTTGACAAACAATATTGCTTGAATCTAGACTTTTAAAAAAAAAAAAAAACAGGCAATTGCTTTATTAAAAGCTTAATTTAATTTTTACAAACCACATTATATTTTTTAATAGTCCAAACAGTATATTCCTCCTTTACACAACAAAAAATGCCCCAAAACACAACACAACTTCTGCATTTTAAAATACCGGATGTGTCATTTTGCGCGACCTAAACAACAATAAATTGTATTTCAGGAAACTCTCGTGTGATTTTCTTTTCTTTTCCCCCTTTATGAGAGGATTATTCATACTGAAGTCACGGATAAATGTTTCAAACAAGTGATAAACGCGCAGAATGAAAGAAATGCACGTCAAAAAGTTTCCACGCTTGGAGGACAAAGTTCATCCTGCACGCTGGCCGTGAATACAGCACGGCTACAGCGCCCCCCACTGGCGCCCCTGGATATAGGCGCCCTCCCGATCAAGCCTAAACAAAATCGCTGCTTCTTTTTAAAGGCATAAAGGGAATATTTAAGGTTTATGGGTCATTACCAGTGGATGGGAAACATTTCATGGATCACAATTACCGCAGAAATGATCTCAGGGTGTTTAAAATGATGCAGAAGTTAGAGATGGGAAAGGCTGCAATTGTGAGACGTTGTAGATCAGAATATCACTTTAAAGGACAGATTCTAAAAATAATTTATGAAATTCACCTTTAATCAAGGAGAATATCAGCTTTTAGAGAGGCAGTGGCCGATATATTGCGCACACGAGGCTGTTAATCCGCATGAATGTCACTGTTCATATATTATTGTTTAAATGCATTTTATTGGCCATCAAAACAGAGATTGGAAATATCAGGGACAGGTGGAAGCGAACCGCATTCTCCTTCCAAAGCCCGGATGATTTTATTAGATATCCTTGTCCTTTGTTCAGAGATCATTTCAATAAACCAGCTGCAGTTGCTCTGCAGGTAAACTTCACCTTTTCCATTCAAACTTCTGCATTTGTGCTAAGAAATCCTGAGCACCTCCCCCACCCCACCCCCCCCAGGAGCCAGGCAGATTTCTCTGAATTAACAACAATAAACACACAGCCAAGGATGTCCTCAATAATGGATTTACGCAAAAACCCAAGACAACGTCTTCAAAAGCCCACCACCATCTGCAGGAGACTTCAGGGAAGGTCGGCTTTGTGAGCAGCCGAGTGAGGGGGGAAATCACGCTTTCGCTCACCACAATGTGAGCATTTCAATAAGAAATAGAACCCGAGCCCAAGTCCTTTATTCCAATTCCTCCGTTCCCACACCGGATCATGCAACAAAAACACAGAAAGGAACTTGTCTTCAGGTGCAGCTACAGGGGAGAGCGAGCGCATGTGCTCCTGACACACAGTCTTGTCAGTGAAGCGGCTTTATAATAAAGCTTGTTTGTCTGGCCCCCATCTACATGTGACACAGAACAGAAGTCTGCACTGGTGGGGCCCTGAGGGGTCGGCCAGGCATCAGCGGCAGCATCACAGAAGTGGCCGCACTGTGGCAGGTGATTTAACGGTTGTCACGGCAGCCGGGGAAGCGTACGGAGACAGGATTCCAGTCAGAGCTAATATTTGTGATAAATCACTGTCATGCCATTGGTAAATGTATCACTAATCGACGCAGGGAAGATCTACTGTTAGCTGCTTCTGCTAATGAGCGTGTTCTTTCAGTGGGGGAGGGGGGTCTGTGGTAAAGGCAGAAATGAGGGGGCTCATATGGAGGTAATGACAGTTTAGTTGGACAGTGGAGGAGCTCAAAAGTGCAGGAGGATGATCCCCGGAAATATTTATTATCAGCCGGATGAGGAAGAATCATGTTCCTGCAGGTTTTGGACTCGTCTGTTGATGAAGTTATATTTTGCAGGAATGGATACACTCATTTCTATTCCAGTGGATAAGTGGCTCTGCCACAAAGTGGCTTTCTTTAACAACCTTTTCTCAGGTGATAATAAAGGCACCTGTTTCATATTTCCTGGTTATGAGTAAAATGTAACATTGCCTGTGTTGATTTTTGTTATGAGACAACAAATTATCCAGTGATGCTGGATAATCTACATAAATATACCAGCGTGCTGTATACATCACCCTCTGTTGAATGTGGGAGGCCTCTAACACACATTTGGGACCTTTATAAACTTTATTATACTTTACATGTTCTATTTATACATATTTAGATTTCTTATTAGGCTTAAATTAGCTAAACTATTCCTAATACTATGTTAGCACTGAACATTTGGAGCCAAAACTATTAAAACCAAGTCTTGTTTACTTAATCAAGTGCAAATTGAGCTTCAAATATAATTTTTTTTTTGTAAAAAGTCGTCTGGCAGTGAAGCCTAATCCTGTGATTATTGAACAAATTATCTTTCTTGAATTTCTGCCATGTAGTGAAAACTGGTTTGAGGGAAGTTAGGGAAGAAAATCTCTCTCGTTCTCTGTCAATTTTGTATTAAATCGCTCAATAAGCCCCAGTTCCAACCCTTGCTTCCATCCCTGAACACACAGGGGAACTCTGTGACGACACACTCGCAGCCCCCTGACATCCCATAAGCCTCTTTGGAACCACGTCTGTGTCTGTGTGTGTGTGTGTGTGTGTGTGTGTGGGGGGGGGGGGGGGGGGGGGGGGGGGGATTCTATTGACTGAACAGTGAATGACGTCAGGCTGTGTGACGCTGGCGTGCATGGAGAGTTTCTTCATGCCGGGAGGGGGGACAGGAGGGTCGAGGCCAAAACAGACGAGTCTTTTAGCGGACATGTGTTTTGCTTTAGCTCAGTGGAGTCAGATGTGTTCTGTTGGACGTCAACGGCAGCGACCGAGAGGTTTAATATCACCGAAATGTCTGCTGCAATATGTCTGCAGACGCAGAATTTAATCAAATCTATAGAGACGCGCAGCCGTCATCGTGCATTTTCCATCGGATTTGTGTGAACTGATTAAAAAACAGGTGTGTGCGCTGTCACTCAGGCTCTCCGGCCCTGCAGTTTAAAGGCTTCTGTCAGATTTACAGGCCCGCGCCGACTTCTGTGCGTCCGTCATGATTCATCTGGACAAAGTTAAAACGCCTTTTAAAGCAATTTCTCAAATTTCTCTTCCAGCGGTTTCACTTTTCCCCTTTCATTTTCACAGAACTGGTGCCTGTATGCACTTACAAATGGGCCAGTATAAACTGGGAACCACAAAAGACGGCGCTCCGCTCAGTGATGTCACAGCTACTTAATCCCGCCGCTCATCCGGCCAGCCTTTGAACCGTGTCTTGTAAACGCTGAGCTCCTTCCTCTCCTGGAACGTCGATCCGCCGAGCATCACAATGCGGTCGGCCTGCGTCTGCCAGGGAAATATGCTAAAGCCTATCAAAGTCAGAAGGCCTAATTCGTCTTGTTGGGGGTCTCGCTCAACCCCCCCACATGCAGCACCCTCCTGCTCCGTACTCCCTCCCAGCACATTCAGCCCAAACCCTCAATTGCTTGTTTAACTTGACACATAATTACCGTGGAAATATTTGTGTATTTTGTACGAGTGCCACGGCCCCGCGTCGCCGACCGACTGCCAAGTCCTCACAGCTCCCACTGCAGCTATCGCAGCCAGAATCCCTGATTAAAACAAGATGCTTTCATTTGGGCCAGCTTTGGAAGAAATCGCTCCCAGAGTGGGGGCCTGTGCCTGCCAAGGCTGGCTGCTGCAGGCTTTGCCATGTGTGGCAATGCTGACATTCTCATTGCACCAAAGGAGGCTGCCCCCCCCCCTTTCCTCCTTTATTTGGTTTCAACCCAAATGTGCTACTGAATCTACCCTTCTCCATCAAAGCGGTCTGAGTCTGGCTCAGCCGGTGCCACTCCAGGCAGACATGACACACGACTTCAAACCCACTGAGTTGTTATTAACAACCCGTTCAGTTTGACATCATCTCTGTAATTTCTTCTCTATTTTTTTACACAGAACCCTTTCATTTTAAACTTCATTTGCTCTTTTTATAGTAAGTCGAAGGTAAAACCGTTGAATAACCATCCAGTTTATGGGTAGGGTGCTTTAGGCATTAGATTATAGGGGTGTTATTACACTGTGGGCTCGTGTGTCTGTTTCTGACCTGCCAGGTTGAGGTTTCCTCTCACATTCATCCATGTCGCGGTGGTTCTGCTCCCGTGACCCTTTGACCTCTGTGGGTTCTGGGTGTCGTTAGAAGAAATTTGAAGGTTAGTAGTTATGTAACATCTCCTGGGGAACCGGGAAGTCACGGTGACAGGTCACGTGACTCAGGTTAACCAGCTTTCTGCCCAACACAGGGGCAACGGGCCTCGCAAGTGGTCATTTCCAGGCCGATCACAAGTTTCCAAACAGCCAGCGCTTTAGCCAACGTCGGGGGACGCCTTCCCGGTAAATTGGGACCTCATTCACAATATCCAAAGCAAATTACCTTCATTAGGTTTCTGAACTCGTGCCGCTGATTTGTCAAGCTGTGAATGATAATGAAGATGTCTTGTTAATGGAGGACTGAAGATGCAGCCTTTCACAATCAGGATCCTCTTCCACGACGCTCTTATGAATATTTAAGGGTCCTAATTCTGTATATAATTGCACACAAAAGCTGGGCCCTCTCCACAGACTTCAGAAATAAAGCACATAACAGGGGAGACAGACGAAGCTATATTTCATTAATCACTGACATTAATTAACTATAGGATGTTACACTTGCTGCCTCCATGGGAACCGTGAAGGAGGGCGTATTCCAGGAAACTCTACGTCTTTGGTATTTAATGGAAAATCACAGGTATTCTTCCACCCTGAGACAAACTATAAAGCTCCAGGAAACGCACAAAGGTGTACCTATTCTACCTAACTGAGCAGATTTAGAGGAGTAGAAAAAATACTGAGAGTATATAGAAATGTGCAAAATCATCTAAACTTTAGCAAATAGTTACCTGTGATAAATGAGGAATTAGAAATTCATATTAAAAGGCAACTTGTGCTCTGGAGGATGTGCAAGCTGAAGGTCAAAAATGTAACTATGAATGTAAGACTGGTTTAAAACAAAAAAACACTTAGCATCCATTTACTTGAGGGGATATTTAAGAGCAACAGTTTGTCTAGAACTGTACTCACTCTTCAGTGGCAAATCAATTCTTAAATAGTCATAAATTATAATGCAGAATTGCTAACTAACCATTAGGTCCTTGTTTGACAAATCAGAAATGGGCCAGAGGAGTCACATATAAGTAATATTTAACTAATCGCTCATTTCTTATTAATTCAAGATTAATTCCATTAATAGTCAGTGACTTAATAAGCATGAACGAGCCTTAGTTCTTCCCTGTTAATACCTATTTTAATTTAAAAATAGATAAATAAAAATAAAACCCTGCATTCACTTTAAGACGGAGACCCAGATATATTTCACACGCCCATCATGATGTCACCCTTGTAAGCGACGACCGAACCACTTGAGAGAGACGGACGCCCGGCTTTAAGTGAAATAAATGATCTTTTGTGTTTCCTTACAGCAGCGGCGCATGAGTCAGGCCACAGGAGTGGGAAAACAGGAAGCAAATAAGCTCGGCGCTATTGAGATCTTATCTGCCCTCTGTTCCCAGAACAGCTTTGGGGAGTGAACCAGAGTGGATTTGAGTGTCATGGTGGAAATCCTCAGTCAAATAAAACAAAGTGGGGCTGCATCGATGCTCTGTCTTGTTTTATATGATGGCTTGAAATAAATGAACTTTAAATGGAACCTTGGCAGGGGTGCAAGCTATTGATCGATTGGAGCAGGAGCTGAAGTTTAAGGGCACCGCTTTCCCGGGCTGGGGCTGTAACCAGAGTAATGAAATTGATTAGGCCAAGGGAGGGTGACAAGCCAGCAGAGTCAAGCCCTTGATGTAAGGAAACAAGAGTGCCATCTAATTGGGGTGTAATATGGGTCTTTAGAGGACATTAAGCACACAAGTGGCGGAAGGGAACCACTCTGCTGGATGGAGCCAAGATGATGTTGCACCAGTGTTATTATTTTGTAATTATTCACCCAGCTGATCGGATTACGGGAGTCAAAACCCAGAGTCCAGCCAAGGGTCAGCGTGAACACGCGCCGCGGCGGCATTTATAACAACTTTACAACAACTTTGCCTCTGCGTCTTGCCTCAAATCCTGGGGGAAATGATCTTGTTTTAATTCACGTATCCTGTGGTCTCTTCTTTCATCGGGGGATTTTCTTCCCTCGGATCTCGGCAGCGTCGGATCTCCAGATGACTTCATGGAGGATTATTAGAGGCAGACAGGCAGCTGAAGTTGAATAAAGAGCGCTGGAGTAAAAAAAGCAAATGCAGGCTACCGGAGGGCCTGGCTGGTTGGGAATGAGTGAGAGGAGCTGGGATGAAGGGGGACACCTGGAAGCACAGTTACTCCTCCTGCTTTGGGGAGAGATTCTGGCAGTAAATCGTATCCTTGGTCGTAGGGTGCTTGTTGAGGGACCAGCAGGCATCCAAATAATTAAACGATGCCGTTTTTAGTCTAGTTTAATGCTTTTTTACCTATAATCCTCATTATAAAAATTATTATTTAGGTTAAATTTACGCCTGGTTCCCCCTACAGCCTAATTTACCGAGTCTGGACTTCTCCCTGACCTCGGAGCAGACGCGTCCCTCCCGTCTCGCCACTGAACCAGAGTAATTCCGTGCGGGATCATGGGGAGTGCCGTGTCCTCCTGCCTTTAGAGGCCCTGTCCGGCGCGGGGGGGCATTTATCTCCTGGCCTGAACTGTCTCACTCAACAGGACGGCCAGAAGTTACGGTGCATTACAAGCACTTAGCGCAGTGATATCAAGGTTCACCTCCGATTTCCAATCTCAGGCCAGAATAGTGGGCTGGGAGGCCGTCATTAAAAAGCCATTACATGCCCATATTTCATACACCAGTCTGTGCTATGTTTCAAGGTGTTAAAAGCTCAATGTATATTTCCTCTATATTTAAGCGACAGGACAACGGTGCAGCACATAGCATCCCGCTAGCAGCCATTGACCTTGGCCTAGCCAGCCTTCATTAGCTTTTAGACACTTATCAGTCATAACTGGGTTTGTCCTCTCCGCAACGTTTCCTCCTTCACTTCACTTAGGCCAGAAAATAATGGCTGAAATCCATTTATCTGCCATTTCCAACAAGTGCGTGACATTAACAAATTATCTACTTTTCTCTAAGTATGGCCAAGGTACCCTCTAAAGGATTCCTCCACTCTCCCGGCCAAGGTCAGAGCCTTTTAGACTTTTTTCTTTCTTTTAATACCTGGACCCGCTCTTTCCCATCTTTAAATATTCATCCTGCGCCGGCACGCCGGTCCGACTTTCAACGGCCGCTCTCCGCCGTGTTTCTCCAAACGTGCATCTTTATTTGTTTTTGATTATTTATGCTCCACTCCGACTTTATAACTCACATCCCTTGGAAAAGATTGATCCGAGAGGCAAATGAATCTAATTAGGACCTCTTTCTTCTCTGCTGTATATTGACTTGTTTTGAAAGGTGCCTCTCCATTTCAAGCGAATGTCTCTGGAATGCTCCGTCTCAATCTCTTTAAGGCAAACATTTAAATGCTGATGAGATATTTTAGACTGTAAATGGGACCGTATACAGATCTATAGCCCGGGCTTCATAATGTATTACATTAATTGCCGGATGTGCTGGGTGCAGCTCTCAGGAACTCAGAGGCCCCGGTTGCTTTCGCAGTTGTTCTTTTCCTTAATCTTAATCTTAATTCATTTCAATGCCAAGCGGAGTGCCACGAGGACCCTGCCGATGGCACGCTCACGGGCACGGCCTGCCAATCCGGTCGAGGACGGTGCGGGAAGTGACGCGGCGCCGTTAGTCGGGAATCATCTCGGCTCCGGAGAATCTTTGTTCTCGACGCGGAAAACCTGTGCTCCTTTTCGATCAGGGAGGAAATGGGGCCTGGCGTCATCTCGCATTCAACTCCCCCCCCCCAGATCTCTATTCTCAAGGCTCCCACTGCTTGTTCCTGCCAACGCTGCCGCCAGCCTTCGATGTAAAGCCTTCGCGTTTCGCCATTTCTCCACACACCCGATTCCAAAACATTCCCTCCCTTCCTAGTAGTTGGTTCCTATTTAAAATGGTTGTGATTATTTTATTTTGAAATATTAATGGAAGTACATTTGGGGGTGGTTTGGGGTGGCGGGGGGGGGGCATTTGCAATTCACATTTCCCTGCATGATTACATTAAGAGTATGTTCTGTCGTGTTTGATTAATGTATTGTGTTTTCTTTAAAACAGGATTAAAATATGAAAACCGACAGAAACGAAGCTATTACAAAGAAAGATCAATTTTTAATAATCTGCTCAAGGGGGGAAAATGGAGTGCTGCTCAGAAATGCAGAGATCGGGATTCTGCGACATTCTGTAATCAGCGCTGGGCCGCGAAAACAAGCTCTGCTTTAAGATTCAGACACAATTAAAATGAAAGGCTGCCAGGCTGAGCTTTTATGGCTATTATGTTATGACGCTTGAATTTGAGATATGACTTGACACGGTTGCCAGGTGTAATAACACATAGTGCATTCACTTTAAACACACCGACAGCGGCTGTGCTGTTAGCATCAACTACCGGTAAAACTGTGAAAACTCGCTCGCTGCAGGTTTGCTCCTAAGCTCTGATGTTTAACCTTGGACAAACACAGCGAAAACCTGCAACTCCAGCACCAGCAGCCAGTTTTGAAATAAAGTATGTGTACCAGAATAAACGTGGGCTTCCAATTCCACTGTCAGCCATTTAGCTTGACCATGGGTGACTGTGAATTAAAAAGAGGGGCCTTTATGTGCGACCCCGCAGCACAAAAGGCTACATCCATAACTTACAGAGACAGGGAGGCCATTAGCCGCCACTGCCGGGGCCACCTTTACATAATACGGTGTGTGTCCACTAATCACTGAGCTGAAAAGTCAAACTGTGTTAAGTCTACATCACACGCACGCACGCACACACACACACACTTCCAGAAGATCCAGCGGTGATGACATGCTCCTCATTTGCAGCCAAGGTGTTTAGTGTCCGATCCACTAAAATAGTTCTAATCAGTTAAATTTCACTTATCTTCATCTCACTTTTATCACTTGAGCACATGACCTTGTGTGTGTGTGTGTGTGTGTGTGTGTGTGTGTGTGTGTGTCCTCACATTTAATGCATATTGAGCACCAAAATCCTCATTCTACTCGTGAAGTGGGGCCATTTTGCTGGTCCCCGCAACTTCAAAAGACCATTTTAGGGTCAAGATGACAGGGATTTAAGATTGAGGATAGAGTTGGGTTTAGGTTGGGGTTAAAGTAGGGGATGGGATTAGTTAGCATACCGTAGTTTGGGTAAGGACCTGGGTGATGTATTTGTCCATGAAAGTCACCTAGGTATGAGTGTGTGTGTGTGTGTGTGTGTGTGTGTGTGTGTGTGTGTGTGTGTGTGTGTGTGTGTGTGTGTGTGTGTGTGTGTGTGTTTCCCCAACCAAATGTGATCCACATGGGTCGCAGTGCTGGAAACCAATCCAAATGTCTCCAAAGAGCCAGTCGTCGGTGCTGAAGGAAATAACGACAACAAAGGGGGTCAGAGGAACCAGAACCACATGGACCGGGCGTGAGGCTCAAGGAGGATGATCCAGCAACACACTCTGCGCAGCTGTCAACACGGCTGTGTGTGTGACGCTTGTGTAAGCTGCGATCAGTCTCAGGGCCCCGTGTTGTTCTTTATTTTTATTGGAGTGCTTTGTGTGTTTACTTCTCCTCTGTGTACACATCAGCGGCACCTTTTATGCTCGATCACATTAGAGTAATATCTGTGCGGAATCGTATTGAGGATCGGGGACGGTAATAATTCCGAGTGAAAAATGATTGTCGTTGATTTAACTTATTTAAAACGGCGAGACTCCAAACAAAGTTGTGCAGGAATCAGGTGAATGATACGGCGTGTGTGCTGCTTAAAAGGGATTTGCAAGCCATTTGGCCAGACTGCTCTTCATATTACCTTAATGTCTCCCAAAAGGCCCAAGCCAAGAATGAATTATTGATAGGCATCATATGGATCGCACGCCGTGGCTCCACATGCCTATTAGAGGGTTTTGTTCATTCATTTACGCTAGCTGGGATGGCTTCCTTGAACGGCGCATCACTCTTCTTCTTTTACTTTTATCCATTAGCTGTTAACAATAACAACGATTTTATGCCGGTCACAGAGTTTCCAGCAAACAGTAAAAACAAAGTAGCATTGCGGGGGCGTCGTTTGCCTGGTGGTCACACTTCATTGCCTGAAATTTGACCCGCGACGTCTCTGGTTAGCCCCGGCTCCACTTAGCTTTCCCCTCTTCTCTACACAGAAATTAGAAAAGGGGAGAAACGACAGCTGGAATGATAATTGCGAAGTTTAAAAAACAGAAATCTAATTGTGCAAATCTCCCCAGAGACTAATAGTGGACTATCTTATAAAAGGCAGAGAGTATCTCTGCAATGATTTATTGCTGAATTCCAGTCATTTTCAATACATTATAGTTTCCAAATTGTGTTTAAATTGAGTGTAGAGGAGAAAAGGCCATTAGGAGATGCAGAAATGAAGATTATATTTAAATATTCATGCACTCTGTACCTTATTATTGAATCTGTACACTAACAAAATCAATATTAAGTGCAGTTTGACATAAATTTATTTATGAATTTCGACTTTCTAAGTACTTGTGTTTTTCACTCAAAAAAGGATGAGCATAATGCTGTAATGATATCAAAACAGCGTGTCAGGGTGCATTAGTCTGGGAGTTTATGAACCCGCACATAAAAACTCAGGAGCGCCGCGGTGGAAGCGCTTACTCGGCAGAAATGTCGCTTTTTACAAACATCAGTCATTTTACGGCCCCGTATCGCCCGGGCGCTGCTCGGCTGCGGGTGATAGTTAGAGAAAGATGTAGTCATCTTGTTTGTTCCTAAATGAGATCTTTGCAGCGAGCCTACTTGTATTAAGGCCCGGGAGTGGGACCCAGTGTAACATTTAATTAAAATTGATGCCTCTCGCCGTGCCCAACCTGTCCCCCCGACTTCTTCTTGTTTCCAGGCCACATCTTTGTTTAGACAACAGCCCAATGTGACGTTTATGACATGAGGACGCCGTGGCTCCGAGGACTCTCTTGTTGCTTGAGACGGGCGCGACGCCGCCATTGGCTGCCGCTGAAAGCCTCAAGGAGAATCACGGATATACTACCAGTAATAAAATATCAATGTCTCCTCTTCTGGTGTTTGTGGAAGCTCGGGAAACACTTCTCGTCCGTCCTGTCGGGCTCAGCGCACACGTGTGTGTGTGTGTGTGTGTGTTATGGGGGTGGGGGGGCACTGTTGGAACAGTAGGCTGCTGCGTTTTCTTTTCTCTTTATAGAAATGTGAGCAAAGTTAAAAGGCTCTTTATTGGAGGAGCCGCATCTCTGGACACAAGATGATGCCATAAAAGCGAGGCGATATTGAAAAGCAAAGCATCAAACTGAACCCAGAGCGGGAAGCCATAAATCATGCAGAATCATAGCCCCTCCGCCCCGCCTTTAAAATCATTTAAACAGATTCAGAAAGCCTGATTCCGCTCCGGACTGTCTGTAAGCACCCGTATAAAGTCTTTATGTGCCCGAGACACAGAGGATGTAACCACACAGATCCTGTTTGGGAAGGGGCGGGGAAGGGGGGGGGGCTCGTCCTGGGAAGCTGGTATCACAGAGAGGAGAAGAGTGGGTGAAGATCAGGGAAGATTCCTCTAATCTGCTTTACAAACCTTTCCAGCTCAAACACTGAGTTCCAGGTTTATACGTCTCAATCAGAGGGCGAGTGCATCTCTGATGGAGGCCCCCGATTTCCGTATTTAGAGAGGTATCAGCTGCTCTGCTTAAGCTCAGCGGCGGATAACCACGTGTCCGTATCAATCAGCACGCAGCCGTGCACGACCTCCGCTCGAGTGCTACCACAGATCAGGGAGGAGGAAATGGATTTATTACATCTAAGGGAAAATCTGAGAGCGTAATCAAATTCACGAAGGACGCATGGGGAGCGCGGCCTGGCGCAGGAAGTAGCCGTCCGTGAAGCGTTCAGGTGCTGCTTTAAAGAGGGAAAACACAAACTTTAGCACCAGAGACCAAGATGTGGAGCTGCCTGGCAACAAGGCAGAACATGAGATGGACAGAAGTCCAGGAAAAACAGGAGAAATAACCTCACTGAATGTTGGCGAGTGTTTAAAAATATCCAAATGTGAAACTTCCTTTATGTCCTGTTTCACTAACTTTAGTAAAATGAGGGTTGTTTTCATGCTTTAAATGTTTTCTCCATAAATGAGGCGACTAATTGGATCCAATCATAGCGTCCGTGTCTTCTGCAGTTTGTCCCTTTTGTTGGGTTTTGAGGCACCAATAGAACCTGAAAGGATCTGCTTCTGTATTAAAGTGCATTAAAATGGGTTTCAGTGGACAGAGACGTCATTTTATTGTAAATCTCAGCTGGAATAAGAATCAGGTGAATGAAATCAGGTTCAAAGGTGTGAAGTTTAGTCAAAAGGCTCAGACGTTTAGAACTTTGGCGTGTTTCCGGCCTGGTCCTATGAGGGGTAGGACCCGCTTTCTCCCCGCTTGTTTACATTTTCTCCTCCCCGGAATATCAATTTTACACATTCGGTGACATTTGAGCGGAACGGTTTTACAGCGTTGTCAACAGAGACGGCAAAGTTCTAAATGTTTCTGATGTATCTTCCGTCTGTTCCCGAACCCTCGGTCCCGCCTCAAGCTGCGTTCGCACAAGAAATGGAATCGTAAAAAAGAAAGAAAAAAAAGCGTTGAGGCTAAATGAAAAAGGGGCATCGTAAAGCTGCATTACGCTGCAGTGGGCTCCCGCACACCTTCCATTCTTATCAATATCAGCCTTCATCTCATCGTGCATCCCTCATCTCCACCCTCCAGCACCCGGAAACGAAGTATAAAAGCTGTAGAAAGACGTTAAATCAATCATTCCTGTTGCACAAGATAAGCCTTTAAACACTAAAGGACCAGATCGCCCCCCCCCCCCACCACCACCCTCCTTGTTGACAGTCTGCTGCTGAGGATTAGCACCATCCACAACTATATATTATTTGCAGAAGAGCTTAGTGAGCAGAGCCTCAGCCTCTACATATAAGTCAATTTATATTAAAATTTCCATATGTGCATTTTCTTGTTACCCTCAGCATGCAAAACTGGTAGTTACCAGCAAATAATGCATAATGCACTCCAGGCCGCGCATCAATAACTGCATTTGAGCTTTAAAGGGAAATGTGAAAAGGCAGGGCATAAATACGGCCCGCGCAAGATATACAACACATTAAACAGGGAAACGTCAAAAATATAAAGATGGCTCTTTGCTCCAGAGACAGCAGGTCATTTATCTCTAAAGAGGAGGAGGAGGAAATAAAAAGCTTTACCTCCCAGAGCTCCTTTTATATTTCATTTACTAACAAAGTCAGGTTATCTGCTCCCTCTCCATCCGACGGAGACGGCAGCAGGAGGGACGGCATCAGATGTTTACATCTCTCATTATCCAAGCTTCCTTTTACACCCACATGCGAAACGCTCTCCTGGTTCTGCCGATTTCACAGTCTGCTCGGGGTAAAACACACAATTAGCGCCTCATTTCAACCGCCAAATAGGCCTTTTCTTTCTATTTAAGATCCACCGGGGAGGGGGGGGACGGCAGCAGTCACTTAAAGAGCAGTAGTTTGGGGATACGGAACGTGCCAGCAAACACCTCCTCCGGGCACTTTGGTACACCACATAACACGTGTTCCTCTCTGCTGGCTGGCTCGGAGTGGAGGGGATGCCGCCCAGCTTTGTGGTGAGGTGTACTGTTGCTTCTGTTGCATTTTCTCCCACTGGTTTGACATTCAAGATCGCTCAATTATGTATGAACGGCAAGCAATATCCTTTACCATCAGGCCCCGGCGTAATATATTTCATTTTCAGGGGCTGTGGAGCACAATCAGACCCTCTGTGTAATTACGACTTATTAAAAATGATTCCAAATTATCAGCGGATCTGCGGGCTGGCGTCTGGGCCCGAACCCAGAGCTGCTGCTCCGTGTCATCCGCGGCGCGGCTCCCCACGGGTGGACGGCGCGCCGACAAAGATCCCCGTCCTTAGATCACTCGACACCACAAATTAATTACACGGAATCCGGGGCCGCTATTGTGGCTGTGAGGGCGCGAGGAGAGCACCTCCGGAAGCTGCGTTCGCCTCCTCTTTCCTCGCTCTCTTCAGAAATAAGTGGCTTTGGAGAATAGCCGTTATTGGAGAGGCACCCCGGGCGACTTGTTGCGGTACACTTTGAGCACTTTCGTGACTAGTTTTGGCTCCCCGACGCACAGCGGCATAATGAGAAAACACAGTTCAGCAGAGAAAAGACATCTCAAACAGCATGTTTACCCTTCACACAACATGGAGGAATTAAAAATGGATGAGCGCCCCATCCATTATTTCAGCCTCCAAATGGCAAAATCCGTATAAAGCTCTGAGTATCCGTCTGGGTGAAAATAAATAAATCAAATATGCACTTCAGCATTTCCTGCCTCCCCCCCCCCCCTGCATAGGATGCGGCGTGGTGCTGGCGGAGGACACATCCTGCTCTTGAGAGCGTGATGAGCTTTCTTACCGTGTATAAATAAACCAAGAGCTTGCAATTAGCTTTCTCATCTTTTCTGTTAATTCAAATGATTTTGTCACATTTTCCGGGGCCGTGCATATAATATTTAGGCCGCCCTCGTCGCCCCCCCACCCCCGCCCGCCCCCCCGCTTTCGCGCCCCGTCCTCCCCGCTGAATTCCCCTTATCTGAAGTATTCTAATCTGCAAACACGCTGGTGTCAGAAGTGATTTTGCTGTAAAGCCACTAATTATATGCAGCATCAGTGCGATGCGAGGGTGGGGGCACGTTAAAAATTTAGCATCACAAGACAAATGGAAAAATGCGTGCGGAAACAAGCAAAAGAAGCATGAGCGGTCGCAGTCTTCCGATGAATAATGCATGTTTTTCCCCCTGCCTTCTTCACCAAATCTGGCCTCGGCGACACCTAAAAAATGTGTTCCGTCTCGCTTTTTTTCCAGCGTTTCGCACGTGCATCCACTCACCGAGGCACCGCAGGACTATAGGGAGCATTGTTCTGATTTCATTAGCAGCCTGTGTGCACGCAAGTGGAAAAACAATAGGAGGATGAAAAAAAAAAAATAACGGCTCCGTAGTGGGAACAAGTCTTTTTTTTTTCGCACGTCAACACGTCTCCTACTGAAACAAGAGTGCAGCAGCTTCTTTTTTTAGGCGAGGCCTCTTCCAGCTGCAGGACATCGGCACACTGGGAAGATCTCACCTGTTTGTGACGGAACGTCGGCAGCTGTTCTGCAGCTGCCAGCTGCGTCGACCGAGTAATTGCACCTCAACCGTCGACGCATCGAGCCGACGGCAGCTAGCGTGACCCGCCCTCTGACCTCTGTTAACCGAGGTCGACACGGCGGGGGTCAGCGTCGGCGAAAAACAACTCTGTTTTATTCCGAAGG
This sequence comes from Takifugu rubripes, assembly GCF_901000725.2. NCBI lineage: Eukaryota > Metazoa > Chordata > Actinopteri > Tetraodontiformes > Tetraodontidae > Takifugu > Takifugu rubripes. Next base: position 8,398,746 of record NC_042287.1, read on the forward strand.
AGTTTTCCTGGCTCCCTTTATGCAGTAATTATATTCCAAATCATTATGTGTTGTAAAGTCTATTGACCCCTGGTAAACTTATATTTACCAAGCTGGAACAGTTAATGAAATAGTCTTTTAATTAGTCCCCATCTTAAGGGTGGACTGTCTAAAGGGTGGGGGTGGGAGGAGGAGGGGGGGGTTGTTTTGTTTTGGCTTTGAGGTTGACTGAAAGGTGCAGATCCGCCATCCTGAGATGAAGCGGGAAAATCTTAATTAGGACGCGCGGTTCAGCTGCCTAAAGTCGAAGTTAACGCCGTTGCACGGGGGGGTGGGTGGGTAGGCTGGAGGAAGGGGGGGGCACCTGCAGCCGAGGCCTAATCCTGAGGAGTCCAGATCAATGAAAGAATGCCATAATTTCTTTCTTTTGTTGTATTTCTTCTTCTTGTTTTTTAAACGCAAGCTCGTTTTTCAGGCTTGACTGATTGAAAGTGGTCCGACTACTCAAGGTAACAACTAAGTGTGTGTGTGTGTGTGTGTGTGTGGGGGGGGGGGGGGTCCTTTTCTTTCCTTCTTGTATAATGCAGTCTTTGGCAGGCTCTCCCTTTGTATCAAATACATTAGGACGCAAATGCGCGCTAACTTAAAAATGCTCATGTGAAAAAACACGGAATGTATTAAATTAATGGTCTCTTTTGCCTGGGGGCAGTAATGAAAAGGGACCCCCAATGAGTTCATTTTTCACGGCTTTGGTTATGCGCTCAACACTCTAATTGAATTTCAATGTAAGTTTTACAAAGTCTTTATTACGCCGACTCTTGATGTAAATCACATGTGATCTATCGCGGGACGTCGGCCCATTAAGTCCTTTAATTGTGACATGCACTTCCTGCGCACCTCATGCTTTTATGCCTTTTCCTCCTTATCAAAATTGTCAGTTTCGTCTGTTATCCGCGACTCTTGAGCGCGGGTGGAGGGAAGGGGTCGCCGTGCACTTCCATGAGAACAGCGCCTTAAAAGAAGTAATTGCTCATCTCCCCCACGGTGGGAGAGGGAACAGCAGCCGACAGCCTGAGTAGACTCACGGATACACCAGTCAGAAGGATTTGCCAGATGCTGGCAGACGGCTGCACGCTGCAGTTTTATTTGGGAAAAGTGTGTTATTAGATCATCACGAGAGGAGGAAAAATGACTTCCAAAGACCCGATGGGAGGCTTTTAGACAAATCTGCTCTGCGTTTCCAAATAAAAGACAACACATTCAGGGTTTCCTCCATGCTGGGGAAAAAACCGAGGAGGCTCCGGGCGGGCGAAGGTCTCGGTCACTTTTCTACGTCTCCATCTAGTGTTTCTGCCTCTCGAACATCCTGAGAGGAAAATAGGAAACCGCGACCTCCCTTTTCCTCCACCCTCAAGGAGATAAGTCTAAAAACATCAAACACACGGATGGACGGAAATCTGATTCAGTGTCTGTATGTTTTTCATCGACAGCGTAGCTGCGTGTGGGTGCGCACGTGTGTCTGAAGTCGCGGGGCTGAATCGAGCTGATCATTAGAAAGGGGAAGAGGCTTGACCTGATATTTCCTCTGTTGTTTGCTCAGGAAAGGGACGTTATTGTAAAAGGGCCGTAAAGATAAATAAGCTCGCCATTTCCATGGCAAAGGCACAAACAGCGGCCGCCGAAGACAAAAGAGCAGAGGACAATAAATCCAGCACTGTCAATTTTGTTTAGTTTTCGGAGTGTTTTTGAGGGAAATATGGTTTCAAAACAAGAGGCCACATCCATTTTTCCACAGGGAAAGGGAAATCAGATCATTTCGCTGTGCTTTTTTTGTCTGACGGAGCCTCGGTTCGGTCGTGTACATTACTTTCCAGGCCGCGCCGTCCTGATTGGTAATAGGAATATCTGACACCATTTTGCCTCCGCTTCAGGAAGCTCCTTGTACAGCTGTATACATGTTTTTATAGCCTCTGAAAGAAAGGGTATTGTCTTTAAATTCCTAAGAATACTCTGTCCAGCCCTGAAATTTTAAGTGGAAAACCATCCCAGGTCCTGTTTTTTCACAAGCTGAACAATCAAGAGTGACCCTCCCCGGTGGGGTCAGGAAGAGTTCATCTGACCCCATCAATCCATGAGAAAGCTACCATGTTTATTACCCCCCCCCAAAAAAATAACCATCCACTTCAGTTTTTGACATATTGCTCAGTGCTGGATGTTTATCATGGAGGAACTGCCCCTCGAGAAGGTCTCATCACTCAGCAGAGGTACAAAAGGTACCAGAACACCATACTGGTGGCCAGTACAGCTCCACAGGACCTTTCCCATTGACATTTTTAGGATCCTAGATAACCTGGATTGAAATAAACTCTTCTGTGGTGTGTCCGCCTCATTTTTCCAGATAATGCATTGAAGCCACCGCTCTGGTCCTCCAGCATCGTACAGACCAGTTTATGTCTCCTCAGCTTTTCACAGGTCTGTTTCTGTGTGTGTAACATCCAGCCCCTCTGGTCTCTGCTGTTCTTCCATCGATCCAAACACAGATGAAGGGAAGCTTGTTGACATGAAATAAAGGGTCCTTCAGCCCACATCCCCACTCCTGGAGAATTCTGGAAAAGCTGAATCTTTCCTTTTTTTTCATTCAAATTTGGGGGTTGAGAGAAAGTTTTACTCTGGTTATTTCGGTGGAAAAGCAGCAAAGTTTTCCAACATCTTGATGATGAAGTTTCTGTGGTGGGAAAAAAAGGGTTTCTGCATGAGCAATGCTTAAATATGGCTCCCCTGCACCACTTTTCGTCATTCTTCATTTTAAAACGTTCTTCCAGGATGTTAAATAACATACTTACTCAACCTGGAGCTGTGTTTTAGATATCTAACCCCTTTAACTACTGGCCGCTCAGTGAAACGTGTCACCTTCATGCACACTGCGCTTTTTTTAAAGGAGCAATCGAGACCAGAGATTAAGGCTGAAATTCATAGATGACGAATTTCTCAATGAGGGAGAAAGAATTGATGAGATTCCTGTACTTTTGTGGAGGTTTAAACCTCTTTTTAATGTAGGAAGGCTATCAGGGATTCCACAGCGTCATAAAGCAAAACCTCTCCGTCGCTGCCCTCTCCGACAGCTCGCCCTGCAGTCTCATCGCCGGGGGAGACGAGCCCCCCGTCACAAGTGAGGTGTGATGAGGGACCGGCCTTATCGCTCCAATACAAGAGCAAACAGGGGAGTCTTTCCAGCACGTTGTCTCACAGAGCCGGGATCACTGCCCTCCACAAAGCCCCGACACACCGCCAATCCCAAACACAGCTTTATCTTGACAGTTTGCCGCGCTTTGTTTGCCTTTTCTGTGAAGGCCGGGGATGAAAGCGCCGCCTCTGTGAGCCGTGTGTGATGAGATGTAATTGTTAACGTTCCCTGCCTCTTTTTATTAGCCAGGCATACACAGGCGGCAGGTACGGGCCTTCGCAGTGATGTGGAGGACTCTCCCCTCGCTGCTCCTGTGTGTTACTCAAGTACTAGTTAGCGCTAAGGTGGCAGGAGTGGAGCCCCGAGCTCGTTGACATCGGCAACAACAACAACAACAACAAACAGGAATTGATGGCGAGTGTTTATTATCTGGTTTAATTGCTCCTCATTTGGAGGATCTGACAGTTGCGGTTAATGAGAGAGGGAGAGGAGGCATGTGCTGCTGGCAGCGAGCGTCATGGTGTACGACATGTATACATGCACTCGCGTGCCCGTGTGTGTGTGTGTGTGTGTGTGTGTGTGTGTGTAACAGGAACACAGGAATGTTGAAAGTGTTTTGTGAATTATTAAAACAGACCACTGAATCAGGATTATTTAAAATCCAACCAAGAAAGGTCTGAACTTGTGACATCTCACAAGTCAGTGTGCTCACGCACACACACACGCACGTGCGCACACACACATCCACACACTCCTGCAGGGCCAGATCTTTGCTCCTGCACAGGCCCAGACCCCAGAGCCAGAGCAGAACAGCCAAATGGAGCCTCTTCCTCGCTGTTTCATCTGGGCCACAGCAGCTCTGGCTCTGCTCCAACTAGGGACCTCCCTGACATCGTGCACTGTCACGCACACCCACACCCGATCACGACCCAACAGGGAGAAGCATCAACGCCAGCAGGCCTTGTGGTGGGAAGCAGAACGTGCATTGATGACATGGCCAAACGAAAGCGCCACCTCCGGCGCCATCTGATGCTCTTCTCCCCCTCCATTCATAAATTGCTGTTGGAGGAGGACGGACCGAGTTAAACGGGCCGTACCCGGGCCTTTTACTGCTCCAGCTCAGTGGGCCCACGTGGGAACAATTATCGGTGTACGGGAGTTTGGCGAGGGCTCCGTAGCAACGTCTGCGTCTGTTTTTGTTTACCTTTGGCTGCTGCTGGATAATGTCACCAGCACATCTGCTACTGTGCAAGGCAGCCGTGGTTACATGCGTGGTTGACCCGTGATTCTGTAATTACTCGCCAAACGAGATGAAGAGGTCCAGCAAACCACTCAAAGCTGCACAAAGCCTTCCTCCCCACCCCTCCTCTTCTTCTCTCCAGTGGCATAAACCCCCCACCCCCACCCTGAGAGACGGAGGGCTGGCAGCCAGCAAGCAGAGGATGCTGAAGTGGCATTTAATGACCCAAAGTTGTCCACAACAGTAATTCTGACTTCATTTCGGTGCCATTAAATTGTCAGTCAGTTAACGATGCTCTCTTCCTATTACGCGGGATCAAATGTGGTTATTCTCGAACGAGCCGAGATGAGACGCACTTATCAGGTTTCCTGATCTGATCTGGTTGCTCGTTTGCGGTCACGTGGCAGCTCGGTTTGTCACCCAGGGCCCGTTCACCCCGAAGACGCCCACCATTCTAAATAGTCCATCAAAGCGGCCCCGCAGAGGGAGACGCCATAAGAGGGGTCCGATCGGGACAAGCATGCCGGGCCCACATGGATTTATAACAAGACAACATCTAAAGACCAACAGTCGCGTAAACAGGGCTGCAGTCGGTGACACGAGACAAAAACCTTCAAAGTTGATCCTCTGAAAGTTCCAAATTATTGAGCGTTTCTTTTTTTTTTGTTGTTCCGCAATCAGAAGGAGGGCAATCAAGACCGAACTTGTTTATAATAATGATGAGTAATTATGAATAATAACAATGAAGACCATATATGGATCACTACACAGAGGCGGCGTGTGCGGGGGCTGGGTGCCACCATGCTTAGCATCTCCCAGATGTGCAAACCATATGTTCTGAGAGAAATTAAAAGAAAAAAGAGAAGAAAAAAAGACAGACATGAAAGGAATTTGCAACTTGGAAAAAGCAGCAAACAGTCAGTACAGATAGCATTATGGCCAAAAAGAAGCCACATGAAAGACGCTATTTATTTAAAAAAAAAATTGCACCACTTATTCCATTTCCTGTTCATAAGTTCTCCCAGCAGATGGTGACCAAAGGCACGTGGAAGTTTGGAGTTTCTGCCTCACAGCCCGACGTATATGATGCATGTAACGGCGTGAAGCGGCGCCTTTATCATTTACAGATGCTTTGGTGCGTACCAGGAGGTCACTACAGCAGAGGTGAACAAAAGGGTGGAAACAAAACCGAAACACGCCATATTCAGTTATTTTAGTAAAGAGGATCTGTTTCAAATCTGCGGTTTCGTATGGAAAAGTGTTTATTTCAAATCACAGCTGGCAAAGATCCCACTGTATAATCAACAGTAACATTTAGATAACCTCTTGCAAATTACAGCATCTTGACAATTAGGTTCTTGTGGCTGCTTATTTTTAACTAGGCATGAGATATTTGTGTTTTTAAGGTAAATTCATGCCGAAGTTAAGGTTTGTTGGGACAACAGCATTGCAAATATGTATTATTTATTGTCTTTTCTGAATAAATCATGTTTCATCAGGCACTTTGCTTCCATGTGATTTTATGAGCTGCATATTGTGGCAAGTTGCCCACCAACTAAAACAGCCTAACAAGGTCAAATATATTTTGTTATAGTTAGTAGTGGTGATTCGTCAAGCATAATTCCTTTTGTCCCCCTTGTTGTTCACTTCTCATTCCCCAAACAAATAAAAAAAACTATTTTTCACTCATAACTACAAATAAAATCAGTGTATGTCCAGTGTTATTGAACGTAATGCTGTTGGCAGACGAAAAGAAGGCCATTTTCATCGCGAAAATAGATCAAATGTGTTAATTTCCAACATCTGCAGACAAGCTGTGGGTCCATCTTCAAATAAGACGGAAAACGCGTTGAACGCTGCCCTCTACTGTCGAGTCGGTGTACTGCAGCAGATACGCGAAACTCAAGGGCAAACGTTAACAGTTGTAAAACAAATGCTGGGAGTCTTTTTTATGATAGCATAAAGACATTTAATTGGTCAGCATGGCTGTCTTTCTATGTCTTATTAATACTATGCATTAGAATGTTCACAATAAAAGAGGTGTAACTACATTGCTGCTCACTCACTCAAGTTTCTAATTCTACCAAATGAACTTCAGCTGCTGCTGATGGTCTTTGTCTCCACTGGATGTGGTGAATTGTCGGTATTGCGGCTCAGCTAATGACTCTGAACGTTCGGCTGCGGTCGGTGGCCCGAGCAAGGCCGGCTCTGCATTCATGGTCGCATTTAGAAAATCCAGCTTGGTTCTTTCAGTCGCATTATTGGAGGCGGCGCCGTCGCCACCAAACACCACAGATGCATTTGCAGCTCGCCGCGCAGACGTAGCATCCATGTGGAGGTCAGGAGTGCTGTTCTCCAGCTGCACGCGCGTCTCTTCGCGTCTCTTGAGCAGGGGCCCATCTGAGGGCCCAGGAGAGGTCATGACCCCGTGTGACACAACAGGCCCAACTGTGAGTATAAAACATCAGATAGATAGATAGATAGATAGATAGATAGATAGATAGATAGATAGATAGATAGATAGATAGATAGATAGATAGATAGATAGATAGATAGATAGATAGATAGATGCAGCTTAACATTAAACAGCTTTAATGTGTAAAGTTAGATGATGACAGATCGACCGAGCAGCAAACAAAAATAAGAGTCTGGCATGTGCAGTAAAATGGCCATTGGATGAATCATATCCTGCAGTAATTAATCACCACTTTAGTTTTATGTGTTAATCAGCAGCAGGCTCACCTGTGCATGGCAGTGTGTTCTCTATGCTCCACTGCATTTTGTGATTTGTCTCTTTGAAGGAGAGCAGCACACCGACCCTGTAGAACGGCTGCAGGAGGCGTTTGCTGTCGGGGCAGGCCTGTAAAACAAACCCCCGGCTCAGGCTCGGACCCTTATTGGGGAAGATGCAGTGAAAACAGGAGCCCGTCCTGCTGACCTTTGTCTGGAGTATTTGGGCCGAGGGGATGGTGAGTGTCACAAACTGGCTGGTCTCCTGCACAGTGAAACGATCCGTCTGGTTCACCGACACGCTGCTGACTGTCAGCGCTTCGGGGTCATGGCTGCCTCGTTTGGTCAGACCCACGTGCCTTTTGAGAATGTGCAGCACAATGTCCTCTTTAATGGAGGTGGTCACTATAATACAGGGCAAAATGTCCTCAAAAGTGTGTATATTTATTATAATACTTTTTTTTAAAAAGTATTAGTATTAGTATTAGACAGGTTGTAGTTTCTTCTTGCTACTAAAGGCAGCAGATTACCTGTTGGACATATGGCTTCCATACTGTAGGCATACTGGCCGCTGACTAGCTTCAATGCCAGGAATTCTCCTACATTTCCCAAAACCTGCATCAACAACAAACAGGGCAAAATTATCCAACATCCGTTGCGATGCGTAAACAGACCACTAGATGGCGGAATTGAACGTGTTAAAGATTTACATCGACAGGGCTCAAGACCTCCGTCCTCCTGCCCTGAACTGAGACGTTCGTCCCTCTCACAGCGGTGCTCATCTGGATCAGGCTGGCATCCTCCAGAGCAACAATGAAGTCGCCCAGAGACAGAAACCACTGCAGCTGCGTGACCAAACACACGCTCAACAAAGATTTACCTCCAGACGTCCAAGCAAATAAAGGATTGAGGCATCAAAATAAATTAGTACCTCATTTCCCCAGTTGACATTGGGAACTTCTCTGGTCACCTAATGATGAGAACAAACCTGATCAAAATCTCTGATTGAAATGATCCAAATACGACCATGGCATGCTTACCTGGATAAACTCTGGGTCACACTGGATTTGCTCTCTGCAGGGTAGCACAGAAACCACAGGACACTTCATTATAAGCCTTGGAGACCTGCTTCTGAAGCCGTTTATCCTCTTCAGATTCAGTACAAGTACATGGTATCCACGCTGAATGAGAGCCAGAGATGTACCAGTGATGAAGCTTGGCCGCAAATGTCAAAATCTGTGAATGCAGACTAGAAAATGCTCCGACAGTTTGACAAACCTGATGCTGCACCGAGCAGCCAGAGTAACTGGCTCTAAAAAGGAAGTCATTGTTTGAGTCTTTGTGCAGTGAGAATCCACAGGCAGACAGCTGGAGGTTCAGGTGATCCAGAGAGGCAAGACTGACTGTTGGGAAAAAACCTGATATTCAGCTTGTCTTCAGTGTGTGTGTGTGTGTGTGTGTGTGTGTGTGTGTGTGTGTGTGTGTGTGTGTGTGTGTGTGTGTGTGTGTTGGGGGGAATCACCTTTGCTCTGTAAGGTCTCCGACATCCAGACTCTCAGTTCTTGTGCTCTTGCACTGTGGATCGTCGTCTCCATATATTCAGAAAAACACGTCACACCTTCTGAAAAGACAAAAATACAAAATACAAAAATGCACCACATCCTGCGAGAACACCGGGAGCAATCGTGTCAGTCAAATAAATCGGTTCAATAACATATACAGTAGATGACCTGATGATGTCGGCGTCTCACTCAATTCTCTTTTTTGGACAGGAGATGCATCCCCCAGAATAAAACGCAGTACAAAACTGTAGAAAGAACCCTAACGTGAGATGTTATATCAATAATAATAAATTTGATGATGCTTAAAATGTATTGTACTCACACAAGTCTGCAGAAATGTGTCTTGTCCATACCGCTTGCCCTAAAAGAAATGCCCGTAAGAAGTCTGATCCTGTATTTGTAGGCAGGTGGGGAAACAGGTGTGTTTGCGTTGCGTTTTTATGTGTAAGTGACAAAAACTTCAAAAAGAACCATCATTGTCTCCAAAAGGTCTTTAAAACGATTTAGCTGCATCTATTCACTTCCTTAGATCTTACTTCTTTTTTTTACACCCACATTCCAAAGGAGAAGAATTAGGTATCATAGTCGTGCACTATAAAACATTTTATTCCATTTTTAGATGTTCATTTATTTAACATTATTCCCAATGCATACTTTTGTTTGGGTTCAACGTTCCGTTGAGCAGTTGGGGGGAGATCCAACAAATTAATCTTTGAGGGTTGAAGGATTGAAACGCTCGTTCAGCAGAGATAATTGTACAATATTAGAAAGTAAAAGATTTAGCTATATTACAGGTGAATACACCCTTAAAGGCAAACTACTAGTGAAATTTATTTTTAAAGTAAATTTCTCCACCCCTACCAAAATTCACAATGTACTCTGCCATCGGCATGATGTCATCTGTTGAAGCTGGCCGGCCATTTTGTTAGCTAGCGTGTGGCGATAGGGTTAGCTTTGCAGTCACTTTTTTCTGATGCTTCTGCTGTTATATTGCCGCAAATAGCATTCCCTATCGACATTTGTATTTGAGGGTAATTTTCGACAGCACTTTGTTAGACAGGAGCACTATTTGGGTGTTTGATGTCAGTAAAAACGCGTCAAACTGGATGGTCATTCATTTTTTCCAAGCTGTCTTGAGTTTGCTAGCTTGTTAGCGAGCCAGCTAACTTGCTTCAACGTGCTACCAGTGACGAATTTTAAAGAACTTGTAAGTTTTCATGGCCGCAAATATTAAACATTGGGGCAATCGGTGGCGGTGCGTCTTCTGCGTTTTATAAGATTTCGTTGTCTGCCTTTGAGTGCCCTTGCAGTTGAGTTGCGTCACCTTGCTAACTGGAGAAACTTCGCTAGAAACTCGCGTGCATCGTTACAGTGTTTACTGGTAACTTGAGCTCTAGCCCGGACCGGCCTTCAACCCCCTGGAGTCATGCCGTATTTATACATTCGTGTGGCCGAGGATGAAAATGAAGAGCCCATGGAGATCCCATCGGAGGACGACGGAACGGTCCTCCTGTCATCCGTGGCAGCGCAGTTCCCAGGGGCGTGCGGGCTACGGTACAGGAACCCGGAGACGCAGTGCCTGAGGGGGGTCCGGCTTCTGGAGGGCGTCCTGTACGCACCGGAGAACGACTGGGGAAACCTGGTGTACATCGTCAATTACCCAAAAGGTGAGACCAGGTTTGGTGGCCGGGACTTTGTCTCTTTCCAGCTTAACTTGAAATATGTAGCCTAGACAAGAGTGTTCTCATGAAGAATGATTGCTTGTTTCTACGGTAAACCTTAATAATTCATATTCTTTTCTTCAGTTTCACCAACATCTGATGCATCTGAGGCCGCGTCGATTTATGTTTCAGATAATAAAAGGAAGATGGAGGAAATAGATGCTGCCTCTGCAGTGAAAGTTAAAAGGGGCTTTCAGAAAACGTCGGATCTCATTGTTCTTGGGCTGCCGTGGAAAACGACAGAACAAGATCTGAAAGATTATTTCAGTACCTTTGGAGAAGTCATCATGGTACAGGTAAAACATCCTCATGCTGTTGGATATTTTTAGACCGCTCATTTGAGGATGTGCAGCTTGATTTAGTTTTTTTTTTTTTTTTTAAATTGTATCTGTTTCGCTCCAGGTCAAGAGAGATCTAAAGACCGGCAACTCCAAAGGCTTCGGCTTTGTCCGGTTCACCGACTATGAGACGCAGATTAAAGTGATCGCTCAGAGGCACTTGATCGATGGTCGGTGGTGCGACTGCAAACTTCCTAACTCAAAGGTAGGCCGATAATGATGGCTGGGATTCAGTTGGGAGTGTTTTTATTTAAAACGGAAAATTGTGAAAGTGAAAAATAGCAAGATTCCACAGCGGCAGCTGATCCCCGGCTTTTGTTGTCTGTCCTGCAGGCGTGTCCCGATGATCGTAAAGTCTTTGTTGGCCGCTGCACAGAGGACATGACGGCCGAGGAACTGAGACAGTACTTTATGCAGTACGGCGAGGTCACCGACGTCTTTATCCCCAAACCTTTCCGGGCTTTTGCGTTTGTCACGTTCGCGGATCATCAGGTGAGAGTCTGGAAAAGCGAGGAGCAACTTTGACCCGTTTGGGGTTCCGATACTAACGGTGCTGTGATTTGCTGTCCAGGTTGCTCAGGCCCTGTGTGGAGAGGACTTGATCATCAAGGGCGTCAGCGTGCACATCTCCAATGCCGAACCAAAACACAATAATAGTAGGCAAATGACGGAAGGAGGGCAGTCCGGGGCTGGTGGGTTCAGCCAGGGCTACGGCAGTAATCGTTCTGGGGCTAATTTAGCGGGGATGGGGCTTAACCCGGCCATGGTAGCCGCTGCTCTGCAGAGGAGTTGGGGGGTGATGGGCATGCTGGCTAACCAGCAGGGTCTGACCACAGCGGCGGGCACAGCCAGTACCACCCGTGATCAGACCTTCAGCTCTGCCAGCACCAGCTACAGCGGCCCCGGCTCAGCGGGCGTCAGCTGGGTCCCAGGCACTAACGCGGCCTCTAGTGGCGGCTTCAGTCCTGGGTTTGGTAACTCTGCAGAACCCAGCAAGTCTTCCAACTGGGGCATTTAGAACTTAGCATTAGCCTTTTCTTTAGTCAAGCTAGGTCAGTCTGGTAAGTATAACTACAGGGAGAACTCTTTGTACCTTATTTGAAGAAAATATCGCCTTTTTATTTTGTTTAAAGAGAATTTATATGAGACGTTTGAGCAGTTTTTGTAGTTGCACACTGAATGTGTCGCACTCTGTTAATGCGCATTTATGTTACATGTTGTGATCATGATCAAAAGAGCCCCTTTTCCCCATAATTCCTCATGTGTATGCGCCTGAAAGCATCATTTATTTTAAAAAAAAAAAAAACTTTTTTTTTTTGGTTGTCATCTTTTGGAACCGACCTGATGAAAATCTCTTCTGCAGTTCATCAAGCGTTCCCCAATTTCCCGGGAGGAATGGCCACACTGGCAGCAATGTTCAACAGATCTCAGTATCAGTTCCCCTCTTCCCATGTGTAAATGCTTTGACATCAAAGAACACAACTTCACTCTGCATTTACTGTGTGGACGGTGGGTGTCGTCTCCTTTCCATCTCCCCTTTATTAGGAATTAGTGTTTGGAGATCAGTGGTTGGTGAGAATGAGCCGTTATGAGAGCGAGCATGCGAGCGTGTGCTTGTCAGAGGAGACGAACCTGTGGATTTGTGCGGGCGCGGGCGCATCACGCCGCCGCTGTTGCCACCAATCCTCTGCAAGGTTCAAGCGCTGCGCCCGTCTGTACCTGGTACCTCTTGACTGTCTGAGTCTGATGTGCGTGCTGGCTGTCTGTGCTCCACTTCCTCCTCTGCTCTGTGTGGAAAGGCGACTCTGGAGCGAGCTCGGAGGATGGCGTGTTGAGTGCTTGTTCCTCTGTGGAGGTTGTGTTTCTGACTCTGATTTGTGAGGAGAATAAACAGAACCTGACGTATTTCTGTCTATGTGGATGACACTGAACTGCCCGCACTTTAATCCACATGTGTAGGGGCCTCGGACACGGACAGCCCAGGTTTTCGTCCAGGTTGGAGTCACTTGCAGAGGAGCTGAAGATGTCGGCGGGACTTCCACTGGAATTGTTGCATGACTGCCTTATTCCTGAAAAGGACCATCTTCACTTCGCTAGCAAGACCCCCTCTCTCGCTCTCTCCCCGCCCCACCCGACCACAGCGCTAAGAAAATTCTAGCGGACCGAACCCAATTGGGCCGAAGGCATTTGTCTCCACCCACAAACGCCACAAATTGACCCAGACTCACTCCCACCTCCAGCATCGCTCCGACTTGTGAAAGACAAAACCTGCCTTAAATTGAAAACCCTGCATCTCTGTCAGCGAATCGTCTCTCTCTGTCCTGATTAATCACCGATAACAGGATCGTATTTACGGCTTGGTTTCCCTTTGGTGTGAATCCTGAGGAGGCAGCGTGCGTCCTTTTTTTTTTTTCTTTCTTTTTTTGTTTTTGTTTGTTTCCTTTGTAAAGTGGTTCGATGTACGAACTGAGAGGTTATTAAATGGATTTTAACAACCAACCATGCCAGCAGGAGATCACTTTGTGTTTTGAACTATTTTAGTATTGGAGTGTAAAATAAAAGTTGAGTTTGTAATCACCTGGTTTGTCTCAGTCTAGATGTGCATACACATACACAGGAGAGCGCGGGAGGACTTTATAAGTTTATTTCTTTTGTGTAGAACCCTGTCCATTAATAAGAAACAACACACATATATATTCATTATGATAAAGCTGGAAAAGTACATTTGATCCTACATACATTAGTCTCCCTCAATGGCTTAATAAATAAGCTTATTCTATCTCATTTGCAAGAAAAGGCCCTTTATTATTATTATTATGGAAAAAGCATTCAACGTTTTTAAATGTTAAATGCTTATTAGATGAGACTTTCCGCGTCTCAACATTTAAAATCTTCAGAGAAGCTGCTCGGACCGCGTCCGTCGTGACCACGTGATTCCAATAAAGATTTGTCATCAAAGGAAACCTTTTAGCTTTTCTGGCACATCAAACATCCCGAATTAAGCTCCAACACCCTGAAATGGGCTACGTCGTTTGTGCTGTAATGTTTTGGGGTTTTTTTTCGGGGGGAAGGGGGTCGTCGCAGTCGCCATAGTTACTGTTGCGTAGTATGACGTTATTGCCCCGCACGTGACCCGTTACACATTATTATTCAGACTGATCAGCTAAATCCAGATAAATGCGACGGCTGAAGAGCACCGACGCGCAGGCGGTTGCGCCAGGTGTTAAATGTGAAGGTTGAAGGTTCTGTGGCACGTGCAGCGATATGAGGCTTTGTTTGCCGTTAGGACGCAGGTGTGATTTCCCATAATTCCCCTCGGCATCCGGAGCCGACTGTCTCAGCAGGGATCAGAGGGCTGAGCGTTACGTTTTGCGTCTGAAGCCCTCATCAAATACAGTAGGATGTCAATGAATTACTGTCTTATACCTCTGCTCATTACTATAGCGGACAGGATCCATATCAGACTGTCATATGTTTAGAATTACAATAAAAACGAAATGTAAAAAAATGCATTTAGTAAGTTGTACTTTTAAAATGATTCAAATTCTCAGCAGCACCGATTGTATTATTAAGCGGCAGTGCTGTTTTGGTGTTTGGCGCCATCTGCCGGACATCGTGTGAATTGATGTAATTCCCGATGTCCTGTCATAAAGGTGTAAACAACTTTTGTTGTAAGTCTGGTCTTATTTTGGTGCACTTACTACCCCGATGACAACTCATATAAATTAAAGCTAAATTTTAAATGTTAAATGCTTATTTAAAATGATTTAAACATGTACAGGATTGAGAAATCTATATGCTAAACATAAATGTAATCATTGAATCCTGTGAAGCAGGAATTTTAAGTTCTCCGACTGTATAATTACTAGTTTATTATTTAATTCCTCGAGTACTATGCCAACTTGAATTTAAATGCATGAGAGATTTTAATCATCTGTTGCCCAAATTAGTGTCACAAACAAACAAAGAGTAAAATCCTGTTTACAGCAGAGAGTAAGGACCACACAAGCTAATTATAAAGGGATTAGATTCTTTATTTAGCCTAATACAGCACAGTGCACTGGCTAACTATAATCCAGTGTTACCACGGTGAACCCAGGGCCCACGGCACGGTTTGGCGTTAGCCTGAAAACCAGCATAAACATCAGGGTCTTCCTGATGGATCCAGCAGCGTCTCCTCCTGTTTCCATCATCATCGAATTTGCTACAGTAAATCTTTTACAACACACATGATCTATCAGTCCTCCTGGTGATAAATAAAGGTGGTTTTAAAGGAGTAGAAAGTCTAATTAAGGTAGCTGAGGTGGGTGGCAGAGATATTTATGACAGTATCTGATGGGTCATCTCGTGGCTCCTTGGTCTTTGGGGTGGCGTGGTCCTCATGCGTTGTAGGAGGAGGAGGAGACGTTTCCTCCGTGGCCGGTCCAGTTGGTGTGGATGAACTTTCCGGGGTTTGACAGCAGCTCGTACGTGTGCGCTCCAAAGTAGTCCCTCTGTGCCTGAAACGCAGAGCAACCACACTCGCATGAGACAAGAACAAGAGATTTGATGTTGTGTTCAGTTCCAGCGTCTCCGTCTGTCCCACCTGGAGGAGGTTAGCGGGTAACTTCTCGTGTCTGTAACCGTCGTAGAAGGACAACGCCGTGGTGAAACAGGGCATGGGGATCCCGTGCTGGACGCCCGTGCTCACTGTCCTGCGCCATGACGCCTGGGCAGGAACAGAAAAACAGGCTCATTTCATCAACAGAGGTTAAATCAGGAGAAGAGGAAATGCTTTGTTTCCTCGGGTGTGTGTTCATCTGGGTCTTACAAATGTGCGTTTGGACACTTCCTCATACCTGACAGTCCTGCACAGCCTGGCTGAAGAAGCTGTCCAGCAGCAGGTTCTGCAGCTCGCCGTCTCTGTCGAACGCCTCTTTGATCTTACCCAGGAAGACGCTACAGGGGGAGGGAGACGGGCGTTCAGCTCGTATTTCAACTGTGGAGTACGGCTCATTACCCAGCATGCTTTTCAAGCCGCCTCTGGTGGGTTTAAGCAACAGGCGTTTTCCCCACATTCAGTCTTCCTCATTTTACTTTTAGTCCGATTCGCACAACAGTTTCAGAGTTCATCACGTTTCTCATTCAAAGACGCGACAAAAAGGAAAGAAATGACAGGGTTAAATTGAGGCTTAGCATCAGAAAATGCACTGACAATATTCTGACACAACGGTGGACATGAAGAAGACTTTTGTCCTCGGGAAGTTCGTGCTGAACCCGACCGCATGTCTCACACTGCTGGTGAAAGATGCGTGTTGACATGTGGGAATATTGCACCAGGGACGGGTGGGGGGGGGGGGCATGTTCTGGCCACGTGAGGTTGAGGCGAACCTTCGGATGATGCAGCCTCCCCTCCACATCAGAGCGATGGCGCCGTAGTTGAGGGACCAGCTGAACTCTTTGGCCGCCTGGCGCAGCAGCATGAATCCCTGCGCGTAGGAAATGATCTTGGATGCGTAGAGAGCCTGCGGACACAGACGCACGCAGCCTTTTACGTCACTATATATTTGCCCCGAGACGGTTGATTGATGTTACTGTCTGTGTATTGATGCTTTTTACCTTTCTGATGTCCTCCAGGAACGCAGCCTTGTCGCCGCTGAATTTGACCCCCTGCGGCCCTGAAAGGCTGCGGCTGGCCTCCACTCGCTCCTCCTTGAGAGAGGACAGACATCTGGCGAAGACGGCCTCCCCTGAGACAAAGAGGAGAAGGGAGGGAGGAGAGGGGGAGGCGGAGGAAGGGAGACACCTTAAACCAGTGAAGAGTAACACAGAAACAGAAATGATCGCCGAGTCTCACAAACATGACTCAGCAGTTTTTTGGGTTTTTTTTAAAACATAACTAAGGCAGCAGGAGACAATGAAAATTATTTTGGCGATGTAGCGCTGAGACCAGAGGTGATGGGGGCAATCGGACAGAACGTTGTGTTGTCGTCCACCGTCCCCATAAAGAGTGCTTTTTCCTTTTGAGGGCAGAAAATGCAGCCGAGCCCACTGGTCCCTCCTGTCCTCAGCTCAAACAGAGGAGCCTTTTGTAAAGTCCCTCCGACATCCTACCGTCATCTATTCTCTCTCTCTCTGCGAGTGAGCAAACAGACCCCGGCTCTCCAGTGTCCACAGCAGTTGCAACACTGGGCGTTCTTTCTTTGACCTGGACATTGATGAGGGTTTTGAAACCATCATGCAGCCAGAGCAAAGCTCAGAGCTGCAGAGAGCGCACAAATCCCCCTTATGTCACTTGACATGAGCAGACTGAGAGAAAAGCCTTCAAATCTTCTTAGCGGCTGCGCATTTACCGCGTTCAGTCGAAGACGCCTCGGGGACAAGCTAAACAACTAGCCTCTCATTTCTGGAAACCATGTGGAAATCTCCCCGTGTGTTGTGCAACGGTTTTTGCAATGTCATTGTGACGGCAGAGGAAACCCGACACTTCCTCGTCTGTGACATTACCGATCAGAGTGACGGGTGTGCCGTACTCCAGGGCTGAAATGGCCGTCCACTTCCCCGTGCCTTTCTGCCCGGCGCTGTCGCGGATCTTGGGCAGCAGGTGTGTGTTATCAGAGTCCTTGTACTTGAGGATGTTCGCCGTGATCTCAATCAGGAAGGAGTCCAACTCCGTCTTGTTCCAGTCGTCAAAAGCCTGAACACGAACAAATAAGCTCGTACGGATTACCAACGACGTGTGTAAATAAGCAAACAACAACGACGACGCGGTCGTCAAATCGCTCACCTGTGCCATCTCATCGTGGTTCATTTCCAGGACGTCCTTCATCAGGTGATACGCCTCACAAATCAGCTGCATGTCGCCGTACTCAATGCCATTGTGGACCATTTTCACAAAATGCCCGGCGCCCTCGTCTCCGACCTGCAGCGTCGAGGCCGATCATTGTGAGGCGGGAGGATGATAAACACACCAAACCCCGAACCAATGAGGTGTCGCTCACCCAATCACAACAAGGCTCTCCCGTTCCAACCTTGGCCGCGATGCTCTGAAAGATGTCTTTGATGTGCGGCCTGAAAAAACAGAGAAATTTAACTGTGTATGCTTCATCCTATGGCAGCTCCGCTGTCCCCGACAGGTCGGGGTTTCATATTAGCAGTTTATGATGCATCAGAGAGTCTGTGAAGCCTCACCAGGCCTCCTTGTGTCCTCCTGGCATGAGGGAGGGTCCATAACGTGCCCCTTCTTCTCCGCCACTGACTCCGCTGCCAACAAACAGCAACCCTTTCTCTTTCAGACTCTTACAGCGCCGCTAAATGACAGAAACACCAGAGCTGAGAACAGCCTCTGTTCCGTAAGGTCCGCTGGTAAAAAGCGCTTCTCTGTCACCTACTGTTGTATCTCTGTACTCAGAGTTGCCACCATCGATGATGATATCCCCGGCCTCGAGTAGGGGAACCTCAAGGACAATACACGCAGCACAGACACACCAGTTAGGACGGCAGGCCTCATTCACGAGTGATTTTAATGCAGCCGAGGACGCGGGGCCTACCAGTTTATCAATGAAGTCATCCACCGCCTGGCCAGCTTTGACCAGCAGGATGATCCTCCTGGGCTTCTTCAGCTTGGACACCATGTCCTCCAGAGATTCGGCTCCGATCACTTTGGAACCCTTCGCCTCATTCTTCAGGAAGTCGTGCACCTTGGACACGGTTCGATTGTAGGCACAGACCTGCAGAGAGAGGATTGCTGATTACTGCGAGGGAAAGCTGAATTACCAGGAGCGGTGCACCGGTCATGACCTTACCACAAAGCCGTGGTCATTCATGTTCATGATGAGGTTCTGGCCCATGACAGCCAAACCAATCAGTGCGATGTCTGCTCTGTGGAGAGAATGGGAGAATTTACATTCAATGTTCCGTGGAGCACCGGGTTACAGCCAGAACACGGCAATAGAAATTCCCCACCATTTCCTCCATTGTTGACATTCAGACTGTAGAAACTTTTTTCATTTAGAACGTATTTTCAACGTTTAACAAGCACAGTGTAAACTAGTCAGAAGCTGCTGCTTATCGGTTAAGCAGCTAAACCATACATCAAACGGTATCACTTTTATTTACTAAAAACTAAGGTAGATTAGCTTGCACGCTGCTAGCTCAATATACTAAACTGTCTACCCCAAATATTCACGCGGAAGAAAATCGACAAATTCTATATTCTACAAAGACCACACATAAATCATCACAAACTCTCTAATTCCCGAATTTTTAAACTTACTCAGCCATGATGTTGTACGTGTAAAACTACTGTGAAGTAACACTGTTCGAATGACAGTCGAGCTCACTTCTCTCCACCTCAGATTTCTCTCACTTCCTCATTCTCCTCCCAGTGTGACGATCAACGGCGCTCGCGCACACCCACGTAGGGTTTCCACCAATCAGAGAGCGCTGGTCAAGCCGTCGCGAGCGGTTTGCGGATTGTGATTGGTCCATAGACCTGAGCAGAGATCTCGCTTCTCTTATTGGCTGAATGAGACGCTGCACGCCTCAGGCCACACCCACAGCCCGATTTCTGTCGTTTATCGTGAGTTTAACAAAGATGGTGGCTGTAGTTTTCTTAAATAAAACATTTAAATTCGTCAAGCTACTCTTTTCCTTCACACATATATTAACATGAAACCCGCAATGTGTTATGACAGCACACGTTAAACGCGAAAATTACATGACCTTTCATGTTATTTTTGATTTTCAGGTTTCACCTGATGGATCCGTGACAAATTATTTTTGTTAGTTAAATATAAAATAAATAGGGAATTCACCGCCACCAGACAACACTAATAGTTCACCAAGTATATTTTAGCAAGTGACTCGTTTAGATCATGGTATAATTATAAGTTGTCATTAGTAAACAGGCAGGAATTGATCTGCTGAAGCACAGTTTGCACTTTTATTGTTGCCTTAGTTCACTAAACAATGGTGCAAGATTACCATACACACAATTAGGAGAGCTGCATGACACATCTATGCTATACAGCGAATGGATTATAATAATTACAAATACAGTAAACATATTTACATTTTAATTCAAGCTCCATACGACACAGATATTTACAAAATAATTATGAAAAAAATGAAACAGACAAATAATGTACAGTGTTAATATCACGGTTTGTCTTTTGGTGAATGAATTCAAAAGGGAAAAGCAGCTAACTGATATTTGTCAGAGGGGTCAGTGGGAAATATAACTGCTAATTTAGTTTTAAAGGCATCGAAAAAAAGTGTTGAGGTGAGGAAAGACAACCAGCACAGCAATGACACACTATCGTTTTAGATTTCACTAGCTACTTTATATTTTATTCCCTGATATTAGAAAAAAATAAAAGAAATTAAAAACCAGCCTTACATTGTTAGAATTCAAGTGACTAGCATGAGCAGTGAGGAAATATTGTTCAAAAACTAAAGTCAAACTTGCACTAAAACCCTGAAAAGATGCAGTGGGTTACACATCACTTCTCTTTATAATCCTCTTTGTTAAAACAATGGGGGGGAAAAAAACATCTTCCCAGTACATTCGGCACTCTCCCAGTAGGAACTGGGAGAAGCTGTCACACCGTCATTTGGTTCCGATTCTGAGTAGAACAACTGAACTGCGCAGACTTTATTAGATCAGTTAGTTGAACCTTTTATTGATATGTGCAAAGAGCTGCAAACTAATATATACATTGCAAAAGATAAACACACACAATCCAAAATAAATTATCTGTGGAATGAAAATGTTTGCTCTGACATGCACATTGCACTGAGCCTCCATCAGTGCATAGCTTTTTTTTTCTTTCTTAATTTACCTTATTTTTAGGGGGATAAATATGCTCTTTTTTTCCCAGAAACTGAGCAGGTTTTAACTCTCTGACCTACAGGTTGGCTGACCTGAGACAGGCACGACAATATGTTGTGATATGTTGCCAATGGAGCCGCTGGTGCTCGTAACAGGCGGCGGTCGCCTCCGTTTATCCCCATTCAACCCTTTTGTCTGATGAAGTAGGCAAACGTCTGGTTGACCGGCCAGAGTTCTAAATGCCCAAC
This sequence comes from Takifugu rubripes, assembly GCF_901000725.2. NCBI lineage: Eukaryota > Metazoa > Chordata > Actinopteri > Tetraodontiformes > Tetraodontidae > Takifugu > Takifugu rubripes. The sequence goes on from NC_042287.1 coordinate 8,419,559, forward strand.
TCCATGTCCCAAATCTGCCTGGTAACCGTTGAAACAGAGACGACGAAAGAATGTTACGACTCACCGGAAGCCAGATGCAGCAGCTACAATACAATCCACAGAGCAAATAATTTCATTAGTAATATTAGAACTAAAGTCCTTGTGTACATTTCATCTCTTTCATATCACTTCTCTCTTTTTGAGGAACATCTCCTGTGTAGCCTCGATGTGCGCTCGTCGGTTTTCCTGCCACAGATATAAACGTGTCATCTATCCGTGTTTTGCTATAGATATGTGTTAATGTGCAAAATTAAAAACCAATAAAGTTGGTTAGAAATTAATAAATAAATGCCCTCTGTTGCATTTCACGTCAAACCTCCCAATGGAATGATAAAGAAGATTCTTTAAAAAACAAACAAAAACAAAAAAAAATATCAACCCACCGAGCTGATAGCTGAGTTTTGTGGTTTCAAGTCAAAGTAAAGTGAAAATGTACATGATGGGTGACCTGTGGTGCACCTGAACAGAAAGTACTTTATTATCACAACAGTGCAAACCATCATCCGTCCTACAGGCTACACGCTAGCAGCTTCAGCAATTAAATACTGGCTTCAAGGCTAAAGCGTTGCAACTTTACTCTCTTAACTTTCACTGTGTAGTTTGGTCTTCTGTGTCGGAGTAAATAAATTAAAACACCACATTGATCCTGGGACAGACAGTATGTACAGATCACGTCTGTCCTCCACATCATCACTGTTTGAAAGTCTGTTTTCTAAGCGAGAACAAACAAACACTGTTGAGATATTTTCATGTACCTTCAAATGACTTAAATTGCTGTGTCGCCTTCAGGCTTCGGTATTTTGAAGATGTTTTCAGCTGACTTTATCAGCAGCAACAGATCTTTATGAGCCTTGTTTTCTGTAACATGATAACTGAGAAGTCAGTAACTGAGATATCATTATTTTCCCTTCAGTAAGCATAGCTACTATTATTTTTAGCATTTTTTTTAACAAGCAAACGGGGTGTTTTCCTGCAGGTGGTTGCACTGATAAAATTAAATTCTTAAGACGAATGACACTTAAATAGACGTTGCTTTACAGATGATTGGCAAACTAAAGATTAGTGGTCTGACAGAACAGCTCCGGAAGAATCGTGCACACACAAGTAGACTATTACAACATGCTACTAGTTAGGGAGTTTGGGAATGACAACGAAGCGGAATCAAAATTAGACCCAAACATTGTCGAACGAAAACACCAAAAGCTGAGGAGGAGGAGGAGGAGGAAGGGTCTCGGAGAGGAGGTGACAGAGGGATGTTGGAGGGGGAGGCAAATTCCCCCGGAACTGAAACTTGTAGTCGCATGAACGGAGACTTAAGCCACAGCTCTACTTACAAGAGAAACTGTCAAGAATCACAATGATTAATAAGTGTTAACACTTGGTATGTTCAAAGGCGTTCCACGGAACACGGACGCCGTGGCTTCCTCCGTGTCGCTCCGTCAGTTCTTCGTTAGGCCGCTGCGCCTCCTCGCCAGCTTGGATCTGTGGGAAGATGAAGTTTACGGAGCGATGACTTGGGCATCAGAGGTAAAGCAACTGTCACTGATGGAGCAGGAGCTGGCGGGTACCTTATCGTTCCAGCCAGCAGAGGGTTAAAGGCGTAAAGCCAGTCGTTCATGTCTTTCTCGTTGAGGGCCTGGAGGAGGATTCCTCGATGCTTCGTGCACACAGCAAACGTGTTTGGAGTCTGAAGGAATAACAATATTTGCCGAACGTCACATTGTTATCTCAATCATCCCTTTTTTTTTTTCTCCTCGATGTTAAAAAGAAACAACTGCTTTTTTGCTTTTGCTTGTGAAGGCATTTTTTTCTACATTGGGGTGCTGCGAGGGTACCTTCAGCATGGCCTGCTGGTCTTCACTGTACTCCACCTGAGCAGTGGACAGGTTGAGGACGCCACGTTCCACAGGGTCCTTGTCGCTGTTGTAGATGAAGACGTAGGGCCGACGCACCACCACGAAGTGCTTCACCCACGAGTTGGAGCGCGGCTCCATGAAGCTCAGGAAGCCTTTCTTGGATACTACCGATCTACAAAAAGGACACGGCGTCTTAACCTTCCCAGAGGAGAGGAGACAGCTCAGGAGTTGGAGTCAACTCGGATGATTTCGGCTTCAGCGTGGAAACAGAAACCTCTGCTTTTGTTTGAGGTGTAATGTGGCATCACCCCAGCTTTAAGTAAAAAAGGAAGACTTGAAATCACCACCAACTGAACAAACATGTCTCAACACCCACCCTGGCCTCATCTCTTCAATATCAGGCACCAAGTTGAGGAACTCATTCTTTCCTGCCCGTGCAAGGTAGGAAGTCTCCACAGACGGAACCATCGGGAAGTTCTCGTAGTCTGAGTAGGAGGGACTGGAGGCACGGGAGTTGTTCTCTGGAGTCCTGAGGAACAAATAAAGTCAATAAATGTTCTTAAAAAGGAAGAAAGTCTAAGGTTCTATTGTATAAATTAGATTTGATATTTCAATCTCTAGGTCAAAGAATTTACTTTTGGTCTATGGAACCACAGCGGGAGTCGGCGAGGGAGGGGCACGTGGAGGAGGGGGTGAGAGTGGCGCTGCTGAGGCTGGTCACTGATGGGTCACGTCCCAGGGCTGAGATATCGGACAACTGAATATAAAGAAACCAGAGGGGAAAATAGTGGTGATACAGGCTGATGAGGCAGTTACACTCCGATAATTCACCTTTTTGTTGAGTCCAACAGCCACTCTGGACAAAAGCAGGATAAACTACAAACAACTACAACTGAGGAATGCTTTGGAACGGAACTCCTCGAAGTCCTGAAGCTCCTTCTGATTGTGGTCCAAAGTAAACTCTCTTAACTTACTTTCATGTAACAATAGCAGCTTTTCCCCCTGGACCATCAGTTTCCCCTTTAAATCATCCATAAAGATTTCACAAAATCATTTGAAATATTGAGAGTTTTAAGCCTGGAAACAAGACAGCAGCTACCAAGTTCCTGATCATTAATTATTTAAATCCATGCTAAAAATACTGAGAAAATGGACTCAACCCCAAAATGTACTCCAGTATTTCTGGGAAAGAAAAGAATCAGAAACCCCACTTGCTGTTTAAATCCTTAGCAACAGTGCTGATATATCATCATCTCTGCCCATTTTCTGTACTGTCTGCAACCCTTGATCCTGTGTGTGTGTGTGTGTGTGTGTGTGTGTGTGTGTGTGTGTGTGTGTGTGTGTGTGTGTGTGGGGCAGCGGGGGGGGGCAGGAAACTTTTTTATTGGTAGCAGCAGGCTTCAGCAATCAGAATCATGTGATGCTTTAGGAACACGGGCACAACAATAAACAGTCGGCCCGTCTTGAGGCTTCTGTCTTACGTGCACACCTGCTTCTCCTGCGTGTACAGTGGATGGGGTAGGATGTTAATTAGGAAAAATTAATTTATATTATTAAAAATAATCCTGAATTAGTTCATAATCAAATGTAGCGTTTCTACATTTTATTGCCTAAACCAAAGAAATGAAGCCCATTCTTTTGTTCATTCTCCAGCATCGGCTGCAGCCTCGGTGACACAGAGGCTTCTAGAACACACGACGCACACAGGCACAACTCCTTCTGTAGCCACCCACAGAAATGTGTTCTTCCATTAGACACGCTGTACAAACCTTTCATCAGACCTGCAGAAGGCAAGAGCAGCGAGGTGGAAACGCCCCACTTTTTTGCACATTACAAGTATAATTTGTGCATTTTTAAATCAGCCCTGTTGTGCAAAGTAGCAACAGAGCCTCACCAAGCAGGTCACAGCTCACCTTGCAGTCGCTGATGCTGTTGACCACTTGGTTGTATTCACTGTTGAAGGTGTGTGTCAGGAGGCGCAGGCACTGCAACAGCACAGAGATGTGACCGATCAGTTGACAGCAGGGAGCCAGTCATGGTGTGACGGCGTAGCGGCTCAGCCCGAGTCATCACCATCTGTGGCTCCGCTCTCACCTTTGTGGCCAGCTCCTTCTCACGATCCACCAGGCTCTCTATGTCCGTTGAGTCGTAGCCGCTGCTCTCGCTGGGGGTGATGGCACTTTCATAGGTGGTGCTGGAGATCTGGGAGGAGATGGATGTGGAGGTGGACAGGGTCCCCGAGCTCATGCTGGGTGACAGCAGCTCACTCAGGGATTTGGTGGAGGGAGCTGGGTTGGTGTCACCCAGTTTCTCCCTCAGCAGCAGCAGGTGGCGGGTTTTCTCCACCTGGATGATCGACGCGAGTATGGTGAGTGTATTTATGGTCCGTGGGGTAAAGGCGGGGACGAGACAGGCGGGTCAAATCAGGGATTTTAAAGACCCACCTCATGCAACTGCTCCATTTTCTCCAGCTCCCATTGGTGCTCCACGATCAGACTGTCTCCTCTGGGCCTCCACCCGGCCAGGTTCTCTTCTCCACGCACGTAAGCCACGGATGTGTCCAGCACCTTTCTCCTCCTCCGCTGCATCCCTGCAAAGGAAAAAACATCATCACTGCACCGACGCTCTTACATTGGAGGCCAAGAAGCTTCTACAAAGAGGGTTTGGGGAAGGCTCACCTGGACTTCCTGTGTCAGACATCTTACACAAGCTCAGCTCGTAGATGCCAGTGACTCGATTGCTGTAATGGAGGAAAGGTTGATTCGATTTAAGTCAATGTCGACCATGTAACAGGATCCCCTTTTTTTAAATTGGGTATTTAGAAGAACCTAAATATAATGGGTTAAAGTTTTATACCAGTCTGGGGTTTTGGAGTATCCGCTCACAAACAGGTTCCTGAGGGACCGAGGAGGGGAGATCTTAGCGTCTCGGGAGTAGAAGACCATGCAGATGTCTTTGGTAATAATAGCAGGCTGGATGCAATGGTCCAACTGTGAGGAGAGGACAGCATGTGTTCGTGTGTCGGTATCTGGACGGATATAAGACAACTTTACAGCATATAAAACAACACAGAATGCTTACTGACCTCGAGATATGCGGACAAAGTCATGTAAATCTTCTCGCCATAAGGAGTGACTCGGTTCAGCAGTAGGGAGTTGTGCAGGGAGCTGTCCCACACAGCCTCGAAGCGGTAGAAAGTCCTGAGCGGGTAATTGAAGAATTTTCAGGTGAAATTTTTAACTGTTGGCTAAACTTGCATGTACAAGTGTGCAGGATCCTTCTGGGATCAGGAGTAGTGACTAAGTTACAGTGTGCAGTGACTGAACTGACCCTCCATCCTATTGTCATGATATAATGTGAGAAACAACATGTGAAGTGCTCGACTCAGACTCAGGATTCACAAAAGATTAAAATAAATGTGCAGAGTGCTCCTTTAAATGTCCAGAGGACTGATTGTTATGAAAACCATCTTCTCCCTTGAATACTATAGAGGCAATACACTTCCTAGTGTTGGCAGCAGGGGGAGCTCTAAGCCCCAGATTAGCAGCCCTGCTCAGGCCTCAATGGCCCTGCTTGTTCCTGAATCACACAGTGAATAATAGCTGAGAAGAAAGCATTCATCCGGAATCTTTGGGCTACGGGAGATCCACATATCACGACACAAATGAATGCAAAATGGGGAGGGGAGGGGGTGCATTTGCATGTCCGGCTACCTTTATTTGAACAGAGGCTTGAAACTGAATTGCTATATAATAAAGAAAATAAAGGCAGACCGAATGCAACATTCCAACAAAGAAACACAGAACGACAAGAACTAATTTCTATTAATCTATGGGACTGAAGAGAAGCATAATGTTCTTTCAGATAAAGAACCTTATGTTCTCTGGTAAATTATACCTATCAATATCCTTATCAATAGAAAGCCTGAGTGCAATCCAGCCGCAGCAGGAGGAAGAAACAGAGTGTACAGAAAGAAAGAGAGAAGCACAGACAATCAGGCAACAGGGAAAATGGAGCAAAATAACAGCATGAAAACATCATGCAATGTTTACCCTCTGCCAGAGCAAATATTAAGACAAAGACACGGAAATACACCTGTTTCCTAATGAAAAATATCAACCAAAATATGGGGTAGTAATTTAACAAAAGGCTTGGAAATGAGAAAACAAACAGAATGTCAGCAAACATCCCGTATATACACAGTATATACTGCTCTTTGGGTAAAACTGGATTTCAAACAAACAGTGTGATTCCAGCTACCTGTTGGAGTTGTGAGACGACTTGATGTTCTTGGCAGAGATGATGTTGAGGGAGAGAATGCCATCAGAAGCGCTGTCGTCCACTTCAGCCTTGTTCCTGATGCGGCCTGGCGGCGCCAATGTTCGAGACGTGCAATTAATTCATAATAAACTAAATAAATGCTTGTATGAGCCTCTTGGAAAATAGTTTATATTCCAAAATGTGATGTGTCATTATTTCATCTTTTAGCCACAGCATGAAAGCAGTTTAAAGAATGATAAACAGAAACCATTGGAACCATGACTGAGGAACCAGTGAGAGCCTAACAAATGGATTTTATTTAGACAATAGAGGCTGTAGAGATGGTATAAATGGTCTGCTCACCTACTACCAGCTCTCGAACATCCTTCCAGTGTAGCTCACTTCCCTTCTCGTGAATGAGAGTCACTGTGATTCTCCTCTGGATTCCCTGCAGGACAGGATGACAATATGATGTTTAGCTAGAACCGGCTTAATATTTTTGTCCTATTTCATTTAAGATATACAGGTAATAAAATGCTAGAGTTGTATAGAGCTGTGGAGACTGATGGTACCTGGTGCAAGAGGTAGGTGCCATGGCAGGGCAGTCCTCCACTGTGATCCACTATAGCTGGGATGTACCTTAGAGAAGAAGTTCACGGTATTTTATTGTGTCAATAGAATGGCTAGTTAAGTCAACCCAGTCAACACTCACTCTCCTGTGGGCTCCAGCTCACTGATCTCAAACCAGACCAGAAGATCGTACTTGCTCACGCACTGACCCAGGTTGGACTTGGTGATGGTGTTCAACTTGGTAGCTGGAACTGATAATAACACAAAGACTTGATATTCTTATGCAGGTAAATTCCCCTTTTCAGGAGCATTTATCAAAATAAGAAAGAAGAAGTGAAACAAACAAGGTTTTAAAATGTGATGATGAACCGGAAACCAAACACAATTATAATCCCGGTCATTGAGGTAGCCATACGTGGAAAGAAAATATTACAAACTAGTGAAAAGCACAAAGATAACATGAAGAGTTAATTACACAAGCACTGGCAGCACAGCACCCTGCAGCCTGACACTTCAGGATTATAATCCTGTTCAAACAGGCTAATCTCTGAGCCACACAGCTACATTCACTTGTGTTAAAATTAATATTATTCCATGCGAAAACGTCATTAATTATCAGCAGCTCAGCCTATTAAGCTGATTTATGCTGTGACTGTCAGGCTTGTGATCTTCTATCATTAGAACACATTTTAATATATGGCTTAGGATTCTAAATGCACAAGAGATTTCCCTGAAGGTGTCAACTCAGGCAAGTTTCTGAGGTACAAGGGGGGTTGGGACTACACCGGGAGACCGAAGGAGTTCTGCAGCTAAATGCAGCACAAAGAGGCACTGCAGAGATCTGTAATGCTAATGTCTGCAGACCCCGAGCACCAAAGGGGCAAAGCACAGCTATGCTAATCATCACTTCACAGGAACTACACTGTTTTCTGTACCAACCATGGTGCCGGGGGACAGTTAGCACCAGGTCACATGGCATCGGGAGGAATGGGAAGTGTGAGAGCTGGTCAGCCTCGTCTTCCAGACTGGCCATGGCGGAGGAGGCCAGGGCGTTGGCATGCTCAGACAGTGTGTCCAGAACTTTGCCGTGCACATAGTTGCTCATAAGGTAGCGGACCAACTCTATCTTACGGGCGTGGTCTGTGTTTTCAAGTGCACAGTTTCGCAGCAATATAAAGAAAGGATGGAAAAGCATTAAAGTGAAGGCAGAGTTGAGTAAGAGGATTACATATGGTGGGAAAAGATGTTAAAAGGATAAATAACAAAACAAAGCAATTGCAAAAAATGAATCAGCAGATGAGGGATGCAAATAAAAGGCAGAGACACTGAAATGAAGATGGAAGCACTGTTGATAAGGTGAAAATCCCTACCTGGTTTAGACAGAGGCATTGGAATAGGATAGTATTTCCTCGACTGTGTTGGAGGACTGTGAAAAAATAGATACAGTTGCAATCAAAAAGAAATTTCTCACCTCTTGGGTGTAAGAAATATGAATTATTACAGCATAAGAAACATGAGAAAACATGAGGCATTTTCTTATTAACCCCACAGACCTGATGAGCTCCTGGCCATGAAGGTGCAGCGGGTGCTGCTGGTAGTGTCCAAACACTTCAAACACAATGGGCTTACTCTTGATGTACTCGATGAAGGACTCCGTGACCTCAACAGAAATCTGCTCCGACAACACGACAGCACGAAGAGCTGGTTAAAACTGTTGTTATTAAAGTACAGCTTCTTTGTGTTTGGGTTTACACTCACATTCTGGACGTGGTAAAAGCCCAGGGGAGCTCCTTTCCCTGAGTTCTTCAACGGCTCAGTGGAAAAAGCTTCATCGTGTCGATGTAGGAAACTGACAACAAAGAAAAGACTTTGTTTTTATTTTCTGACGAAGGATTTAATCAGGACTGGCATCAATTTCAACAAAACTCTTTAATTCAACTTTAATTGTCTGGTGGCTGCCATTTCTATATTCTCTTTCTGAGGAATGTTGACTTACTTGAACTGACAGAAGATGTCTGCGTACTCAGGTTGGACACCGCTAGCCTGCAGCACAGTGACACGGAAAGTAAAGATGCTTCCAACTTCCAACTGACCTGCCAGACCGTCACGGCTCAGTTTGGTGTCTGCGATGTTGCCCAGTTTGAGGTCTACGGAGTCACAGAGGGGGTGTTAGGAGGAACTGTGGTGTGATGCATTGAAAGTGACTGGTGACTGTTCTTTTTATAATCTGTATAAGAATTGTTAAAGCTGCAGGGAAGATTCTGCACACTCCCTCATAACCTTCAACAGGACCACGTGCCAAGTATATTTTTCCTTTTGAGAAAGAAGATCAAAATTTACTTGAAAGAGGAAAGTCTGCAGCCGTACCAATGTCATTGATTCGATTGAGCTCCTCTGAAGGTGTGATGACCTCCGAACTTTGACCCTGACCCTCAACAATGCGCAGCTCTTCCAAGGACATACCAGAGCGGGTCATGACAGTAGAGGGAAACTCGTTCTGATTGGAAGACAAGAAGACACAACAATAAACACAACTTAAATGAAACAGGAAAATCCCAAAAAACAGTTCCCCTCAACGTGTTTTCTCTCTGTTTCACAGGCACACACAAATATTTAAGACCATAAAGCAGCTTTTTATCTGCCTTTGAGCTTACCTTTTTAAAGTATTCGTCATCAAAAGAGATCTTGGCAGTTCCTGACTGTCTAACTCCTGAACCGTAGTCTGGAGCCTCCTCATCAGCTACAAAGAGCAAATGTTTCTCAGATCAGATCAAACAGTTAAAATGCCTTAAAAGAACAAAAGGAAATTTTACTGTAAATTAGTTGTATATTTGAATCTGCATCATAAACACATAGGATGGAGACGGAAATCATCATTCATTATCACAGCGAGAAAGCCTTAAATGAAGGGTTTGCTGCACACAGGAGGGCGTCGTGTGAACCCAACAGTCTTGCTCATCACGGAATCTCATTAATTACTCACCAGCTATAGCCTGGACTCCCACCCGCAGGAAACCACGCACCTCGCCCTTCTCTGTTACTATGGCAACACGGTGCACCAGTGGAACAGAGTATAGCAGGTTACTCAGGTACACAAAAGCTCTGCGAGTAAAAGAAAAAGGAGGAGAGTGAAAATCAGGGGATAGTGCAGAGTTGACCGACTTTTTTGGAATTTCTGAAACATGACACATCCCATCTGATGTATTTATCTACAGAGAATAAATCTGATGTCTACTGAAAACGCTTGTAGACATACATACTATAAAGGGAACAAATGTGTGATTAGGATATATTAATCACTATAATGACAAACGGTCAAAACAAATTAGTCACATTTGTTATGAAAAGAGGGAAAAAAAAGGACAAAAACATAAATTCAAGCATGCTCCAGGGTACAGAATGCAGCAGCATGTTAAACCATCACTTTATTTTTGAACTGTGGGGAAATGCAAGGAGACGGCAGGTCTCCAGGGATGCAGCAGTAATATCCAGTTTATTGCAGTGAGTTATGATGATGTTAGCCTGTCGCTAACATTTTGTTTATATAAATCTTGGCTTGTTTTGCTGCACCTCTGGTGACTGCCTTCTCTGTCTGCGCCCCCCCCCCCTCCCCCTCACAGGCTCAAGGACAAGGTGGAGGGGGGAGATCAAGCCGTAAAATCTCTGAAGTCACTGTGACGAAGGGAGCCGAGTCGTTTGAGAGTCTGGTCGGCTTCTAGCCCGCATCGATCTGCTGCCTCATTCTAAAGCACACGCCGGTTTTGAGTGAGCTGTGATGTTCACAGCCATGAAACAAAACGGCCTCAGCATGTGTGTCAAAATGTCGACCCCCGCTGCAGCCTATGGTTTCATCCGGATGAGGATTTTAAACAAAAACAATCATGATGGTCAACAACTACCGAGTGAATTTACATATGGTACATTTCAAAAGCAATGTTAAAAACAAGGTCACAGCTTTAAACAAAAATATGTTTAAAAAAAAAAAACTTCGACAGAAAATATATGTACTGGTATGTCAAACACAGATGAGTTAATACATCCAGAGCAGTGGTGGTGACTGGAGAGGAGACATCATGCTGGGAGGATGTGAGGAGAAAAAGATGTTGGCTTTTCAATTTTTAGAAAGTGGGTTCTAAATTAAAATCACACAAAGAACGCCTGTGGGCACAGAGGTACGGACTAATCATGTTAATGCTAATGAATGCATGATCTGCTTCTGAAACATTTTTATTTTTCCACTAAGGGGAAAGCTTCACTGATGAGTTAATAATCTTATGTTTAAAGCATTCCCTTGCATCTTATCAAAATACAGCTAAACCCAATACGGTATTAATCAATGTATCTTCTGGTAAGCAGAGATGTAAACGGTGAAGAAACATGTTTTCATGTTCCACAGCCTCCTTTGCTTTATGGGACGCTGCATTCCACATTAAACCAAGCCAGCATCCACCCCAGAGCACCGTCCCAGCCTGTGTGCAGGTGATGTGAGGTCAGCACTGCTGGTCACCAACCTTCCCACCAGGATGAACCAGGGGGAGCGGTCGTAGAACGGGTCCTGGCCATCGCTGAAGATGTCGGAGCCCTCCTCCGTGCCGGCGTCCGAGCTGGTGTCGTCCACGAATGCCTCGTCGTCGATTAAATCGGACATCTCGCTCTGACGCTCGTCTGCCATCTCAGTGATCTCCGAGTCGGTGGTGGAAAATGTGGGGGAGGGCGTGCGGTCGGCCAAGTGCTCATTGACACAACCGTGGAAGATTGGGGAGCTGAGGGGATGATTGTGTGGGTACACAAATGAAGGACAGGTGGGGTAGCAGAACAGTTAAACAGGCAACTGCAGCAGAGAAGAATATTACACTCTTAAAATGAACATAGAACTAAATAGGATTTATATACAGAATATGAGGAGGATTAATTTTGTAAGGAGCAAGTATCAAAAATGTGTCAAGGCAGTTTATGGAAACTATTACAAGGCAAAATGGAACGTAACTGTAATAGGATTAACACAGGAATCTAATGTACTAAAGAGGATAAAGCGCATAATGTTACAAGTTTTCTTTTCATCCAAATCTGCTGTGCTGTTCAGAACTTTTAAATGAAGCAACAGCATTAAAAAGATGAAAACAGCAACATAAAAAAATAACACAATGGGAAAAATGGATTAAAAAGTAAAAACAGACAAATGGACACTAATGAAAACTGAAGTAAAAACACCATTGAAGAAAATAAAAAAGAACATTACAACATAAAATGTTTGGGAACAGAAAATATGGAACATAAGGGATAAAACAAGATGACAATGACTTTTAAAACAAAATTGAGGATGAAAGTGAATCAACAAAACACGTTTTATTTGATGAAAAAATTGATTCCAAGTTGCTTAATGGAAACAGTGTCAAATTATTACTAAAAAAACCCAAACCTGACAAACAAGAAGCAGCAACCTCTATCATTAGTAAATTGGAACAGCAAGATGGAGACTTGTCTCTGTGATTATGATACGAACCTTCCCACCAGCTTAAACCAATGGAAGCGGTCATAAAACGGGTCGTTTCCTGTCAGAGGTCCTTCTCCCTCCTCCTGGTTGGTGGACGCCATTTCTCCAGCACGGTCATACATCTCTCTCATCTTCTCCAACCGTTGCCTTCAAATGATGGGAGAAAGCATCAGCATTGATAAAAAGCAAAACAGGAAGAAGCACATGTCCAGAATGGTTACAAACAAATGCAACACAAATGAGATAAACTCCTAGCTTTAGGTCATTACTTGAGTTTATCCAGTGACCAGTGGTGAGTGGCTCCATTTTTTAGATCCTGAACCTCCACAGCTACCACAGTGCGGGGGAAAGGCCTGGAGTCACGCTCTTTTTCAGGCTCTTGTGATGCCAACTCAGGGGGCAGTGGTGAGTACAAGGTCTCTGTCAGGAGGACAAACTGGAACTGAACCTGGAAATGGAAGACGCAGTTGAGATTAGATAAACAAATGACTCTGGAGCCACCTGTGTTTTCAAGCGTGGCTCTGGGTCAAATAAACCAGTACAACCCTTGATTTATTGGCCACCTTTCCAATATCTTAAATGATAACACACAGAATTGATTAACAATATTTAACAGTATTTTACCTTTTTCTTGAGCTCTACACTAATGGCATTGGCTTCCTTTAAGTAGACAGCGTTGCCCCACAGCTGATCACGGAGGGAGGTGAACTGATGGTATCTCCACTTCCTGAAGGCCCACTGAGCCAACTCAAACTCATGCAGAGTCCATGGAACTGCAGAGGTAAATGATGGGATGTTAAAACCTCAACATTTGCGCACTGTGAAAGCACTCACAGTAAAACCACTGTGAGCCATTTCAGAGGTTTGACCCCAAACACTCCGCCATGCCTGGAATTCCTGGTTAACCTTTTATCCTACTACTTTGAGTCAATGGCTGCATCAAAATCTAAAGTTCCAGAAGCACACAGAGTTGTAGTGCAATGGAATACATTTAAAGGTTTTAAACGTCATAAATGACTCACAGGAGAGTGAGATAGATTATGATCATTAGCAAACACGAGTGCAGAAATCCCCTGCGTATTTAATCTAAAATTATGGTTTAAATGGCAGCATTTAAAGTCTAATTTGAATATTGCAGCTCACAGACATACAGATGAAACCACCAGAGCATTTCAGGGGCATTTTATGACTTTTTAAGACAAGGCCCCACTTCCTTCAGCTCCTTCACTGTATTTATCTGTAAAGCAAAGTAACCCCTTCCGTCACTGTAGAAGGGAGCAGATGGGTGAAGTTTAAAGAGCCAAGTGATTTTTTTTTTCTTAAATTAAAAAAAAAACGTTCTCTTAAATTTGGACTAAAATTGATAGGAACCAGTGACTCTGGAAAGTAACCTGATTTATTTGATTACAAAGGCTTTGGAACTTTTGGTTGGAGAGCTTAACCATGTAAAAGTGCAGGTATGGATGTTCCACGCCACATTTTGTGCATTAGTAGGATGTTATGTGAACAGAATTAGACATATTACTTGTTAACTATAGTTAGTATATTTATGTCAATGAGTAATTAGGACTACTTTACATTATTGTATAAAACTGTAGGTATTTTACGCACATGACAGCTGTTTGGGCTCTGGACAGAGAAGTGAAGGACAAAGCATGTACCGTACATGTTATCAGATGTCTAATGGGAATAAAGAAATATCTGGTGATGTAGAGGACATACCTTCCTCTTTCTCCTCCTCATATAACTCCTCTTCATCGGGCGTCTCGGCCACCAGAGATATAGTCTCCACTTGTTTCTGCAGTTCCTGCAATTTGCTCTCGTACACCTGGACACCAACAAACGGGAGACAACGAGGACAACTGACCATCAGCTGCTGCAACCAAGGAGCTCTGCTCGCCATCTGCACCACATTTCACCTTGTCAGGAAAAATCATACAAGTTTAGGCACAAAAGAAGAGAAGAACAAAGGTTTTTCTCATTAAACTGTCTGATTCCAAATGACTAAAGAGGAGTTCTGTTTGTTGAACCTACCTTGGGTAAAAATGGGACAAAATGTTAATTATATTGAAAAAAAAAAAAAAAAAAAAAAAAAATCACATTTTTGTTATACACAATCACAGAACAAAACCTAAAATAAGGAAAGAAATATTATCAAGTAGTCAGTGGGATGTGGCTGGAGAGGAAGAGGAGCGGTGCTGGTTGAGGCTGAGTCAACTGTAATCCAATGAGGGGCGCCATCATCATCATCATCATCAGCGCAGTACTGCTGTGGTCTCGATGACCTCATCCTGCTTGTTCTGTGTCTTCTGGGAAGACAATGCAGCTCTTTCATCTGGCATTAACCTCCACGCCTGCTGAATTCCTACCAACAGGACGAAGGCTGAACTGTCCAAATCTAAAGCACCGACAAGTTCATCTAAGGAAGATTCTAATCTTCAACACAAAAATGGCCAACACGTTGGGCGTGAACACCAGCAGCACTTTAAAACATGAATAATTGATAAGGTTGAGCTGTGACGGGCTAAATTTAATGCTTGAGGTCGAGTTAATGACACAAGCTTACTGGTAATATACACAAACTACAGAAAGTGGAGTACAGTCAGCTCAAGCTATAAGGACATTTTTGCAAAGTCGTAGGAGTAAATAAAACTGCAGTAAAATTTCTAGAATGTTGCTGGTTTATTGACAACCATCATTCACACACACATATATAAAACTTCCTATAATTAACAGCATTCTGAGGAGCAGGTCGTTTTATTTAAGTCGTACCTATACTTAAAATAAACCACCAGCAGTACATGGATTCACTATAGTGAGAGTGTGTGCATGTGCGTGTGTGTACATGTATATATAATAAAGCCTGAAACACCTTTCTGGAAATATGCACAGTTGCTTCAGCAGCATCATTATGTTCAGACACGACGAGGCACTTTATACGACAAATTCAAAAAGCACGTGTAGGACACTGAAATAGTTTTAACTGAGAATAAACACTGACATGAATGTGCGCACTGCACATTGTCCTTTAGAGGTTGCATACTCTCGCCAGCAGCACCACCAGTGCATATGTAACAATTGTTAACGCAGCATTTATTAGGCATAAAGAAATATCAGGCAGCACGTGCAAGGATAGTCAGAGGTGAGGCACAGAGAGACTAGACTTGCATATGCAACATCATTTGGTTTTTTCCATTACAGAATAATAAGGCAGAATATAGATACTGTAAAATAGGTAGTGTAAAAGATTACTCCAACTTTTAGTTTTGAAGACTTCTCAAAAGTCTCTTCCAACACAGCTGATGGTCACTCAGGGTTGAAAAGCTGAATTCTTTTGAATTTAGAGGCACAGAGGAAACTAATTCAAATAAACAATAACATTCATCTGTCACTCGGATAGAATGACCAAGGTCATATTAGTGATTGATGCTGCATTTGATGTGGATACAAATTAGGCACTCTAACAATCTTCAGTGTGGATTGTTGTCCAATACAACAATAATGAAAACACTTCAAATCAATGTCCACCCTCCAAAATGTTTGAATATGAGTATCGATACAAAAAATGGCAAACTCAGCAATTACTGACGAATGAGAAATAAAGTAATTTCATTAAAACCAATTGTCCTGCTCAGACAATAAGTAGTAATATTTTGTTGAAACAACACATCTTTATGTAGACTGTAAGCGAATTAACTCTCAAATTAACGTAGCTGGGAATTCAAAATGTGCAAAACAGTGAAATGTTGGGGACAGTTATATATTTAAGATAAATGAAATCAAAATCAAATGCAAAAAACAAGTGTCATAGCAAGAATCGAAATAATTCAGTAAATTACAACTACTGCTTTAAAATTGTGTAAGAATGAAAGTAAAAGGAAAGTAAAACGTGAAGAAAATTAATATAATTAGTGCGCAGAGGCACCATTTTTGACCACTTTTCCAGGCAGCTATCCCACTAAATGATGCATCAAATTCTCATATTTTATCCCAATGGGCTTCTGATTCCAGATCTCGGCCACTGGTGTGAAAAAATGCTTTTAGTTAAATGCAAAACGTCAAACTGCAAATAGCTCCCTCCATCTAAAGATTGAGATACAAAAAACACAAAATATAGGAAAACATTCACGATGAACCAACATAACACATGACGTCAACTCAAAGTTAACCATGAAAATAGTTTTGACAAATTAAAGCACGGTTGCTGATCCGACACAAATGCCTCAAATAAACAGAGTGGGCTCGCTAAAAACACGTATCCATGAATCATTGGTTAGCTACAGCTGTCCCAACACTTGTGATGGCCGTGCACACAAGGCAACAGTTTAGAATAAAGACGATACTTTTGAAACGACCCACGACACACTGATGGAGTGCAATGGTCCGGTCTTAGCAGTTGGACTCATGACTGAGACCTGTTGTGATCTGTAATGTGTTTTTGCCTACTTAAATTATACTAAAGTAGTTCAAGTCCCACTTAGACTGTCGTCTCCCTGCTGGCTTTTAGATTAGGCGCAGACATTTGCCTGCGCATTCTTGGTGGCGCCTGGAAGTGGACTGGATGGTTAGCATGTTCGGTGGGATGGTGATACTGGAAGCCATTGAATCTACCATCGGCATACATCATGCCACTGTAGTGGTAAGGTTGTTGTGGATGATGTAGCAGAGGGTGTGCAGGTGGATTCTGATGGTAGCGAGGATAATAAAAACTCTGCGTATGCCTTCTGTTGCTCTCAGACTGCTGCAGGGACTCTGTGGAGCCCATTGGCCGCTGGCGGAGATTAAAAGAGTTGCTACGGCCTCGTTCCTGGGGTGACTGATGTGGGTTGTTTCTATAGTTATGTCTGTGACCCTGACTTGGGCCTTGCTCCAAGTCTTTGCTCCTGTGCTGGACTGGTGGGTTTGGTAATGGGGGAGTGATCTGAACGATGGAAGCCGCCACTTGATCTCTGGAGGTCCCTCCCTCTTGAGGTGGGCAGCTTTCTGCCTCTTCTTCAGCTACAGCTTCTTTAGGCACCTTTAACTCAATGACCTGCTCATCAGTAATTATGATGTGAGTGCCGGGGCTCCAGGAGTTGCGATGTTTAGGGTTGCTCTTGAAAGGGAAGCGCAGCTTGCGGTCTTCTGGAGGTATGAAGCGGTGAGGTCCAGTATTCCGACGAAGCTGCTTGGTGATCTCTTGCTGCTGAAGGTTTTTGAGGCGTAGCTGCTCCTGACGCATCCAGCGCATTTGGTTGCCTCGTTTCAAGGTTGTATCATCTTCTGCACTTTGGCCTATTTGTGACTCTCCAGTCTCTCCCTCAGGCTTTACGGGCACAGGAGGTTTTCCTTCTACGGGACTTGGATTTAGGGTGGAGCTCGGAGATGTGCTCACATTAGGAGGATTTTCGTGCCCCTCTGGGGTGATGAGTGGCAGAACCTTTTCCATTTTGACCATCTTGGTTCTAAGAGCACGTATCTCCTCATCTTTCATATTATTCTGTTTTTTCACCTCGTGCAGGATGTCTTCAAGTTTATCAATGTGCACCTTCAGCTCATCCATGACGATCCCGCCTGGTCGAGACCCGTTGGTGATGACGTCCTCGATGCGCTCATCGCCAACCCCAACAGTGTCCCAAACATCTCGAGCTACTGCTCTCCAAGAGTCCCGCTCATTAGGGTCTTTCTTAGTATAGCTTGCGCAGAGTTCCTTCATCTTCACAATGGCCAGAGCCTCAATCTCCTGCCGCGTGTGGCGGAAATCGTTAAGTGCGACTTCGTAGCATATTTCTTTTACTGCCTGAATCTTCAGGTCAGAGATGGTCACCCATTTGGAGTCCTTGGTGATGCGACGTCGCTGGGGGATCTGGTACATCTTCACAGGCTCTCTTCTCTTGCCACTGCTGGGTAATCCACACTTTCTCACAATGGTTTGTAGCTTGCTTGGGGGCAGTTTTTCCCTCAAGGAGGTGATGAGTCTCCAGCTCTCTTCGCAAGACCTCTTATCAGAGTCATCACCACTATCAGAGTCTCCGTCCTTAAAACAACAGAAGGAAACAAAACCAAAATGGTTCCCAAAAAAGGAAGAAATTAAAATGGGAAATCAAAGAGAAGATGAAAGGATGGCTTGAGGAAGAATGAATGGAGATATGAATATGCAACATGGGATCTTCAGCTATGAGCAGTCAATTCAGAATAAATACTTCTGCATCAACAGAATATTGCAAAATATTGATTGAACAAAGACCTGTATCACTGCCATAATTTCCATATTTTGCATACATCTTTAGTGTACGATGTATGGCCACATGCAGCTTTTAGAAATACACATTCACAGAATTCAGTTAAAAATTAAGATACATAAACAAATGAAAATCAAATAGTGGCTTCCATTGACTTTCCTGTCAGTTTGTCATTCGTAATTTTCCTTCAACAAAATGGCGTTGCAGATATGAATATTGTTTTAATCTTGTTTCCCAATGTTGCATATTGATATTAAAGGATAAAGGCAAAGCATGAATATCATGATTAGAGGCAAAAATATCAATAGAGGGTAGTGGCTGATTGGAGCTCATCTGTAATATTTGTTATATTCCTCTTCTTAATGGAAAATTTTGGGATTTCATTGCCGATCCCAACGCATGCTACAGTTGCATGCATGTAGGTAGATGGATTTTGGAGATTTCCCCTTTTTGTCCAGAAGGTCTGAGTGACTTTAATATTAGCCGTGAGTTAGAAGACAGTGTGTTGTGCCAGTTGTTCAGAAAGCCAGTAGAGGAGAGGCAGAAGTGAGTGTTAATCCACTACAAGAAATATGTTAGTTGGAAAAATGCAGTTTCTCATTCTTTTTCCAAAAAGTACATTACAGATCACAACCATTTGCTAGTTAATTCAGATCTTGTGTATGGTGTTGCATCTTTGGCTGTTGGGAGCTGGAAACACAGCAAATAAAACCATCATCGTGTGTCTGATCCACTGATTCAACCGTAAGCAGTGAAAACTGTTGCCGAGCCATGCCCTCAGTGTGCTGTACATTTGCCATGTTGAGGCTAGAAGTCAATGAGAAACCACATTGTCATTGTCTCAAAAACTACAGCAGGATTCTTTTGTTATCACAATGCATTGAACATGTCAGCAACTGCATTGAGGAGATTAAACTCGGGTCAAAACAGAGCAAGAAACTAGAATAGAAATCTAATCAAAGCAAATCAACAGCCACTTCAAAACTTTGACCAGCTTAATGTCAAACACTGCATCTTAGTCCAGAACCAGTACCAAGGGAGTTAAGAAAACATGCTATTAACATGAACCATGCAAAAGCAGCATCACAATAGTAAATACAAGGTGATATATTTCAAGAACAACTTATGGCATATATATAATTAGTATTATAATGTTAAAAATAGCAATATGTTGCTGTTTTGCAAGATTCAGATCCACTACAGAAGACATAAGAACAGTGAAAACAGGGATTTGAAAAAGGGGAAAGCTTTACAAACTAGTTCTCAATCAATAAAAATACTAGAGAAAATCTGTTATAATTTAGGCAGAGAGGCAAATAAAATCTCATTTGTCCAAACCCAGACAAACAGCCATGCAGGAAGAACAGACATGCGGCGAGTTGAAAATCTTAGACCCACACAACCCAAAAGTATCCAAGATTAAGTAGACTCGGAACTAGTAAGATTTAAGGCTACATCCACATTATTACAGTTTTAAACAAAAACTGTGTGGAATAAAATGTTCATGATGTTGTATAACTAAGTATGTAACTGTAACTGTGCCAGCAGTCCATGAAACTCCTTGTTTTTTCTAAACTGAAGTGGAAATTTGTTCTCATCTAGGACTTGGGTCACATTACAAACACAAGATGAATCAATGAAAGGCTGAAGTCATAACTGTCATAACTTCTAACAGCCAGTCACAACGTGTTTTACTTGATCAGTTTTAAGCGTTTATCCTGTCACCATCCAGTGGGCGACACCTTCAAACGTCTATCTTCATGGCCTTGAATTTTGTTTGGATTAGTGTAGATGAAGCCTTAATCTCACAAAATCCATAGTGCCATTTGTAATTGATCATGGAAGAATCATTATATCTTAATCTAAGTTATGTTTCCATTGATTATCCTGTTTTACATTTGCATTTCACACAAAGGTACCCCAGTTATCACATTCTGATTAACTCAACTACCAAAGGTTAGATTTAATCCAATAAACCAAATCTGAGGTTAGTCCTAACTATTCTACGTCACGTTCCGATGAGAAAATTCTAATGAAAGAGCAGTATAACTGAACTTACCAGTCGCTGCTGTTCCAGGAGTTGGTCTGCTTCTTCTTTTTCTTTTTTGTACAGAATTTCCATTTCAGTGAGCCTGCGCGAATCAGGGAAATACAAAAGATCAATTAAGACCGAAGAATGACAAATGTATAAAACGAAAATTGCATAAACACAACTGCTAACCGTTTCTCCATCTCCTGTTTCATGTCAATTCCCTGCTTCTCCAAAAGTTCTCTCTGAGCAAAGGTCCAATCCACCGGCTCCATGGGAGTTTCAGCAGAGGGCGTCTTCTCCCTTTCAGCTCTGGCCTGTTCTGGGTGGTTGAACCGGAACACGTGGTTCTTCCCCATAATGATCCGGTTACCTGGAAGGTAATAGTATTTTAGCAACAGCATCGAGATGACACAAAAAGGGCATTTAGAGATTATTAACAATCAAATTTGGACACAAACGTACCTGAACGAAGCTGGATTGCGTCTTCAACACGTTTGCCATTAACATAGGTCTCCGACCCCTCGCAGGGCACCAGCAGGACAACAACTGAGAAGATGAATTTTAAGTTTATTTGTGCAAAACTTAAAACTAAACCAATGACAAAAAGGAATTCTGAGGCTTTTTCCATTCACAGTTGCCAACATAAGCAATCAGTCTCATAAATGCTGTCTCACCATCTCCGTTGGCATTCCTCTCACTGCGGAAGATGCAGTGCTCCTCTCTGATGTGAGCACCACTTAAAACAATGTCCTGTCGTCTCTCAGCATCAGCTTGACCAACCCTGAAGACAACAGGTCACATTTGACAACACTAATCTCTCACTGGCAGCCATTTGATAACAAGCAGTGACAAATTAAAATCGGCCCATCACTTTCTAAAGGAAAAGTGGCTCATTTGCTTCTCTCTGCTGTTTTTTTTTTTTATTACCCTCCTATTATGTGTCACAGGTAACACAATCAGAAAGGCCACCTAAGAAAACTCCTGGGTTCACTAGCAAATTTCAGACAACGCATGAATAGGTATTATGCATTGATTCACATTTTTTCACTTCCGATACCAATACCTAAATTTGGATATCTGCCCATAACGATACTTTTTACCGATAATTTATAGAGTATTATTATTGTTGATTTCATGAGACGTAATAAACTCCTCTATACGGGCAAGTATATGCACGTATGCATGTACCATATGTCCTAAAAGGCACGCGAGGCCCATCTTGATTTGCGGTGTTTTGAGCGTAGATACAGTGGATATGTTGTTTGAAAAAGTTTGCTACCCCAAGTGCTGCTCAAAGCTACCCTGCTGGCTTCCTAGCTGCAAAATGCGAAACAGTGTTTCCATTCTCTCGTGCCAAAAGTCAGGATTCTACAGTGCACATTCATTTTACCTTGTAATTCCGTCTTTTATGTAGTAGAGCAGACACTCTGACATTAGAGGATCCTCATTCAGGTTAACCAGGTGTGGAGTCTACAGAAAAAGGTAGACCAGTAATCAAGCTTCTTTTTGTCAATACCGGGTACAAAATTGTGGTAAAATGGGACAGAGGTGGTCACATTCAGACAGAGCCAACACCTGTCACGTCTAACAGAAACACCACTAAATATACTAGCAGATGGGCCTAAATCCACCAACCTTTTTAGGGGAAAACACCCCGTTAAAGTCTGTATACAGATCACAAGGCTTCTCAACGAAATGCTAACCCGCGGCGCAGCAGAGAGTGAAAGAAAAGAAATAAATGAATGCAAAACAAATGGATATAAACAAAACTGAAAGAATAAACGAAGCAGGGGAAGGGGGTCAAAGCACGCCTAAGAGAAAAACTGTTTTTGAAGAGAGGAATGCGTGACCTTCGATGATCTTGTGATAAGCAGTGCATCATCAGTTTGGTTAAAAAAACAAAACAACAATTCTCTTTCTATGTACAGTCAAAACAGCAGATCTACTGGCTTTTATGAGACTATCCAGAGGACACTGGGATGCTTAGGGGAGTAAAGGGAACATCCAGTGTTGTCCCATAAAATTTAATGAATTCATGAAATTCAGCACTAATAGGTCTAAGCAGCTAAAGGAACGTTTGAATAATCCCCATAAAGCCAAGAATAATATTCATGCATCGACTTCAAAGAAGCTTAAATGCAGAATCACTTGTCAAATCTAAATACAACAAATTAATTTAAGAATTCCAGCAAATATTCACTAAACAGTCAGAAAATGTTTACAGTGGCTTGTAACTGTTATAGTTACAGGTAAACTGTTCACCAGAAATAGACAGGAGGAACCACCTCACTCAGCTCAGTTATGGGGTCACATCTAAGGAGTCAACTACTTCAGCTAAACAAACCTTGTTGGCAAACTGATCAAACTGCTCATCAAATGTCATTTCATGACTAAGCTGCAAGGAAAAAAGGATGTGAAAGACGAAAAGAAAAGCAGAAAGATGGAAGTGAAAAGGTGAAAAATACAAGGAAGGTTTGTATAAAACAACAAGATGCTAAAACTGAAGATAGAAAGTGAGAATAGGACATCCCCAACCATAGAAAACCAGCTGTTCTTAACATCTGTTTATTGTACCTTTTTAGGTGAGAAGACACCTAAAGTGCCTCCATCTTCACGAATTGCCACACCCATCTCAGCCAGTAAGGCCTCCCTGTGGTGAAGGGGGAAAATAAGACAGAAAAATGTTTTATACCAGTATCTTGGAGACAGACATAACCATCTGTGGCAGGGTAGGGATGAGCAGCGAGGAGAATGAATGGAGTAACACATTTGACATCTGCAGAAACAGATGACTGAACAATGGGGAGAAACTGTGCCAGAGCATCATTTGTGCAGCAGAGTGCGATGACAGGAAAGACAAGAGGAAGAGACAGAATGGGTTCACAGGAAGTGAGACAGACAGGTGGTGTGAGGCAGGCAGACAGCACAGGGGAGGAAGAGACAGACTGAGCTGTGATAAAGTGGTCAAACAGGTGAGGCTGACTGAAGGAGGCCTGGAAGGAGATTTAAGATCTACATTTTAAAACACTGGCAGGTGGAGATGGAAAGGAAACGGCATGGTTCCACTTCTACTGACCTCTCCATGCGAATGGCCTCCGTCTTTCGCAGTTTCTCTTCCCAAGTTTCATTGAGCTCAGCGATGATCTTTTCGGATTCCTGAGCACCAGAAGTGTGAGGTTAACATCACAACAGTGTTTGCAGCTCCATAATAATGAAAAGACCAGCAGGGGATTTCTTTCAAAAGTGCTACTGACAATGATCCAGTGGTCACTTTTATATCCTGTTTGTAAGTCAATTTGTGAAGCTGTTGAAAAAGTGTGTCTGTATAAAGAGAATAATGCCGAAGGTTTTGTTATGTCAGGAGATAACGAACAGACACTTTTGTTAGCCAAAACAGCTTTATCGAATAAAGAATGTAATTCTCATGAGTATCACTGTCCAAGCTTGTAGGAGACCATTTCCTCTGTATGTGCGTAGGTGCTTGACGTCACTGGATGATAGACTGGCCACCATGGTTACCACGGAAACTGCAGCTCATAAGGGCTTGCTATGGCTATGTGGTCCTTTATCAACAGCGTGAGAGGTCTACAGCAATTGGGAGAGATATTACTTGCTAATGTGATAGTTTATATTTATAGTCTTACATGTGAAAATGTGGTTTTGTACAGCAAAACATTTGGCCATCTTAGCCGCACAAGCTGAGCTTTAGGTTTTTCACCGTCTCCAGTGAGTGCTTCCAGATAAAGGCTGACTTGAGGACTCCAGCGGGCTGACAGCTCTGGGCTTTGGGTGCACACTGACAATCCCTACCTTGAGTCTTTCAATAGCTTCCTCTCCTCCTGGCGTAGACATGATGCGCTCCTGGATGCTGGTGACTGACTGCAAGCCCACCTGGCTGGACAGTGAGCCAGAAGATGGAGAGGCTGTCAAGGAACCAAGAGGTGCTGTGGAGAAATGGCCAGGGCGTTGGTTCTCTGAAGCTATCAAGTATCTATTCTTATTGTTCTGAAAGTCTTTGAGATCTAAGCCAACGGCAGGAGAAAGAGAGGGAGAGGGGAAGGATACGACACACAAAGAAGATGGATGGAAGAATAAAATCACATGAAATGGAAGAACCAAATGTCAAATTGGAGGAAGGGAGAGAAAAGGGTGTGGAGAGACAACAGGGAGAGAAGACTAATGTAAAAACACATTGTAGGTTGCAGGGTTAAGACAAACATCCCGGTACGATGATGAATGCTGAGGAGCAGTTTTCATTGCAGATAGCTGATGTTTGCACCAGCCGTGCAACCCTGCAACATTTCAGCATGTAGAGCTTCCCCACTGGTTACAAGTGGGTAAGAATTTCAGTGCAGGGGAATTAATTCTGAGCAACCCTGATCCCCTACCTTGTAGCTTCAGTTATGAATTACTAGATGAAAACTGCTCTTAGCATATCAAATACAGGATGAGAGGGGGATTGAGAGAGCTAGTAGCCCCAGTGGGAGAACAGATGAGAGTTGATGACATGCTGCCAAAGTTCAAGCTGCAATTGAGTAGTATGTTTCAGCAGACACACTCAGTCACACAAACACACCTTTGTGTTGATCTTTCTGAGGAATTTTGAGACATTACATCCCCCAGCCCTTTACCTCAACCTTAAACATCACACCTGAATATGCCTAGCTCTAACCCATATCACAACAATAATCAAATCCAACCATAACCTGAAAACCAAGTTTATACCCTCAAACAAAACCTGATTTTGCTTGTTAAATTCACTGCACTGGTTGTGCTGCAGCTGCTGAATCTGAGTCTACTGCATTAGTAACAGTAAATAAAGTTGATTTCTTGCAACAAACTATACATAATGATTCATCCAATTCAGTCAGTTGCACATTTTAATTTGGCTCTTAAAACCTGCCGAACTATGAGAAACACCTATTACTAAAACATGTCTATTACATGACTGTTAAGAAAAACCCTCCTCCAAAAATATATAAACTACCTTTGACAATACCCGCGATGAGCTGGCAGATGTGTGCAACTAGTATTTATGCTAAAAACTACAGCATACATACAGCAGGGAGGAAAGCGCTTTGAATTTTTGGTAATACTAGACAGGGAACTAACCACTCAATAAAAAACAAATGTCTACATACATCTAAGCACTATTCTAATTTGCCTTTAAATTTGAAAAGTGGCACCTTTCCGTTTGCAGACCGTTCTAAGGCTTAGAGAATTGTCACCTGTGGCAGATAATTAATGATAAAAACATGAAGCAGAAAGAAATGCTCTGGTACTCAAGACAATAATGTAGAAGCATTGAGAATGAAAAAACTATTTTTCTAAGAACGGATGTTCCAAAATGAACATGTGATACTGCACATACAGCTGCCTCAACCCCGTCAGTCTAAAAAGTGGCAAACACAAGCACCAAGCATACTAATCTAATGGCATGCTAAACTTAGCATAGCAGCACGCTTGCATAAGCTTTACATATTCAGAAAACTGTTGACTTAAGCGTTTAGCTCTCCAGCAAAGACATGCAAAGCTAATGGCAGACATACTATAAAAGCTGATCACTCGAGATAAGCAATGTAAGCTCATTTTAGCAGAGCCAATAGAAATGAGTCACTACTAGCACACATATACACACATTTGATTCCACTTCCTGGGTAATCATCCCCCATAGGATCAACTAAGGGGAAGCAGGAAGAGATGAAAAGGGTCAGAGGTCAGCAACAGTAGAATGAGAGGAAAAATTTATAGATTTTTCTTAGTAAACTGATGAGAAAGATAATGAAGTTAGAAAGAAACACAATGGAATGAATTCCGTGACATGCCATTTGGGAAACAGACATTTGTGAGTACACTGCAACCGATTATGACCTGCTGAGCCAGCATTAAACTCACTATCCAGGATGTCTCCCAGGCCCTGGGCACGAAGCAGTTCCTTCAGACGAGACACCTCGTCCTTCAAGTCCCGCACCAGCTTGTTGTTGGGATCCTCATTAATAACAGCATTGCATTTGATGTTCTTTGCTCGGTCAGCATACCTAAAAAAACATTTAAAAAAATAAATAATAAAAATCAACATAGTTGTTTTCAGATATTTAAAGCTCCGAACAATGCTCATACCGGAGTGTGCTGAGAGTCTCATCATAGTTGACATCAGCTGGACTGAGGGCCGCTACCATGGCTGTTCTCGAATTTCCACCTGTTACAATGTAAAAAAAAGCAAATCATGTGCCTCAGTTAGCTAAAAGATCATTGTTACCACACACTAATGTTCTGTACCACTGTATATATTGCATGACGAATGTTAGATTCATTTAATTTATGGTAGCAATTTTATAACCACGAATGAAAATAACTCCAAAATAATTCATTTTTTTTCTTCTGTTCTCCTACCCAGATTTTCTCTCAGTAGCCATGTCAGAACAGAGTCTCTGTATGGGATGAAGTCAGTCTTCTTCTTTTTCTTGCTCTTCAAGTGAAGCAAAACAATAAAAAAACTGTCAACTGATGTGGAAAGAAAGACCATTGACGTCAAAGATTTTAATAATCGGGGATCTAGCAAACAGTCTGACGTCACATCACAAACAGCTTTTATGATAGAAGCTCAAGTAAAATGAACAAAGGTCTGATTTGATTGGCCATGGTTACGACACTACAACTGAATAGTTTGCTTTCAAAACCATCAATGCTGACGATGAACTTTAATACTAAAAACAGGGCAAAGGACCTGAGAGGGGGGAGTCAAAGGTTAGGGGCTGGGCTGTCAAAGGGTTTACCTTGTTGGTAGAGTTATCCTGTATAAGCAGGCATTATAGGGGAAAGAGAAAACAGAAGGGCAGACATTACAGCATGCTTGTCTACAAACAGTAGTGCCTTTAGAAGAGGGGTTAAGTTGTAGAGGAAAAAAGGAGGAAAAGGAAGGACCAGAGAAAGACACAAACACGTACCACCTCCGCCAAAGCTGAGATGACTTTTCCTAAAGTGGTGAGAGATTTGTTGATGTTTGCTCCCTCCTGCATTCAAAAGAACAATATTGATGAGCCATCATGCTAACATGGTTCAGGGATTATTAATGTGGTCTGCATGTGCTAAAACGGTTCTTACCTTTAGCCTGGTACCTTTAGCTCCAGTGGAATCTGCTCGTTCACTTCCAGCCAAGTCTACCAGACTAATTTTACTGACCTGTAGATGGATGCAAATGTATTTTAGGGGCATCTAGAATAACTTATATGTTAATAATTCAGTCAGCAAAACTAAATATATAATGAATATGCTTCGAGCATCTTCTGACCTTTTCTGTAGAAAGGTCTGTTTCGCTGTCGTGTTTTTTCTGCGTGAAGACGATTGTGAAAACGGCGTGGGACCTGCTGCTGGTCTCGTTCATGTTGGTGGCAGCCACAGTTCTGGAGGGTGGAATAAAGTTAGGAAATAGCACAACTTGGAGGCAGCTGCTGCGTTTATTATTGAAGTCAATGGGCTTGGTCATACGTATGGAGCTATTGTTACTGGGTTTATGTGTATTATGGTGAGAGTATTGCTTTATGTATACGGGGTATTTAATAACCTGAGCACAGCAGACACATGATGTGGTCAGAGGGAACGTCTCGGGGGAGATACTGGCTGTTCACGCCATGTTCTAGAAATAAGCCTTCTGACTCAGCAGGAAGACTGAGGCAGGCTCTCTCCTCCCAAGAGGAGGTCTCATGACACATGCATGCAGCAGACCCACTTATTTTAATGAGTTCTTTAGGTTTTAGCCCAGCCTAAACTTGCTGCTACGGATTAAGTTGTCTTTATCTGTGCAGTAAGAGCACTTTCTGACTTTAAGCCAATATCTTATTGTCGATTGTATTGATTAATGACCTCATTCTGGCATGTCAGTCGTCCCCCGATTCTCCTAATGATCTTTGCGTGATCACATGATCCCAGGGCTTGACTCACCTGGCCTTGTTGCCTGCATCCATGAGGTCAGCGATATCTGTGTAAGAGGTGACAGCGAGCTTGGACAGGTCCTCCACATAGGGGCCCATCAGAGGGTGCTCTCGTACCCGCAGGTTCCCTTTGTTCTTGGGGTTGAGCAAATCTCTTACTCGCTCACAGTAGATCTCCATATAACTGACCTGGAAATGACAGTAAAATGAATATACATTACACCGTCAGGAGGAGGCAAATTTAAATAAATGAAAAGCACTACAATGTTGCAAAAAAGTCGCATTTTGTGCTCCTCTTAAAATGTAATGGTGTAAATTTATTTTATTTCAAAATTCAATTTCTAACCCATTTTTATTATTATTAGAAGCTTATTATTTCTTTAAGACTGAAGTTCCTTAAGAATATAATAATAAAATGGCTGAGCCCACAACTACCGTTTGATACACAATAACAACCAGGATGACAGATGATGCTCACCTCAACTGAGTAGGAGAGCCCTTCTTTGTTGGTCTCCCCATTGATCTTCTCAAATAGATCTTCACAGAGCTGAGAAGCAGAGCAGGAAGGTGATTAGCAGTAGCTACCAGTATGTGAAGGGGTGAAAGAGAGAAGGAAGGGGAATGTTATTGGATTCTACGAGTTATTGAACAAACCATGGGAATGATTCCTTCCTGCCCCTCCTCCTGCTTCCCCATCATAGTATACGATTTGCCTGCTCCTGTCTGTCCATAAGCAAAGATGCAGACGTTGTAGCCCTCGAAAGCGTGTTGCAGCATCTCTTTGCCGATGTCATTATACACCCGGTTCTGAGATGCAAAGTTGGGGTCTTCCGTCTGTTGCCAAGAGAGATGAATTCATCGAATGAGACGATTGCAGATCCTTTCTACTTGTCATTACATTGGATGATGGAACAAAGACAATGCTGAGACGCACCGTTGTGTGTGACCAGTAGGAATAATCAAAACTGAAGTTCTTTGCTGGCTCCTTTGGGGCTTTGGGGTTGGCAATAGCTGCGAGAGAAGAGAAACAATTGTTTAAGTGTCTCAATCAACTGGAAACATGAACATCAGTGCACAAAAACATGACATGTAATTTTAAATCCATCTCTTCTTATGCTGCACAACTGTATCTGCGCAAGCTTTGATGACTAAATATCTCCACTCTAGCCAGCCTTCCCCTGTGGTCACTGGCCACAGACATTTCTTAATGAATAAGAATCTGCAGCCATGTCTGGCATGCCATCCCAGCCATGCAAGCCTGTCCCCGTGGGACGACTGTCCCCGTGGGACGACTGTCCATGCTTTCCACAGTGTCCTGGAAATGTGACAGCGATAGCGCACAAAAGATCTCCTCAGCCTCTCCTCCAGCCTTGGTCACTGCAGATATTTCCACTTGAAACACTCTTTAAATATGCTGACAAACTGGACTTTTATTGACTAAACGCTCCTTGGGTCAGTGCAGTTTACTGGAGAGGTGAAGATAAAGGAGAGTCTGGTTAATAAACGGTTTGGCCTTCACAACAAAACAGTGCTACAGCAGGAACAAAATCATGAGCGTAGTGAAAACCAGCACGTTTCGAACATTTTACATCTAAGAAAATCTCCCACACGACTCAAAGTATTTAATGTGCTTTACTAAAAAAGGAAATTTATAGGGCGAAGTCTGGCATGAAGGTGCTTAAGAGGGTTTTTGCATTAAGATGTTTCAGGGAGAGTGCCTTATGTGTTCAGAGGATTGCAGCACACATCAATAATTCAGGAGATGTGGAGAGACAGGGATTGCATATCGCCCTCCACAGGTCACATGCTGGCAGAAAAGCACAGCACGTCCTCAGAAAACAGAGCACCAACTGCTTCATGGGTAATGTGCTGATGGTAGCAGCACAAAATGCACTTTAACTGAGGGGGCCTACTATGTAGAGGTAAAACTAATGCATCTGTGTGGAACCTGCAGGTAGGTTAAGGTGCACAGGCCTTACAGAGGGTTCCATATTGGGCACTGGAAAAGGATATAGCAAGACAGGTGGCTAAATAAAGCCAAATTTCACCTCTGACCTGCCTCCAAAGGGAAATTGGATCCTGCGCATGAAGAAATGAAGTGGGATTTAGGTTACCGGTGCCCCTACGCCCCTTTCCTGGAACAATCTACAGCAGCTATTAATGAAGGGACAGTCTGATACACAGCCAGCCAAATCCAGTGTCACAAAAAAAACACAGACAGATGAGACAGTGCCATGTGAAGGGGGTTTCAGAAGGGGAAGCCCAAGAGAGGCCGGCAGATACTCAGCTGTGTTCAGGTAAATAAGAAAATAGATGAACTTTGCAATCTCCTGGTTATCAGCTGGTTCTGAATGGCAGAGGATGTAAACAGCCGGTGGGAGACAGGACATGAATGAGCTTCTCTCAGAACAGACACGTCCATTCCACAATAAAAGCCTTAACAGCTTTCCATTTATGGCTAACATTCCCACCAGAGTGACGTCCTACTCTCAAAATGGAAAACATTTCCTGATGCTGAATAAACGTCATCACTCAGTCTTCCTCAGCCATGGCAACAGGTACAGGACCAGATTCTGGTTGCCATAGCAACCTCAACTTGGCACAGACGGAGCACACAGAGTTCTGTTTTCTCTTGCCTCCAGCCTTCCCAATTATGATGTTTTAAAACGCAGGAACACCTTTTCATAAGTTCATAGCATTATTTACATTTTGGGGTTTTATTAATCGTGATAGTTAACGATCACCGAAATTCATTCCCATTTGTGAGCAACAGCTCATAAAAACATCAACCACTCAAATAAATTGTTAAATTGGGCTAAACAATACCATTATTTTGCGCTCCATCAATTATTTGCCAGATAAATTATGTCTTATTTGTGTGCACCAGTGAGAAAACTACTCCGTGCACGTCACACATGGTCAGCCATCCATTCCAGAATAAGATGACATGCAAATCTCTGTGGGAAAGGGTGTAGAAGAGACACTTTCTCCATAAATTTAAATTGAACAGCCAGTTAACGCACACACAATCTAATATGGGGCATTGTGCAGCCTTAATGGTCAGTCCAACATCCCATAGCCCTGCCATTTCACTTCCTGTTGACTTGAATATGGAATAGATATGACGCTGGCACTCCAGAGATTTCCTTTTCAAGGCAGGGTGGAGACCAGCTAACGAACCACATCCTGCTATCCGAAGAGCATCACTCGGCTGGTTATACCTGGCAGACATTTTGTGTTCGCCTGCTCGCTGTGGCACGTATAATCTGACCAGGGGTGGAAAGGCACCCTGCTGTAATGACACTGTTAGGAGGTCTTTGAACACCAGATGGGGACTAAAAGCTAGGCCTATTCACCTGAGACTAGCAGAGAGAAGCAGGGTTTAAATGGCAGAGTGGCCGCTCCCTAAAACCATCTAAGGACTGCGGAAGGCTGT
This sequence comes from Takifugu rubripes, assembly GCF_901000725.2. Lineage (NCBI taxonomy): Eukaryota > Metazoa > Chordata > Actinopteri > Tetraodontiformes > Tetraodontidae > Takifugu > Takifugu rubripes. The sequence goes on from NC_042287.1 coordinate 8,451,398, forward strand.
TAGCTGGAGCTGATCGATGCTCGTCTGAGATCACCAGAAAGACCATTAAATAAACGTGTGAACTGTCAATGCTGATGTTCCTCAGACTTCCAGAGAAATACAATAACTACTGGATGTGCACCTTCAGTATGCCTGTGGCATCTGAACAGCGTTCCCTCATATTCTTCTGCTGAGGAATATTTCACTCTGAAGTCAGTCGCCTGCTGCTGTGAATAGATTCATTTCTGAAGGCACCTCCAAAATTATGACCGGTAATCTGAATGCAGCTTTAGGTTACCCACTCTATCATATGCCCCATTTACATTGGGCAACAATTATCTTAGTATTAATCGGTCTTGCTAGCATAGCATGTGGCGAGATTAGTGGCTGTTTATCTGATGACAGCCTGCCCACATCACATGCTTATATCACACATGTAGCTTACCTGGGCAACCCGCCTCAGTCTGATGAGACTTCCCATCCCAGACAGACACAAACCACACTTGCAATTTGGTTCAGCCTTTTTTCAAAATAGACCAAGACAGCTTCTGGTGGATTTATAATGTTTTCTATCTTGCCTCTAAAGCTATTTCCTTAAATTAAGTGAAACATCAATCCTGTACATCCCCACTGCCAAATGCTTTCTTTTGTCACAGTTTGTGAATAACTCATGAGCCGAAGCAGCTGCTGACATGAGCCGATTACTCCAGCAACGCCATGACGGTGCTGATGAGGTTATGGAATGCAGACCATAACAACAGGACAGTGAGGCTTCTGTGTGTCGTATCCAGCGTCTTGTGTGCGATGCCTCGGTCTCCAGGGCAACGGCACAGGTGACAGAGTTGTCAGTGGATGAATCTCAAAGCTGCAGGCTAAAAGTAGTGACTGAATACTGCTGTGCTGCATTTGACTGCTAAGTTTGTCACAGCAACGCAGCTCACACAAACATCTCCAAAACAGAAACCACAACACTGTGTGACACCTCCATCACCCTGCTGGACCAAATGACAGCTGTGTCACAGGCTTTAAATTCAAACATACGGCAATTAACAAATCCAGACATTTCTAAAAGCGTCAGGACAGCTTATAAAGCAAATATATGACACTTGGGCAGAAACTGATGTTAAGATAAGGTTTTTAAATGGCAGGAATCGCTCTATGGTACCGGCTTGACCATAAAATAAGCAGAGTTCCATGACCCAACAAATGATCTCGTTCTACTCAGAAGGCTGATCACGTAATTTTTCTCTTCCTAAAGGGAGAGAGGAGAGGGAAAACACACAGGAAGACACCAGAACAATGCACTGAAAGCAGGGGATTGTAACAGGCAGAGTCTGCAACATGCATTAGGTAATCTGTTATGACAAGGCTTTATGTGCTCACATCCCTCCAATTCTCTCTGTAAAAATTATTTAGGCTAAAGTATTCAATAAGTGGATACATGCAAAAGAAAGGTAGGACTTCCAAAACGTGTCTGTGGCACTATTCCAATCAAAATGTGAAACAAGGACAGCCACATTTTTTAAATTAAACTGACTTTTGGCTGGTCTGGTTATCTTAAAGGGCACAGTCCCGGCCTGTGGACCAGCTGTTCCTGCTCCGACTACCATCTATTTATACAGCAGCAGATGGCAACTAGTGCTCTGCATGCCGACAGATTGTCAGTGACGGGAAGGAATGGCCAGATTTCAGCTGCCCAACCTTTCTGACCGAGCTCGTGGCGGGGCCATACATTGCTGGCCGCCCACAGACGCGGATAACCAGCTTTTGATGTTAGACGCTTGTGCTGGCTCGCTGATAACAGAGACTACAGAGAGGCTTCTAGAAGCCAGCAGGCAGAGAAAACACGCCAAGCCAGCAGGAATCCATTCATTAGCTAAATAAACACAAAACTTCAACAAAGACAGAGGCGTGTCAGGCAGACTCTCAGGTGATGACACACGCAGTCTGCCTCAGCAGCACACGCCAGCAACATGCTTTCAGCACTGAACCGTTTTATATCGATACACTGATGGGGCATCTGATCAGGGAGGAGGTTTCCATTGCAGGTGCACCAGTAAAAAAAAGGAAAAAAAAGAAAAAGAGGTCTTTCCCAACACATCCTGTGTCCCAGGAAGAAGAGAACAATACATCACTGAGCAAACTCAGACAGGATCCATGTTTGCTAGTTTAAAAATATCATGTGATGCAAATTCCAACTTGCAAGTGTCAGCAATTTCACAATGAACATAGAAGGAAACAGAAATGTATTAAAATTTAAAAAAAAAGGGGTTAGGAAAGATAAAATCAACAGTAATCATGAAGTGGTGCCAAACAGGAAAAAAGTGTTGTGTCATTAGCACTGTGTTACCACAGGCACAAAAGCAAAAAAAATAAAAAAAACTACCGTCACATTTTAAAATGCTGGCTCTATAAAATCCACTCAAAAAAATGACATAATGTTTGATGTGGTCCTGGTGGAGCGGGTAGTAACAGGAAGAGCAGACAAGGACCATACAAAGCCCATTTTATTCATAGCTCACAATCCATTTCATAGAGCAGTGACCTGGATTTCCTCAGCTAGCTTCAGCCCAAGACTGGGGTCTCACTTTAAACGATTCCCGGGGTTATATAAACAAAATGACGTCAGAAAATCACTCTGCCAAATGGGAACCAAAGTAATAAAAACTGAGCATTTTATAGTGTTAAATCTTTTTAATGAAAGTCAAGGTCACAAGCAATTAATCAGATTGTCAATTCGCTTCGGTCAGAGCTTCCAAAATAATACCGCCATGTCATGCTCTGTGTGCACGGAAGAATAACAGCAAATGCATCATCACCCAGCCCCGTGCTATCGTGCCGGGACTGCTAAGTCCTCCTGTTTGCTGCTGAATTCAATCCTCAGACCGTGGGAGGAAACAGAACAATGCAGGCTGGAGAGAAAGCGGTGTTGGACAGGACACATCCCTCTCCAGCAAGGTCCAACTAGACGACAACCCAGTGGGAAGGTAAGAGGAGAAAACTGGAATGGTGGAACAAACGTAGCATTCAAACGATAAAACTGTCTCACGCTGCATCACTCAATGTTTACCACCAATAAATCAACTGTGCTAACATATGCTAAATCATTTTGAGGCATTTTTTTTTTTACATAAATTTGGACAAAGAATATTCTGTGCACGTGTAATTTCATCATTTCTGGATGTAACGCGCAGGATTTAATAGCGTTTCTTTGACAGTGTGACCCCGTCGTCCTCAGCTGGGAGACTATATATGATGCTGCCTCACGCTGTCTCACACGTGAAATGTGCCTACACACAACTTCCGCTGTCTCTGCTGCGCTCGCATCTACCATCCCCCCCACAGCGCCGATCCCGCCCTCTCAGACAGCCCGTGTTTTCTGCAGAATGCTTCCTTTGCTCACAGTGGGAACTACGTCAGTCGGGTGAGAAGAACCCACCGATGGAAGGATATAATTATTCGATTATTAATTATTATTCTGCAACGTGAGGAAGAGAAGCAGGAGTATCAAGTCCCAAGTTGAAGTGAAATTAATATTAAAACATAGGACTTAATTGAACCTCTAAGGATATTATTCCTATAAACATACATCTTTATACAGTACAGCCTGATTTTTGATGATTCAAACACTTCTGAGAACAAAAAAAACTTGTGGTACTGAAGTGTAACATCAATACAAGTAGGCAGGTGAAAACCAAATGACCAGAGCACTAAAACTGCTCTTCAGTGTGAGGAGGCCTTTAGCACTCGTCCCCTCTGACCTGTGTCAGGTGCACGCCAGGCAGAGGTCGTTTCAGGCATTCATTGACTGATGGGGCCATAAACCAACATCTGATCGTCCATCATTTTCTTCTCACTAGTTTGCATTTTTGCTTTGTCGTTGACAAAATGAAGCAATTATTTTTGGGCTCGATGAAAGCTCGTAAAAAAACAAAACAAAAAAAGGCCTTTGAATTATTCTTTATTAAAAATGTCTCACATACAGAGGACGCAGCCAGAAACAACTGGACTCACATTAAACGACTACGGTTATGATGTTAAACATTGAGATCATTTCTTCACGTGTCAAAAACCTTGAATGCATTCCACACCCTCAGTGGCTGTAATGCTTTTAAGGACTAATGCAGCAGGGGATCGTAAAGACGTCCACCTGTCCTCCCGTGCTTGTGAGAAGCTCAGTCGGGAATATGAACGTCGAGGCGCACGGCTGTGAATTTCTGCCACTCCAAAAACAATCTTGGCGAAAGGCCACCAGGATGGTTCACATCCTGAGGGAGTGGGTTTGTGCGTACCTACGGGGGTCAGGGGGGATTACAGCAGCAGGGCGTGGTGACCCGCTGAGAGCCTGCAGATTACTGAGACTAATCAGGTCAATCGTTCCTGCCTGCGCACAGGCAGGGTGGCCATCCCTCAACTGAAACCATACTTCCCATATTACACCCCGGCTTCTTAATGGCCACCAATTGGTTCATTGTCTGGTCCTCTGGTGTGTAACAGAAAGTGGAGCCGAGCAGATTCTCCCCTTCAGCCATGTTCGAAGGTCATCGTGCATTTAGCTGACGCGGAGAGGACACTCTGCAAAATTGGCCCTGAAATACGCAGCTTTAATTTGAATGCTGACCTTTTGTTTGTTCCGTTTGGTTTACCTTTAGCCTTGGATGATATTTTGTAACATCGATCCACTGCAGGACCACTATTTGGCAGCACCTCTCTCAAAGGAGTGTATTTATGATAAAAATGAGATGAATGCGCGGCTGTTCCAATGTGATGTAATATATACATGGCAGATGATCAGCGCATGAAAGATGTGTCGACCATCTTTGGCTACACACGAGTGGAAGCACAACATGTGTTACATAACGAGACGGAGACCACCAATCAGGGTCCTAATGAAGGCTAGCTTTCTGCACCCTGTTATTACCCAACATTTGGAGAGCTAACACTAACCAACGCAGTGGCCCGTCACGGCCCCCTTTCTTATTCCATTAGTGCTAGTATGTTTAGGAGTGTCTGTTGAACAAAGCCGCTCCTTTCCCCAACCCGGCTCACTTTATTGAGTACTTACTTGGACACATTTCCTGAAAACCAGATCATCAATTTGCCACCCTGCTACCCTCAGTGCGACAGTGAGGAGGGGTAAGAGCATACCCTGCTCTTGCCCCTGAAGCCCCCTCGGTCTCTGTTGACGCAGATGCCCTTGAGGGAGACGTAATAGGGGGGGTGTCACGACTGCTGTACAGTCTGCTAAACACTTTCACAAATGCCGAACAAGCACTTCCAAACGTGGAACCCCAACTTTAGACCTGCTCTAAAATCCCCATAAAAATAAAAATTCTGCTCTTTCCCACCCTATATCAGGATACACCACTATGCTTCTGGGCTTCTTTCTTTGACCTTGTCGGTGCATGTTAGGTTTTTTAGCACAAAAATGCCAAAATTAAAAAAAATCTCAATGATTTTCAGGAACTAATGAACAAATCTAGGCACGAGTTCCAGGTAAACCTCTCTGATTCCGAGAACATTCCCAGCCTACCATCTTTAATGAAGCCCTGATGGAGGGAGAGCGTGGCCGTCTGCCAGCTTTCCTGTCTGCTCCGCAATCTGCCCATGTGATGCGAGGTGGAGTAGGCAGTGCTGCAGCCTCCTCGCCTTCTCTAGCACACCCCCGAAAGACTACACACTGCTGCGGTTCTGCCAAAAATCACGAGTCACACTTCACAACCCCAGAGTGACTTTGGCATAATGAAAACCAAAGGATATAGAGTCAAAGAAGCAGGGATTTGACACAAAGCTTCTTTTTCATTCAGTCCGAGAGATAAAGAGTCAGTATCTGATGGGGACGCTTGATCTTATGCAAGATTCATAAAGGCTTAGCTTAACGAACCCGATGACAGCGACTGAAAAAGGCACATGTAAATAAGGCTGCTTGTAACAGGTTTCTACTGGCAGACGCCGTCATGCTCCCGGGCGATTTAGTGTTCAGATGTGTTGAGTGTTCAGCGTCAGAGATGTTGGTTTGTGTTGGTTTGCCGGGCAAAATGGGACCCACAACTCCGTCCTGAAAAAGGAAAGAGCTGGCCGTTCACAAAACCAGATGAGTCACCGTCACAAGTAGGAAGGTTGAATCACAAGGCTACAAAATTACATTCAGAGCTCCTACTCTTCCTCTTCTGTCGTCTATTCTTCCCTACACTGTGCACTGGCGTCATTTCAGATTTTAATATATTCACTAAAGCTATGTAATAGTACTAAGTGTAGAAAATGGTTACACATCTAGTAAAAAAAAACAACAAAAGGACTACAAACTCAATCAGATTGTGTTGGTATGCTATATTTGAAAAAGCTTACAAAAATGTGTAAAATTTCTTATAATATAGTTTACAGGGATGTATATCTTGAAAAGTATTAACATTTAACCTCATGTGTTTCTAAATCACATGATATAAACAGTTTTCTGGACTCTTTATGGAAACTGAGATAGCAACCATAAACAGTGTGGTGACACTCATCCTTTCTAAACGCCAACTGTGTGCTTGAGTATGAATGAACTGGGGCTTTAGTGGGCCAAGCTGGCGACCCGTTGGCCTCCCAGTATGATCCAACTCAGCATTTCACACACAGACTCCCAAGGCATGCAGGCCCCTTGAGAGAAGGACTTTCACTCTGTAAGCCTTTTATTCTCTTTCAGACTGTTTGTCCCCGACCGTCCACTATTCAGTTTGCTCATTCCACTGTTCCCAGCTCAGACCACTGAAGGAAGGCCATGTGGGAGCCTGTGTGGTATACCAAGCATCCGAAACCAGACAGGCCAGCACAAATGTACATGCAGATACTATTCAAGCCATGCATAGTTTTACCAGCATGTCCGGGCGTGCGTGCCAGTGCACTACTTACTTGTAGAGTTGCCTTGCATGTGAATGATGCATTTTGCATCCATGTTCATCTCCCTGGAATTAAAGGGACGAACGCGGACCGCAACTTTCACAGAAGCCCCAGACATGGTGGCGGTTTTGGACTCCTTTCCAGTAAGAATCCCTGTATATCCCTCCTAAAAGAAAACAAGTGTAAATAAATCAAAATATCATTTGGCAATTTGTTCACAGTAACGGTACATACAAATGACTCTACTGTTCCAAAAACCTACACAAGCAGAGTTATTTAATAAACCCCAGCACATAATCCCGAAAATGTAAATTAAGCACAATGAAATCGACCCCCCCCCCCCCCCCCCCCCCTCCCAAAGTCATAACAGCCTACAACAAATATGGCCGACCAAACCCACTAAAGAGATTAAAAATGTTGTCAACACCGACCATTTAAACATCCTACAACCAAAAACAGGGCGAGGCATTTAGTTTTAGGATAAAAACCGACACATTATAACGTGATTTCTGACAAACAAAGATACCGGTGCATGCATCGGTTCCCCTGCATGAACAGGACACTTTTCCCCATCGGAATCGGACACACATTTAATTGCATAAAGTCCATTACTCTATACATCCTGCAGCCGGTGGCTACACATGCCAAGTACACGCTGTTTTTCCACGTCCTTGCAGTCAGCCATACTTGCTAAAGCATACGCCCATGAAATTCTATCTCCCCGGATCGGCGAGCGCTACAGTGGGACAGTGGTCGGGCTCCGTCTGCTACATCCATCACGGATCTTTCCGTGCAAAACAATGAGCTAAACGGGCTTTCTGAACACTAATTTTGGGGATGTCAAGAAGTGGGCTAATCCACCGCTGCTGGAGCCGGACCAGTCAACATACCGTGTTTATTTTAGCGACACATTCTGCAAAAAGGTCGCCCACCTCTGCGGAATTCTTAAGATTTAATCAGTCGAGGGTTGTTTTAAAAAGGACAAACGTGTAGTTTATTGCACCTTGAGAGATTCGAACTAATTAGAGCAGGCGACGGGCCCGGCGAGTGTCTGACAGGTTTATCATTTGCATTTGGTTAATAATTAAAGAGAAGGGACGCTGTAAAAGCCGTGTCTTTCTTCATAATAACTCAGATTACGGTTCGATATCTGATATTTGAAACGCGGGTGTAATAGCACTCCGCTACTCATACGGATTCGACTTGCGTTAGCTAATACAGACTGATGGCTAACTATTCGCAGCAGCAACAACAACAAAGAATGCGTTTAAAATGTCCCAAAAAGTGTCGTTTTACTTTTTACTCACGTTTCACGACTCTCACCACGAAAACACCACAGGACAGCAGCGACGACTGACGTTAGCTAGCGGGCGAGCGGATTTTCTCTATTTTATCTAAATCCGCGAACACGAAAGCAGGTATTCAGTCCACTTTCGTCAGAAACACCCATCATAGCGGTGTGTTCCGCCCGACAGACCCGTGTCTACCACCGGCGACTACAGTCGGGGTTTATTTTCCAAAGGAGACGGAGGGTGGACGTCTATCGCCACACCAGCGACACGAAGAATTGATGGATTGCCTTGATTTACCGAAGAGATTACGTCAACTCTCTCTCCGCCGTGCTGATTGACAGCGCGTCGGGCCAATGAACAAACGCGCGTTTGTGACGTGTGGGTCGCTAAGCCAATGAGAATGCTCAGAAGCCGGAGGGGCGGCACCGTTTCGCTACTCTGACGCCCAACGCTCGGCTCCTGACGCCACACTGCAGGATTTCTAACATGATTCCTGTGCAATGTTCTCCGCACCGCTGTCACTGCAACACCCAGGGTCACCGCGAATAGCGCCGCCTGGCGAAGAGAGAGGCGCGTTGCTCCCGCGTGGGACGCAAATTACTATCTGACCATGTCAAACGCCACACTGGGAGTTTAAATGACACGATTTTAATCCCGGGTGCTGAAATCACGTGGTTTGCAGTTATCTCTGGCGTTGGCAGTTAGAAATGTTAAGATGTTTAAATGCATTAATGTGATAGGAAATTTAGCATGTTTGAGGCATATGGGAAACCTGCACTCCTAAATATATGAATGAATATTTACTGACGTACACACGTTACAAGTAAAATTGTTTTAACTGTCTAATCCAATTGTAGTAGATGGGGGGGGGGGGTTCTGTTAATATGCAGTGTTTACATGTTGAAGTTATAAATCTGAGTCACGCTTTATATTTATCCATGCAGTGTCTATATTGTCTTATTTATGTCAAAACTGTATCTTGAAAAATGTTTTTTTTAAATAACATAAAAACAGAACAATGACCAGATGTGAAATAATGTGCATCATCATTTATTTCAGTTCAAAATTCTAGCTTCCAAAACAGGGAGGTGGTTAAAGGAAATCATTTCCTGTACAGTTAAGGTCAGCAAGGTCAAGTTACAGTGCTGTTGAAAGAGACCATCTTGAGGCGAGATGTCAGTGGTTCTGAAGAACAGTTACAGTAAATGGTGTGCTCGTAACATGTCTTTTCTGATGTTCATGCTACATTCTCATGTTCTGTCCACCTCTAACGATAGAGGGTTATTTGTTCATGAGGCGCTTAGGAGGTTCAGAACTTCAGGCTGTGCACGCGCTAGAACGAGCCAGTCTATGAAAGACAACGGGGGACGTTGGACTAAGAGGAGCAATGAAATCTTTTGGTTACCCACTTCATACTCAAGCAGACACTAATGATTAGTTATGCATTTGTCTTCATGGATGATTGAAGTTCGGAACTTAATTGTTACGCACAAATTGATGATCTTTAGGCTGTGGAAAACCTGTGTACATTAGTTCCTCACCGACGCTGAACTCGGGACTAGTAACTTATCCTGAACATTCAACAGTAAATCATGTATTTAATTCAAACGAGTGTTTAGAAACAGAACAAGAACTAATAAAGAAAAAATAACTTGTCAATGTTTTTGGTTGTGGAAACAATTCTTGCGGCATCAACTAATCCTTGTTAAATATATGTAGATAATTTGATTTATGTATATATTCACAAACCCATGAGAAAAACATGAAAGACTTAACTTTATTATATTTGGACTTAGAACCATGATAATCGTTTCACACAAATAGGGTAAATGCAAATTAAAAAAAAAAAAAAAAAAATCAAACCAGATCTCCTTTTTCCTCTATTCAAAATCTTTTGTGGTTGCTGTTGATGTCATAGGGCGAGAGACAATGAACGTGAAAGATCCCTTAATCATCGGAGCAGGTCAGTTGATGTTAGCATGTGGTCCTCAGCCAGGTCGTCCAGTCTGTTTCTCTCTCATCCAAGTGTGGATCCTCTCCTTCAGTTCAGGGACTGAAGAATAAACAACAAACAGTGAGAAGCCGCCTACTAACCTGCACCTCAGTGATTCCTTCCCAGTAACAGATCCGAGGAAGCCGTTCCCTACGCGAACACACGGTTTAAGACGCGTTACCTGACTCCAGCATGCTCTCCGTGAGAGGCTGCCGGTTGAATGGGTCGGTGGGGGAGTTGAGCAGGTGCCGCAGGATGATGGATCTGTCCATGATGTTCCCGGAGGGCAGAATCACGGGGTCGGTCATAAGAGTGTCCATCAGTGGGTCTGTTGTCACAAAGTTGCAGAAAAACATTTAAAAAGGAATAGTGATTCTCATTGTTCTGCACAGAAAGTTGAGTCGTGCTGCATTTGGGTATTTTGTATACGAGCACCGAGAGCTGCTGCAGGATTTAATTACATTATCAAGGCCTTTGCACCCATTTTCAAGAACTGCGCAATAATTTAAGGGCTGTAAAGCAGTAAATTTATGTCGTGATGTCGTGTCATGAGGCATCACGTGCCCTGTCCAGCCCCGACAGCTGAAAAAACGATAGCGCTTCAATTACCGTGGCTGTCAAAACAGCAGCGAAGAAAATATCAAATATCTCCTCCGGAGCATTGGAAAAAGGGGTGACCTACGCCAAAATGTCACAAGGTACAGTGCGACATGAGAGCTACAAATATAATAGCTGTCGTGGGAAATTTTAAGCGCATAGAAACGTGATACTCCAAACTGCTGCATGGCACACTCCCATCGACTGTGGTGGGTTTGGCTGGCATAACAGCGTATCAAAGGAAGTATGCGGGTCGTGTTCTCTTCCCAGATTATATTAGGCTGGTGGTTATAGGATAGCCCTGCTCTAAGATGCCTATACGACCTCTGTGAGCCGTTGAATCCTCTGTAAATGTCTGGTATTCAACAGTAACACAGGCAGCGGAAGATTCTTTCTGTCTGCACTCGCCAACCTCGACTCAGATCAGAGATCTACATCTCACACCTTTCCTGCTGGGGGGACAAATATTTAGTGATTTATGGCTGTAAAACTTGTAAACACTTTCTGCATGACTATGATTCCTAATTTATTGTCATTATTTCCCATTTGTCCTCAAAGAATTTCATTGAAATTGTCACAGGAAGCTTGTTTGAGGTGTGTGGATAAAGTTACATACATAGAGCTTTACTTTGAAGGACACTGGATCCCAACAAGTGTTTACTGATGATATTAATGACTATAAATTCTAAGTGTTGACTTACTGCACTTATAGGCTTGTGCCAGCTAGACATACCTTTGAACTCATCAGGTGCGTCGCTGTAATCCATTTCAGACTGAGAGTTCTTGGCAACTATTTCCTCCACTTTCTCCAACAACAGTTTGAACTTCTCAATGGCGATGGAGGACTTAATACCGGCCTTCCTCATCTTTGAAATCACTTCTTCAAAGAGCTCGCGGCTGTAGGACCTCTGTACGCATGAGACAAAAGTGATAGATACTGTATAAGGGCAGAGAAGCAAACGACCCCTGTGATCTACCACAACTGCCTGCAGCTCAACTCATGACATGACCCATGCTTCATCTCTGAGAAAACTGATTGGATTTGCTATCAACAATGCCCACCTGGTCATCTGCAATTGCTTTAGCGAAGCGGGCACAGTCTAGCTGCAGGTAGATATCGGTCAGTTGGTCTAAGAGCTTCTTGGGCTCAAACCCGTATTTCTCCGGGTTCTCCACCTTCAGGTCACGACACTTGGGCCCACAGAGCTGTTGGAGGTTGTAGTTCAGCATGGCCGCTAAACGAGGCCCGAGCTCCTAAAAACAAACGTGTGGTTTATTAGATGGAGGAGGCTGTGACGTCTTGCTTCACAAATTCCACAGTAAGATGGGGGCTACTCTGTAAATCACTTACAGGCCTGAGGAAAGGCTTCTGAACCTGCTTGGTGAGGATGTGGAACATATCCACAGTCTCAGTGGCCAGGGCAAGATAGGAGCGAGAAACCCGCTCGTCCTGAGTCAGCTGGGACTGGCGGCTCTGCTGCTGCTCCTGAAATGTTGGCACAGAAATATGACACCATTCTCCTCTGCTCCAGACACCTTGCAGCTCAAAAGTAGGTGAGGTGACGACATTCAACACAATAACCACAGTCCGAGTTTTACCAAAGTAGAGACTGACCCTGGGCAGCTGATCCCACTGCTCCTTATTCCTCATCTCTTCTTGAACCTCGTGAATACGCTTCAGGGACTCCAGACTTTCGTCTAACAGGAAGGTGGTGTCGTTAATCAGCATGTTGATGTATCGCACAAACTGCTTGCCGGAGCTAAAGATGGGAAAGGTGGATGTTAGACTCAAAGTGGCACAGACAATTCAAAGTGCAGTACGCTGTGTCATCACAATAAAACTAACTTGAACTCCTCCAGGAAAGTGCCATGGTGGGCAAGGTTCTGCCAGAGGCTCTTGAAGATAGTGCTGATATGGTACCGTATTGTAAACTTATCGTAGAATTCGCTGGTGGCTCCAGTATGCTCGACATCTGCCCAGTGGAGAGAATAAAAAGCAAGAATATTTATTCTTCTAATATCAGGACTAATTCCTGTTCACTACTAGAGCTCAACAATCACTTGACAGACAGAACCCACCGGTGTAGAACTTCATTAGGGCAGGCACCAGCTGTTTGATGCACAGCGGATGGTTTTCCATCATTTCAGAGAATCGCTGAGTACGAAGCTGTACAGCTGGGTTGGTGACAAATAGCACCTCCACAAGCTTGGCAATAAGATAGGGGTTCCTGATATAGTTCTGGCTGCAGATGAAAACCACCAAAAAGGTGACGATGTCCTGGACACATGGCTCATATAAAACCTGGGGAGAATACCTTCAATAACAGAGAGGAGGGCAATCAGATGGAGAAAATGACTCATGCAGTGTTAGTATATAATTCTAAACTCCCAGGACAGTTTACCAATCAAACTTACTGCACAATAAAAAGCAGAAACTCAGTAACATCTTCAATGTAGAACTCAGGCAGAGCAGCAAAGCTTTTAGGAATCTCAGGGTTCAGAGGCAATGTGATGCTGCGGGAGAACCAATACAGTAGTTTAGCAGTCATGTTTCTGTGTTGCCTCATCTATTCTTAAAAAAACAATAAACATGACAGTGTAACACACTTAGGGTAAGCAGGGTCCACCATGCGAAGAATAAGCTGGATTACTGTGCTGTAGAACTGCAGACATCTGCGTAGTAGGTTCTCATCCAGAAGGCCCATGTCAGCACAAGCTTTGGCTCGGACAAGTTTCTGACAGGACAAAGTCAAACACACTGAGCATCAAAACTAGAAATGTGCCGCAGTCAACACTGCAATACATGTGAGCTTCATAATAAGGATAAAATAGCAGATTTACACAATTAGTTTCGTGTGGCAATTTGTGATATTTTTCCAATATATGTATTTAACTATACATTAGGGTAATAAACACTCAGAGTAGATTAAATCTTCCAGTCTTTGTTAATGAATACATTTTTAAAAGCCTACACAGTATGCAAAATGTACTCAAGAATGAAAACAGTTCCCCTGTATAAAACTTATAAATTGTGTATAAATTGTGTTGGTAAAACAAAAATGAAGTCATTGCTGGGTAACCTTTTCCTGATGTGGCTCAACTCTCTGTGAGAGAACGCAGAACTGACCTTGAGCTGGGTTTTGCATCGCTTCAGCATCTCTCTGTGTCGACTGGCAAGGGGAGAATCTTTCCACTGGCTTTCACTGTTCTTTAACTCTTCTACACTCCTAAAATGGATAACATCCCAAACTGAGCATGCTAGAAATGGAACTCACCATCTGTTTGCAAGTATGCATGTACCTGTTCAGTTCACGGATTGCTCGCAACCTGCCAATATAGCGCCTGCAGCTCGGCAGAATGGACAAATGGTGGGTGTGTAGTGTCAAGAAGAAACACTCAGTGGGGAATTTGGGTTCTGAGAACTTGCGGGGATCTTCATCTGTTCATGTGAAGAAATAAAACAAAGTTACAAATGTAACTACAGTAGTGTGAATCCCAAATGACCATCAGAGTCCCAATTTGTGGGACAACCACTGTTAGGGCCACCATAACAGAGAAAGAGCTGATCCATCCTCTAAATGCATCCTTCAAGGCCTGCACTACAAACAAAAGATCACACTCCTCCCTTCTCTGCCAAATTCCACCTTAAACACAAGCCACTGATCAACAGGACGTGCGGCTCACTGACACACTGCACAGCGGTGGTGGCCACACGGAACACAGTCTTACAAGCAGCCCACCTTCAGCGCTACCTGTACCAAGGGCTTTTCTTGGCTCTCGGATGATGTAATCTCCAAGAAGACGGACACCAGACAATGGCTCCCCACTGTGCCGTTGTCAATCCTCACATCGACGAAATATTGCTCCCAGCTCAAGCATATTGATGTGTTTGCCACATGGGCCATCCTGCTCTGCCTCACTGCACCTCATCCAGAGGGGCAGGCATCTGTGGTGACAGTCTCCTTTTGAGACTGAACAGAGCCAAGAGGGACATCCCTGAGCATTTAGGACCTGTCCCTCCAACGAGGTCAAGGCAACGAGATACTGCCATGATATCTTGAGCTTCCAGCACTTGTGCCACTCAGCTTCTAAGTAGAGCTGTTCAGCCACCTCTGCAGGGGTGCAGCAACAGCAAACCCAGAGGAACCACAGCTGAAATGTACATTAGTTTGCCCAAGAGATGAAGAAAAGTAACAGGTCAACCGACATCCCACTCAGAATAGCCCAAAAACGGTGCAGGAACACTGTAAGGGTGAGGTCTGGCTGTCGTAGTTACACCGTCCAAAGCCACCCTAGCCTCCTAGATATGGGAGGACCTTCAAGCCGAGACCGTAGAGGCGCACGGGCTGCAGCCTCACACCTCGTCATCAGCCTTGTGATCTGCCCGTGGAGGCATTATTAAGCAATGTGTGGAATTGTAGAACCATTGTACCATATGCCAAAGTCTGAAGTCAATCTGTTGTGGTTGACATTTGGAGGTGTATGCCCTCAACCCACCAGCGAAAAGACGCCACGCATCCACGCGCTCAGGAGAGATCGTGGTTGCAGCTACTGGAGGGCAACCGGTCGCTGCTCTGACAGCTGCAGAGCCACCAGCAATGGAGAACACGATACCTGTCCAGGCATGTCAAACTCAGTCCCCGAGGGCCACGATCCTGCCGGGTTTTCTATCCCACTGAATGCATTTTCAGCCTGGTAGGACAGAAAACCCGGCAGGATCGTGGCCCTCGAGGACTGAGTTTGACACATAGACTATTCAGAGCTAAAAGCAACGCCTCTCGCGGTCAGCAGGGATGAAGTAGAACCCATCATTTCAAATACATCAACACGTTAAACAAGCTATCAAAATAATCTGCCAGTGTTTTTTTATTTCACATGAAAGCTAATAATAGGATGATTTATAGAACTCCATTTATATTTATTTAAATCAATTAAAAGCAAAAGCTGCAGGAATACAATATGACTATACAAGAATGAGCTGGACCATCTCTGGGATGTCGAATTCCTTTTTTAAAGCAAATTTAAAGCAAAATGCCAAAATGGCTTCTGTAGCTGCAGTTAGCGAGTTTCTCGAAAGGGAAACGGACGGATGTAATGTTTTTCATTTCATAATTTCTTTTCATAAAAGCAACAGATAAAATTCTCAACATACTCAGCTCAGTAAGCCAGCTTTTGAGCTCCTCCATGGTGGCTTTCAGGCGGGTCTCCTCAGGACTGACAACAAGGCGACAACGTGGGTGGAAAATATAATAAGGGTCCACTGTTTCCAGTTTGATCTTCATACTCAGCTGCTGCAGCACCCATAAAAAGTTGAGCATGAAGCCATCCGTCGATACCAGTTTATCATCAGTCTAAGAGAGCAAATCAGACACAATTACATGGTTTACATTCACATTAAAGGAACATGGACTTGTATTTCAAATTTCAGAATATCAAACCAAAAGTTTGCCAACACATCCACAGACGCATTTATTTACTATCCATTTTAAAAATTTTGAGATAAGAAAATGAAAAACTTACCTGCATCTGAGCTTTCTTCACATTGTAGTTAACTAGAGCTGCCATGTAATTAAGCGCTGACTCGCGCGTTTCTCCATTTAGTAAAATGTTATGGAGCATTTTGAAAAGATCACCCTGAAAAAAAGGCACACAATATTTTCAACATTTACTCATATGCAACAAATGGACAATGAGGATGATACGCACCCTTGCTGATTCCAGGTAGTGCTGCATTGACTGGCTGACAACTCGCGTGTTCTCTATTGTGATGGCTGGACCAGAGAAATACTTCTCTCCTACTTTTGCCTGAGGATGAATTCAATATATACTTTAACAACAGAACTAAGACTATGAATGTCAACACAAATAAGAAGATAACTGACATCGTCCTCTGCAAAGACAGAGAGGCTGAAAAAGGTTCCCAGGTAGGACAGTCTCTGGAGCTCTCTGCCACAGCCAGAACTCAAAGGTTTTGGACACCATAGAGGGAGGGACGTTATCTGAATATTAGAGTCATGATGTCACGTTTTAGGAAAACAATCAGCCGGTTATTCAAAAAAACAGAATGTTGAAAACTTAGAAGAAGGAGCATAATTACCAAACTACAGACTGGATGAGTCTTTCCAAACTTGATTTCACAGAGCTCAGCTAATGCCTGTAAATACAACATGTAGCTAAATAATGGTAACAGATCCAGGAGGCAGAGGCTTCCTCCTTTAATGATTTCCTACAATAATCTTCTTTACAGAAACATTTATAAACATGATTTTCAGAATATTCATGAAATATAACTGGAATAATGCAGGATTTTATTCTCTCCTAAAGGTCTGAATTCTACATTGCCTTACCATGAGAGGGAATTTAAAGTTATCACTGTCAAAGGAACATTCTTTCATGGCCAGTGCCAGTCCATGGAGGATGGGGACAAATATCTGGAAATCACAAAAGAGGTTTTCTAGATGTTTTATGCCATAAACTGTTACATGAAGACTGAAGTTTACTGAATGTGGGCAGTCATAACCTAGCAACAAAGTAAATGTCAAACCATAAATTAATAATTAAAGATATTTGCTTTCCACCTGTCTGAAGACCTCGTCATCCTGGTGTGTAATGCGCACCAGCTCCTGAATGAAGCCGTATGGAAGGTTCCGACACAACATATAAGGTACCAGAAAAGATTGGTGGAGTGGGCTCCTGCACGTGGGACAGAACAGAACAGACAACGCGGTGTTGGAATTGAACAAATACGTGATGTGTCTTTGGTTGAAATGAAAGAGTAGTTGCTATGGTGACTGACATGGGAAAGGAACAGAATGTACCAGCATCCGTAATGACTAAGATTGTGAGCGATGGCGCTCTTACCGAGGCTGGGTCAGGGTGCCTTGCAGGACGATAGCGACGTGAGAAATACACTGAGAGCGAATGTTGCTGAGAAGCTGGCTGACGTTTGGTTGGCTGCACATCTGTGTCGCAAACAAGCGCAGACGAGTCGCACAGGTGGGAATAAAATTTAGTAAAGCTGTTTTAAACCTGGTGTTGGTTTGTTATAAAGGCGGTCACCAACCTTGGGAGCTTTCCTCTCCTCAATGCCAACACTGTCAAATCGCTCGATGAGGTAGTTCAGCATCTCTGTCTCTTTGCACGTTTCAATGGTGAAACGGTCGCTGGGTGAGTCACAGGACACCCCCCCACCACATGCACCGAGACTACAAGGTAAGAGAAAACAGACAAGGACAGAGAGGCGTTATCTTGTATATCAAATCAAACATAACCATAAATGTATGGTTAATAAAGCCACTCTCAAGGGTCCTGCAAGAAACAAACCACTGCATTAGTGAGGCCCCACAGCCGCTCAATTCTGGACCCCTGAATATGAAAAACATCATACATTTTTCAGAGCTGATGGCTTTTAGGCAGGTATTAGGATGTTGCCAACTAGAACCCAGAAACCTGAATTGCTGTTAGTGGTCATACAAAGCACAACCTCACAGAGTAACACATGTTCAAATATAAATCCATTTCAGAACTGCTTCATGCCAGATTAAAACAGCTTGATGATATTGGAGTTCAATATTTTTTCAGTGTTGAGAGACATTTATAACCAGCATTTAAACACCACTGTTTCCATTTCTACCACTCAAGAGTATATTTGGACAAAAGCACTGCTGAAAAAGGTATTTAATACTTACGTCCGTCAAGGCTTTAACAATGCGAAGTTATAGCTAAACCCCTGCTGAGCAAATGTACAGTACAGTAGACTGAAATGTGTTTGTGCATGGTTAGTGGTAAGGCTCACAGAACCACTGCAACATGCAGCGGACTGAGCAAGCACAGACAGGCACGTACACACCCACACCGTGCATCAGTGTGTACCTGGACCCAAACTGAACCCGTGCAAAATCCTCCTCCTCTTCCGAATCTTCGTCACTGCTGCCCTGAGACATGTCAGACAGGGCATGGAACAGGAATGACAAGGGGCTATCAAGACGGGGGGGAAAAAGACAGGGGGGGTGAGGGAAGGAACGAAAGTAACGATGGCGCGCACGCGAGAGGATTGGGGGGGCATAACAAAGATAAAAGTCGACTCTTTTAAAAAGCCACAAGAGGACAAAGATGATGGGATGCTGGAGGTGTGCATGCTTCGAGCCTACTTCTGGTGCCGCTGCTGTTTCTGAAAAATTCATTACTGCCATTTTGTCTGCAGCTTCAACTCACTGTCAGAGGTTTTTTGAACTCTTAACTGAACTGACTGTCACAGTCAGTCACTAAAGCACCAATCCACAGAGGTGCATGTCACATCTTTGCTTAACTATTCAGAAGCAATTCAGCACAATTAGAATTACAATCCAACATCAATAAGAGTTTCGAAAAAGAAGACAATAAATGTGCCTTAATATCAACTACCATGCATGAAGAAATGCCTGTTTTGGAATTTTAATTGGGCAACTGGTGTAGATGAAGCTGCTCTGGTCTAAATCTTGTTTCATATGAGAACCAACTGCATGTAAACTGATGAAAGGAAGTTACACAATAAAATGAATCTGATTTACATTCAAGTTTAAACTCTTCTAATTTCTAAATACTATGCTAGTAATATGTCTGTGTGCAGGTGGACCATAAAGTAGCATGCAACTGGAAGATGAGATACCTAGAGGGTGGGATCCTGGAAGCAAAGGCAGCTGGAAGGGTATTTGATCTGAGAGAGGAGGGCATCACCGGGGGGAATGCAGAGGAATGTGGGTTGTGAGCCCTGGGTGAACTCAAGGAGAGAGGCTGGTGATTCAGTGATGGAGCAGGAACGGGAGTGTTGGGAGGAACTGGAGGCCCCGCTGGACTAGGAAAGGGTCCAGAGACACTGAATCCTCTGTAGCCAGGGCTAGTCGGGGAAGGGGCCGTCCAGGGAGACATGACGGAGTAAGGCCGGTAACGCTGAGAGATGGGCATGGGGGCAGACGCAGCATTCGGAGTGTTTCTTTGACTTGCTGGGGTAGGAGGGCTGGGGGGAACAATGAACTGTGGTGTAGAGGGAGATGGAGGTATGGCGAGGGTGGTGGGGGCAGAGAAAGATGAGGAGGTCCCCCTGCTTGCATCCATGGTCACCGAAAGAGGACTACCACAACCATACAAACTGTGAACAGTATTGATGTTTTGAATATATACACCTGGCAACAAACACTGCAAAAATTCCAATTCTGGTAAAAGCAGATAAGATTCCCCAAAATTGAATAAATTAAATATAACTGGGTGTAGTAGGTGCAGTGTCAGAGCTCAATAAATCATGGTACTTGCCTGGACAGAGAGCTGGCTCCAAAAGACCCTGAACTGGGACCCATGGGACTGCCCCCGTGGCTGGAGGGCTGAACTAATGTCATGCGATGATCGGGAGATTTGGATGCTGTGATTGGTTCAGAAGTGGCGGTTAAGCTGGCGAAAGGGTTGTGAATACGCGACTGTGTAGACATCATTAAGACTTCCATTAGGATCTGGCCTATCAGGTCTTTAAAGTCGGAGTACACTGCAGGAGGGACAAAACCATCGGTCAGGCATAAGTACGAGTCAGGTGGAACGCACAAAGAGAGACAGCATGGGGTGACACCAACCATCTTTAGGGTTCTGATGGAACTCTATGGCCAGTGAAGGCAGATAGATAACATCTCTATCCTGCTCCTTCCATGACACACGGAGGATCCTACAAATAAGCTGCAGGGCTTGTTCCTCTGACACATCCGTGTTTGAAGAGGTTTCCTGAGGTGGAAGAAGCCAGACCGCAGTGAGATTTAATGCAAATGTACATGCAAAATAGATCGTCCTACTGTCATTCTGACATTTACAACTAATCTCCCAACTAGGAAGTCTGGCCTGCCAGAAAATAATGAAACTAAAAGTAAGAGCAGCGTGGAAAGTCCCCAACCAACTTCTCTGTACATAACAACAGACCATTAAAAACTCAAAAAGACAGGTTAAACATGACTCTTCTGTGTGGTGTTGGGTTCCAGTTTTGACCTTTACCTTTTCAGTCAGGTTTCTCTTCTCCCTGCGATCACTGTCCTCCACCTCCATGTTCTCTATCCCTGAGTCCACATCCACCTGGGACATGCTGGAATAAAACAGAGCGCGACTCTACATCATGTGTACAGAGCAGGGCAGGTAGCAGTTTATGACGCGTTAACTTCAGCTGAAACTGTAAAACACGCGGCTACATGACTTTTGATGCGCTTCTCCCTGAGAATCACAGCTCTTCCTTTCTTTGCAACGAGCTGACATCTCGACATGCCACTGAACAACAGGTACCTCTTTTCGCAGGAGGCAGTGTCGATGTCCATGCTCTGGGACCGTGACAAACTCTGGGATTGCGTCTCGAGGCTGTTGGAGGGGGAGCTGGAGAGGGAGCTGACGCCCTCGCTGCTCTGACTGCCGTATGCCACACCTGTCAAAGAAAAAATCCACCTATATTTTAACGGAAGGCTTGTATATCAACAGCAGTACCTCTGCATAAACAATTTCAGGGAAAAGTCAATGTAGCCATTTATAGTTGACCTGTATTTTGAACCATAGAAAATTAAAAGCAAGCATTTCCTTCATGCAGTAAACTTACAGCAAAATCAAAAGGCGGCGTATTTATATCTCAATTTCCTGCCTACAGGTCATAAACATAGACTCTAATCTTTAATTACGAGGTTATAAAGATATTTAAAATCGAAAGCGACTAAGGGCTAAAAAAAAACAACTCTGCTACAACAACCTGACCGTGTTAAGTTAAAGACACGCTGGATTCACAAAAGAAACACTTCAATGACAATGTGCACGTATCTTTTGGCCTGATGTGGTTCTTACCAGCGGTGCCTACTGGGGATGTGGCGGGGGTGCCGCTGTGGACGTTGAGTCCCAAAGACTGAGAGGCTGCTGGTAACGGCTGGCTGGTGGCACCTGAGGGTCCAGGGAGGGGTCCAGGTGGGGTCTCTCTCTGTGGGGACGTCAGGGGCGTGCTGAGGGGGGTGCTGGGCTGGGACGTCTGTCCACCTGCCAGTCGCGCAAGTCTCCTTCGACGAATCTTGAACACAAATGACAGCAGATATACATTATAAAGGGGGTAGTATGGAAGCCCTATAGGCCCAACTACCACTTGGAGATTATTTAAACTATTCGTGAAGGCTGTATCAAAAAAGAAATAAATAAATCAGAAATAAAAGGAACAAGTTGAACTGTATGACACAGATTATAATGATTGATCATTAATCGGTTTCATGTCGAAAAAAGAAAAGAAATAAAAAAAACAGACGAGAGCCTACACGAAGAAGCTTCTGAAAACTCCAAGTTTTAATGATTCTTAACGAGATGACAATGTATAAAGGAGATTAATGGGGGAAATTGCAATGAATTACAGTATGGAGAGCAAAAGCGCAACAGTCTCTGCGGCCCACTTTAACGCACAATGGTGGCCCGGTGGGTTTTTATGCTGAGTCGTCTCACAGGCTAATTTCTGTTAGCAAAACAATGTTAGCAACTGCCAGCCAGCTCGTAGCAAATTAGAAAGTCTACAAAGCATGATAACTGGTGTTCACTAACAATCAACAGGGCGCATTGACTTGATATAATGCCATTTATAGGGAGTCAACGTTGTCCCTGAACCGGATTATTGCCGAGGTTCTGACACTACTTTAGCAGGTTAGCATTGAGCACCGGCTAAATAAATTAATGCTGTCAAAACCGTATGACAAAGTTATGTGAATATATTCGTTTTAGTGAATGAAAACATGGGTTGTTCTAACTGGCACACAACCAACCATGCCGGTGATGCGCTCGCCGTGAAATTTATTTGGGGATTTGAAAAATGCTATCTATGCTATCGTACTATTAGCTTTACAGCAAGCTCCCTACTAGCGGGGCCATTTAAATGGATGTCAAATGAAATAAAATACATTTGTACTCACGCGTATTCATTGTAAATGTTAGAATAAATAGCAATACTTCTCGGCACGCATTCTATGTCATTTTCGAGTATCATCTTACCTCATCTGCGCTCAATTCCTCCATCGTAGCTAAGTTAACTAGCTATTTCACTTCCAATGCCTTCACTGTGTGCCAGCCAGAGCCAGCTAGCTAGCGTTTTTCGAACTAAATATGCATTGTCTAAATTATTCTGGAAGTGTCAGTCTAAATTGCACTACAAATAAACATAGGACGACAGATTGCGGTGGATGTGAGATATTGTTCCCCTAAAAAGCCTGTCGTTCGCTTGATTTCAACCTTGAAACAAAAAGAAAAGTAGGTAACTGTTACACGTCAAAATACAACAGCGGCCATTTTGGTTCTGCAAAATGTCACGTGATTCCGGGGACGGCGCATCTTGTACATTAGATGCAGTGACAGGCTGCCGTGTCATACCGTAAGAAATCCTAAATATAGTAAATATTCAAAAACAAAACACTGGACTTATGATTTCTTTTAAAACGTTTTATCGTGCAAAGTCCACAACACACTTCAGGAATGCAAAGGAACAGTTAGGGTTAGGGGTTGCAGTTAGGGAGGTTAGAGATTTCTCTCATCAAACCTGCTCTGACAAACGACTTTTCAGCTGGCTGACAGAAAACAACACCGAATGTTCAGTTAATTCTAAAGAACACAGACCTATATATACACATTAAAATCACCTCGTCTTGATTGCATCCAAAGCAGCTGTGTTCTATGAGCACATTGACAGGGAACCTCTGGTGGGGCCTCTGTTCTGCACCATTCCCATCATTACTGGCTGTTTTTTCAGTTCACAGATGAAGCTTTTAGTCCTTTCAGGATGATGCTGGAGGAGGATTTTACACTGGTGCATGTGACAACTGCACCAATGTTCGGATGCAGAGACTTCCAGGACGACATGACGGCAACGTGAGATGACACTGGGTTTAATGTGGCCAATTGATGTACAGTCTCAAAGTAAAGTACTGGCACTTTCCGGAGGGGTTTATTCAAATTCCAAATCCCATTAACTCCTCTTCACTCATTCACTTTCTTTTTGAAAACCTGTTTGCAGACTTCTCCTTCACAGAACAGCTCCTTTAAGCAACAAGAATACGGAACATTACACAACAGGCCTCCACAGTGCATGTCGGCTGGATTCATTCTTCTGTAATCTTACATACTCTTGTCTTACCAGGTGCAGCTTGTCTTCTTCCATCCAGTGAGTCCAACCTCGGCACTTTTTCTCCCCAACCTGCTCACACACCATTTTCTTGCCGTGCCATGTCACCATTGACTGTTGCAGATAACAATAGAACCAAATAAACAGGAGATCCACAATGTTCCCCCAACATTTGCCTGGAATTCCATCTTCACCTTAACGTGTCTGTTGTCCAGCCCTTCTGTGAACTCCTGGAACTCTTGACCCACCCTGAAAGTGGTGGCATAGTTACGGAAGGTACTGCAAGTTTTGATGATGTACCGATCTTCCTGCTGCTCGATGACCTTCTTCAGTTTCAACCTCAGAGCGATCTTACGTAAGTACAGGTTAATGCCTGGGGAGTTCGCAGAGGTTCCCATTTAAATTAACAGAAGACAAACTTTTCCACCAGCATTCTCTGTGTCAACACAAACAGCTACACAGAGGAGAACAATCCCCTTCTGGTACTCACCACAAGGGTAAACATTATTTGTGCATGTATTTCACAGCACTGGTAAATAACACACAGATGCCTTAAGTCCTCCTGCACAGATGCAACGTATGAAACAAAATCTGACAACTTACCAAGTGCATTCATGTAGCCTTCAAAGTTGACATTGCTGATTATTTCCCAACTACCACAAAAGCTGTCCGGCATCTTTGAGGGTAAAATACGATCCTCAAAATGCAGGGTTGATGAAAACAGGTTGTCGTCCGGGAAATGTGGAATTACAAATGCATAGGGGCCTCATCTGAGAGGCTGTCTTGTGTGGAGGGAGGAACCCTTCTCATCATTGCTGAGAAGTAGAGAAGGACGAGTCCAACTGGTCTCACCCTTCTATAAACCATGATTAATTGCAAAGAAATGTGTTGAAATGATTGAACAATGTTTGCGGGACTGCATATTTAACTGGTGGGTAGAATTGTGTGGAAAACCTGCAATTAAGTTACCTCAATAAAGTAGATTTTGTTCCCCTGTTAAGGCTGCCAGATGAGCAAAAGGAGGTAAACACATTGGTGTCACTAACACAGGAAGAATGACGCAAATGAACAAAAATGACTGTTTTTGTTAATTTATTTCCGACTAGAGGAGGGCAAAAGGTGAGACTTTGCAGAAAAAAGTGACCAAAGGTCTGTTTAAATTTTCGCTCTGTGTGCCAACGGTTAGCTTGAGCGACTATTATTAGAGCACAGGACGTGAACTGTCGACGACACAGAAACGACAGGAGCGCTCTGGAGAAGAACACACACGGTTTGGTTTATTTCACTCAATACAAACAGCACCACAACTCTCAAACTGTCAGCATTTAAACACAAATCCCCCAAAATCCTTTGTTTAGCTTCGTCAGCATCATGAAGAGGAACCAGATAAAACATCCAATACACAAGACTTAAATATTTTTCTGCTGCAATGAAATCAAATTGATCTTCTAATATAAAAATTCAAGCTGCTCCTGAATTATTGTATTTTCTAAAAAGTCCTTTACATTCAGGCTAACATTATGTAAAAACAGCATTTGCATAACAGGCACTATTGGAAGCATAAATAAAGGTGAGTGTGTGTGTCTGTATGTGTGTTTGTGTGAGTGTGTGTGCAATTGTGCGTGAACCTGTGCGAGAAAAAGAAAATGTAAACAGTGGTACGTGTTCTACTACTCAGATTATCTGCATTGCTCAGTCTAATCTTTGACTAAAGGCCGTTTTAGACCACAACTGGATCTACATTTGTGTGGCATCCTGATAAAAATGCAGAATTTAGAGCACTGACGTCCCCTCTTTAGCTGGAGGAAGCACCCGTGTACCTCTGCAGGGGGGCGAGAATCACATCTGCATTTTTCTGCTCAGTATCAGAGTTGTAGAGTTGGTGCTCTTGTATGTATTGGACCACGTCGTCCGGCAGCAGGTACCTGACACTCTGGCCGCGGCGGAGCGCCTGCCGCACGTGCGTGGCTGAGATCTCATTGGTCACCCACTCCGGGACCACGTGGATGTTCTTACGGTACTTCCACAGCAGGTCTGATTGGTGTATGAACTTGTACGGGTCGCTGCCGCTACGGGTGATGCAGACCAAACCGTAACGGCCCAGGATTTCAGCGATGTCGTCCTGCTTCCATAGGTTGGGAATGACAAAGGACTCAAGGACGTCCGCTCCGCACAGCATCATGAGCTGAGGACACTCTAGGCATGAAGAAAGAAGCTTAGAGAGAAAAAACAGGAACCAGCAGGAGAGTTTCACTGTTGTTCACAAGTGTGTTGTGCAACCAGGCGGGATAGTTAGTCATGTGATCACTGTTCATGTTGAAGAGGCTCACCTCTCACTTTCTCACATTCTGCTGTTGTCAAAAGCCACCCGCAACAACATTTCAGTATATTTAAATCAAAAATCAACCATTCTGTGCTCGTGCAGGACCTACCTCTGATTTTTAGATGAGTTGTACCCTCCAAATAGCGCCTCTTTTTGGCATACCTGACCGTGTCCACATCGTCTTCATTCTGCTCTGCAGCCATCTGTTCCTCATAGTGATGCCTTGGTGGATACAAAGAAGATTAACATGGCATCCTATGGTCAGATTCGGTTTTTTTATTTTTTAATAATGCATGACATTGTAGCAGGTGATCTATCATCATCCCTGGATGTGTGTCAATTCTGCCTCATGGACACTTGCATGTGTTTGTGTGCCCACTGTGACGACTGATAGCACAGCTGCAATTGGAATGTGTGGGTGTGTATGAAATGTAAAGAATGTAAATGTTGATCTGTGTAGAAGTGACTGGGTGTGGGTGTGTGTGTGTGTGTGTGTGTGTGTGTGTGTGTGTGTCTGCACACATGTCTGGGTGTAGGAATGTGTAAAAAAAAAATAAAAAAAAATACGGGATGCAACCAAATGGAAGAAACACAATGAAACACTGCAACATTTCCTTGAATCAGCACCAAGACTGGCATGAAAATCATCAAATTACCGGATGACTTTTAGCGTCTCCACCCACTCTGGCTGCAAACACTCCCAAGAATCCACTGTGATCCACTGTGAGTTCTCTGTGGCCAGTCTGGCCATCTCCACACGGTGGCAGGCCTCAATCAATCCCTTCTTCTTATAGCCGTCACTCACTGGGGAGATAATGCCCTTAATCACGCTGTACCGACCTACAGGAAGAGAAGTGAGGAGTTCATCACAGAAACATTTTAATTGTCAACTCAAAAATTCAAAATTCTAAAATTTGTAATTGAATATAGTATTGGTGACATTGATATCATTTAAATTTTGGAGAGGAAACACTCCTGGTTGCAGCTGCGTGCAGCCTGTGTTACACCATGATGTATACAATGTCGAAATAAAGCTTTTTTTTTTCTATAAGAACATCGGAAACAAATGATTAAAATGCAAACAGTGACAAAAAATATCTGTTTTTCTTGCTGGAACACAAATCTCCCACAAAAGTCCTTGGAAGCAGAAGGTTCTGCAAGATTTCTTTATTTTAAAAATAATAACTCTGAAGGTCGGCATATAAGCAACCACTCAACAAGATGATTCACAAATTCTTTTGTTGGTGCTGATGTGAGAAGATGAGTGTCCATCAAACACTAGGTGGAGTCTGACGCCCACAATACTCCATTTTGGCCTCATTAGACTATTGAACCCGTTCTGAGACATGTTCCCTTTAAGGCTTTTAAAGGAGCTAAACCATCTTTTACAAACCTGTGTCCTCCAGATGATCTCGGGCGAGTTCAAACATCCGTAGATGCATATTGGTAATGGGGTTGAAGGAACCACAGGCCAGCAGGACCACTTTGGACATGTTCTGACCCTCCATCTCTCATTATGGAGGTAGGCTTACCTGACATAAGGTGAAAAACATTTATCAAAACATATGTGATTGATCACAACAGTGCAGAATTGTATGGCATGTAATCTAAATCTGTTGTGCAACAATATCACATGCGTACTGAATCTCGCTTCAATCATTTATAACGTAATTTATAAAGTAATTTGACCTGATAACAAAAGTTTAAGTAGCATCGAGCATAGATTAAATGTAAAGTTTTATGGGAAGGAATGCATAAATAATGCTTATAATACCTGAAGGATCAGAGGATATTTGCTTTAGTTTTGTTTTTAACGTAAAGCGTTTTGGTGTCGTTACATCGAGAAATCTTATTGGACGGATCCGACCCGGAAGTAGAGAGCCGCACCCACCGCTGCGAGTTGCGTTCACGAACACCAGTCGAAAAAAGCCTCGACTGGCTTTAAAGACCCACTGATGACGTTAAAAGGTTGTTAGTTTTCAGAAGGAATTGGTAGTTTACTTAAATGAAACCTCTTTTCGCTGAATTTTCAAACATTTAACCTGTCAATCGACTGTGGAAGGCGGTGAGCTGTTTTTCCATTGCTTGGTAGCTAGCCTGTGAGCTATATGAATAGTGTCTGGAATCAGTTTAATCCACCGTTTATAGTAGGCGTATCGTCTAATATCGAACATTTTATATTGCTACTAGCTCCACCCTGCAAAGAAAATCGGATTATGTTGGAGTCTTGCTAGATTGGTTTAAGTTAAATAGCAGTATCGGAGTCAGCTTTATTTATTTGAGTAAGTTTGAATTTGACCGACATATTTTGCTGTAAGATTTTTCTACAACATACCGCCGAGAAAATACGAGTTAATCGAGGGTATGACGTACCATATGGTCGTGTTTATCTGATTTTTCTTGTGTTGTCAGAGTTTTGTAACTGCGACTTAGAAAATGGCTTCCCGTGGGAAATCCGAAACTGGAAAATTGAGGCAAAATTTGGAAGAGCAGCTCGACAGATTGATGCAACAGTTGCAGGACCTGGAAGAATGCAGGTAAAAATGTCCATTTAACACTAGCAGGTCCCTTTTGACATCCCGATGAGCGAGTCCACTCCAAAAATGCCTGTGTAGGCCTATGAAGGTTAATTTCCAGTTCGCTTCCATTGTGTATTCTCAGAGAGGAGCTGGATGAGGAGGAATATGAGGAGACAAAGAAGGAAACGCTGGAGCAGCTGCATGAAATCAATGACTCCCTGAAGAAGATCATGACAGGAGACATGACACTTGTGGATGAACTCAGTGGAATGCAGCTGGTACGAGATGAAGACCTACAGCTACAATTCAGAATGAGTGTCGTTTGTTGAACCCATCCCAAAATATGCCAGCCTAGAAATTACCTCCTGCACATTCTCCTCTAATGTGTTTTCCAGGCAATTCAGGCTGCCATTAGCCAAGCGTTCAAAACCCCAGAAGTGATTAGACTCTTTGCTAAGAAGCAGCCAGGGCAGCTGAGGACCAGACTAGCAGAGGTGTGTAAATGTGCACGCAGAGCGTGTTTTGTTACTCTGTTCCTGCGCAGCACTGGTATCTCCGCCTGCTTGGCCAAAATTTGTGTCTCATTTTGTGCAGATGGACCGAGACGTCATCGTGGGAAAGCTGCCGAGAGACGTGTACACGCAGCAGAAAATGGAAATCCTCACAGCCCTGAGGAAACTGGGAGAGAAGGTGACCTCACCCACAGCTCACTCGCTGATGGTCGTCCTGGGCCGACTCGAAATTAGCTGTATAAATATGATCACACGTCAGAAGGAGCTGCGTGTCGGAAGGCTTTAATAACACTCTGGTCCTTTTGCTTCCCGACAGCTGACTGCAGACGACGAGGCGTTTCTCTCGGAAAACGCTACAGCTACTCTCAGCCAGTTTGAGAAAGTGACGCCAAACTTGGGTAAGAGCAACGATACGCATGCACTGATGCGCTGATGCTTTTTTTTGGACTAATCCAGTCTTACTTTTTCCTGCTGTTTTAGGTTCTGAAGACAAAATTATGGCTTTAGCGAGTTCTGGAGTGAAAACCAAGGCGTAATCATTCTGCCAAATACTGATTTTAACCGTCACGATGAAAAATCAAACGTGCCAACCGATTTTTGAAATTGTAAATACCTGGTCTAACTTTAGGTGTTGCAGTAGATGCTATCACTTTTTAACAGCCTTGTTTTTATATGCCAGCTTTTGTAAATGTCTTGTATTTTCCTATTAGTTGTAAAATTGTATAAGTCCATGCATGTGATGTGTATATAGACATGTGAATGTTGGCGCCAACGATACTGTGATGCATACAAGAAATCCCTCACAGAAATCAGGTGTGTGTCTCTGTGTGTGTGTGTGTGTGTGTGTTGGGATTTTAGATACTGTATATAAAAAATGAGCAGTGGAGCAGAAATAACAGCCTCGTGGCATCAAAAAATAGAAACATGGCAGAACAGTAAAAATGAATCATGAACTGTGACTGAATGGTCTTGGGAAAATTTTGCAGCCATTTTGTGTCCTTGTCACACAGATTATTGATCCAGTCAGAAAGAAAACAACAAGACATGAAACATACTGAGCTGCAGTGATAATTAGATTAAAAACATGGGGAAAACAGTTTAGTATCCTTTCTATCATTTTGTCCACTCTACAGTTTATACACACCAGTAAACATTATTATTCACTTAGTCTGACCAAGTTAAACTAATTTAATAAGAATTACATTATATCTTGTTAGTTATATATATTCTTTTCTAAATCCGTTTGAGTCTACGGGAGGTTAGATTTAGGGGTGTATGTCCTCTGTGCGGCCACTAGGGGGCACCGATGTTGTAGATTTAGCAGCGGGCGTGTCCGTCGCTGCCCCAGTGCACCAGTGACGGTGCATGAGTCACGAAGAAAAGACAGCAATCTACCCCAACTCAACATCCTTTATTTTTGTTCACGAGCAAGCATCAACTTCACTTCAGTTTGCCTTCCAATTGGTAGAAAAGTGAGAGCAGCTCCAACAAACACAAAGGAAGCTTCCGCTTCTGAAAACATCGTCTCCTTCCATTGAGTGAACACCTCAAAAAAAAAAGATATATATATATATATCTATATATATATATATCTGGATGACTGAAGCAGACAATCTGAGATTTAGTATTGTATCAACATTTCCACTCCAGTCTCGACCTCACAGGTGTGCGCTCCCACATGGTAAAACCGCCTCACGTCTCGGTTACAACAGTATGGCTGCAATTCAGTTTGTCAGGCAGTGGCCTCGAGTCGCCCCGCGTCCACTTGGTGCAGATCTACCCAGAAAGTGTTAAAGCCAGAGAGTTGAAGATGGGAGTCGCTGTGGATGGAGACTCGGGAGTGGGTGCGTATGTGAGTGAGATCACTGTTTATGAGTGTTTATGAGTGGTGGACATCAAGTGTTTGGATGAAATCGAGCATTTGACGGGTTCATAACTGGTGCTTTGGTGAATTTCATGCTGCCCTCAAGATCATTTTCTCAACCACTCAGGCAACAGGACACTGTTCACTTTCCACTATACACAATCGACAGTATACCCATTTACGCCGTTAAAGCAAGTTCATAATGTTTCTGTACATCTTTAAAGGTGAATTCTGTCAATGATTAGTACACTATCTATAGAAGACACAATATGGATCTACGTCCCCTACACATCAACATGGACACGTGAACATCTATGTAAAATTTCACTTGTTACGACTAACTAAAGAGAGAAAGAAAATCGCCAGCGCTGGACAAAAATTAGCATTCAACAGTTAAAAAAAACAAAAAAACAGCCACAAATCAAAGAGCACGGATGAACGTTCTTGTTAGACCTGCTAAATGATGGGCTATGATCATAAAAAGGCACTCCCATCTCAGCCGGCTCAGACCTGATCCCATCCCTCCCTCCAGTTCCTTTTTTTTTTGTCTTTTTAAAGTCCTCATGGAGTCGAGAGTGTTCCCCTACAGACATCAGGAAAAAAAAGAAGAGACAAATGTGCAACTCAAACCCTCAAAAGTGGTCTGGAAACTGTCTCCAAACAGAGCCGTGAGCGTGATTACTATTTTTAATTCAATCGCATGCAAACAATCGATGCATTTGAAGCCCCGATCATCAACTGCATCGGTTTAGTGGAGGATATTTACAGTCGCGCCCAACATCCGTGTCTGAGAGGAGATTTAGGATCAGGACTCCTTTTTTCCAATCAAATGTAGTTTCGTACGACTAAAAGGAGGGAAAGAAGTTTACCAAATGTAAACAAACATCTCAGAACATCTCTAGAGGACAGTTCAATGTACAATAAAACCCACTGCTCTACTGCTAAAAATAGTTCCTTTTTAAAATGCTTTCTTGTGCGGTTACGTTGCAAAAGGAAGCCAGTTGAAAAATGGAGCTGACAGCGGTTTTTGTTATTTCAGCCACTGAAAAATCAACCTGCCACAATGTGCGTCCACGTCCCGTCTGTCCCCTGAACCAGACTATCATCCCGGCTCCACCCAGACCGCCGCGACGCTGCTCTTTCACCAGCCTTCTGACCTCTGCGTTCTCGGGTCGGCAGCTGGGCAGTGGCGGGCAGCTGGGCGCCCACGCCCTGACGGTGCGCGAGCGTTTGTCTGACTGAACAATAAAGAAAATCCCTTCTGTTCAACAGAGCTCTGCTGGGAATGAAGCGCGCTGACGCCTGGAGCAACGGCGACGCAAAGCAGGCCGACGGGGGCGGGGGGAGACAAAATGGATGCTGCGGCGTCCCGGAAACCCTAACGATCTTAACGCAAGCGTGATGGAGCAGCTTTCGTGGAGAGTCAGCGACATGCTACAGCCTCTGTGACACAAATAATCTACATTACACACTGCGTCACTGAGGTTATGGAACCTCGTTAAGTAGGGCTTCACTAACACATTAACTAATTACATGAGTTCTATTTACAAAATATTCAAAAAAGCAATGACTTCTTACAGGTCTTCTCAAATAGCCTCATGCACTAGATGGAGAGAAGAAGAAAGGAAAGATGAGCTACTTCTTAAAAGCGTCTGTTGTGGACCGGAAGTCGACAAAGCTCAAGTCAAAGCTACAGGTGAGCTCCTGAAACCTACAAGCGATAAAAGACCGTCAGCCGAGAG
Source organism: Takifugu rubripes (assembly GCF_901000725.2). Classification (NCBI taxonomy): domain Eukaryota; kingdom Metazoa; phylum Chordata; class Actinopteri; order Tetraodontiformes; family Tetraodontidae; genus Takifugu; species Takifugu rubripes. The sequence continues at coordinate 8,484,233 of NC_042287.1, forward strand.
AGGAGGATCTTCATCGGAATCTGAGGGGAAACACAAAGTGCAGGGTTGGCTTCCTCACACAGCTCAAACTAAAATGCAAGCCAAGTTTTCCTGGGAATCCAAATATAATAAATACAAAAATAAACAGTAAAAATCAGCAATCCGGTGATGACTACACTACACTGAGTACCACCACTAACATAACAAGAGGAAAACCTTGACCATATATAAGCTGAAGGGAATTCTTCTCTTTTTGTATTTTTTTCTTTATATCACGGCTCCATGGACATGGAACTGTGTGTGTGTGTGTGTGAGGATCTGTGTGTGTGAGCCTGGTGTTTCTGCGTGTTATTCTAGTAGGTGAGGGTGGAGTCGTCCCACTCCAGCTGCTGCTGTCTGCTGGCCCCCTGCTGGTCCTCTGGCTCGGCGCCCTCCTCATCCTCGCTGCTCTCTGACTCAGCGCTTGTAATGTCATCTTCCTCCTCTCCGTCCTCGCTCTCCTCCTCTTCCTCCTCCTCCTCCTCCTCGCTGCTGTGCTGGTCCTCGTATGTCTGCGTTAAGGACAGGGCGGAGTTTGTGAACAGATGTGTGCTGTGGCTTCATGAATATTTAACGCCAAAACTTGTTTTTTTTTAAAAATAAGACGCGCGTCTCATTGTTCACCTTCACTTCTAACAGTGTGCCGCACATCTGGGTGTCTTCACCTGCACTGATCAGACAGACTCACCCAGAACAATCCTATAACAGTGGAGTGACCTTATCACTTCACTACTGCACCACTGAATGGTGTCACAGTGAACAGAAAGGTATTACAGCAGCTGTAATACCTGCAGTGACCTTTGCTGCTTGTCCTTCCCACCTGCTCTGCCTGTCAGCTCCTCACCATCTCCAAGTTGAGATCTGTTTCCCTCAAAGTTCTCCTCTTCCATAAAACCCCCTCTTTTTCTGTCGCTCTGCTACTGTTCAGGCTGTCCTCAGCAATTGATGATGCTAATATATAATTCATCCAACAACTGAATTTAGAATTTATGATATTCTAATTAGTAAGGTGGCACTCTGTCTATGTCAGGGCTGCCAATCACCAGCTCTCACATAAAACTAGGCCAGTTTCACAGCTGCACCCAGAGAGCTTTAGCAGGATCTGTCTAGACTACCACCCGCCTTTGGTGTGGGAAATTAGCTTCTCTCTGCCGGCTTTAATAAAGTGCTTAAACGGGTCCTGGTTTTACCTCCATGGGATTGACGGTGATGGTCAGGGCCGAGTCGTCCCAGTCCATCTCGTTCTCTTTGCCGCTCTCCTGGTCCCTCATGGTGCGCTGGTGTGCGGCTCGGATGCGGAAGACCCCCAGGATGATCATGAACACCAGGAAGCTCACGCACACCACGATGACAATGGTGGCAGCACTGGGAACCACTGCAATGGAGCAGCACGCCAACCCAAAATGGTTACCTCAGCCTTTTTCAGACATTTCACTTTGAGTTTCAGTGTAACTCTACACCCAATCTTGTTTCGATGGCTTCTTAGTTTTAGGTGTCTGTGTTTAAATAGCCTCGCCTACCTCTCCTCTAACCTGCCCCACTTTCCTCTATATTAGCAGCTAAGTGCCTCTCTTGTGCAGCAGCAGGCTTACTCAGCCTGATGGCCTAAAGGATTACTGAGGAAATAAAAGGTTGTTCTCAGACCACCGGCTGTACAGATGTCACAGGCAGCACTCACAAGTAATCCCTTAACTTGTGCCATTAAAAAATTAAACGGACAAACACCCCATATTTTATACATGACCCAGTTGGAGATGAAATGCCTGTAATCCCTCTTTAGTGGTGCTTAGTTTATGGTAGGTGGTCAAATGTTCTGTGGTAAACTGTACTGTATACTTGGAATCTGGGGTCCACAGGGTCAGCTTTTGTTCATGACCTCCTGTTTAACACACCTGAGGCCTGGTGAGCATTGACCAGGTTGTGACCAGACAGGTCCACAGAGGCGTGGTGCACAGGGTTAATGAAGTTGGGCTGCATCATGGCGTTGTTGGCGTGCTCCACAGGATTGGCCGTGTGAATAACATTCACCTACAGAAAAAGAGAGTTAAAAAAGAATGACATGGCCTTGTGTGTCATTCAGGCTCTCTCTTGGGTGTCTTGTTATGCAGCCGTTGTTAGATATCAGATGTCTTACCTCCACCTTGAAATCATTGCTGACATATCGACCGTTGAGCTCCGAGCAGACCAGTTTGAATTTCCTGTCAAACAGAGCCTCTGTGTGCCAGTTTTTGTAACGGATAAGATGCAGGAGCTGCTCATAGTTGGCCATGGAGTTCACCCCTAGGACATACAAAGAGGGGCTTGTTGTTGGAAATAACAGAAAATGCAAGCTTGTACTGTAACGTTACATCATTTATGTTCTGAGAAAAGTAGCTTTTCTACAAATGTGTCAGTCTTTCATCATCAACAACAGCTCAGGGGTCTGTACCGGTGATGACCAGGCCCAGGTTAGAGGAGCCCATCACCAGGCCACGCTGTTGCAGCTGGGACATGTCCAGCTCCAGGCTCTCGTGCTCCCCGTCCAGCTCGTCTCCCACGACCGTGACTTCACAAGTATCCAGATTGTGCATGATCTCCTCCGACACCACTGTCTCTTGGACTGAAGGCAGAACAGAGACAAAAGAACATGGACGTCCACATCTCAGCTCAAATTTGGGACTGTCTGTTGTCAAACTCGTGTCGAGTCCTTACTCAATCAACCAGCTTTTATTTTAAAAACAACAAAACAATGATTCAAGTTAATGCTACATTTTGCAGCTCCAGACCCAGTGAAAGGTCTAATTATGGTATCACCTGTTGTGATTCCTGATCTGTTGCCTGTACAACCTAGGGCGGGTAATGCTAGCTCTGGTCTCCATATGGCCTGCTATCCACCACAGGTCATCAAACCTTCCTGTATCTGTGTCAACCTCTGTGCGTGTCTATTGTCCTTCCTCACACACAAGCACAACAGATGGTGGCGTTCACAAGAATTAGTAAACAACTTATCTCTTTCCTCCCTCCCCCTCTCTCTATCCAACCCTGTCTGCTTCCAGACATAATCCTCCCTGCAACCACTTACTAAACATCTATGCAGCTATTAACTCTGCATTATCTGTGCCTACACATCCGTTCAGTGGAGAACACCGACACCTGTCTCACACTGCCTTTGGAAGCAAGGTAAATAACACAGTGGACCCATGGTGAGAGCTTAGTGACACCTAAATATTATCTGTAGTTTGCATCAGCTTACCTGTGGGGTCATCATCTGCTCCCTCAGCTACTTCAGACTCGGGGTCTGTCTCCACCTCGCGGGTGATGGTGCTCACGATGCGTAGCTCGGGGAATAGCGTCACGCCTTCCTGGCTCTCAAATTCTGCAGCGCTGCGGGCGAAGTGGTCGATGCCGCTGAGGCTGATCTTGGGCTCCTCTGGCTGCAGCACCATCACGTAGCCTTCCACGTCAGGCACGGCCACGCACGACTCGCCATTGAAACATCTGGTGGCAGACGTTAGAATGAATACCTGGGATATCTACATTTTTATAACTTTCATTTGTGTGAATATTCTGCTGCCTACTTGACAGTGGTGGAGATACGAAGGTGCCTGATGCCGGGGGTTGGAAACTGGCGCGAGTTTAGGTAAGAGATGTGCTGCATGACTTTATCGAAGGCATCGATGTCATCGCCTTCAACAGTCAGAGAGGACTGGCTGGGATTAAACTCCACCTGAGAAGAGAATTGTGACTGTGATTGCCATGACTTGGGATTCACTGTGTTATTTTTGGCCTCTAAAACCTTTTTGCTCTCCTCACCTTGACAGCTGCCGCGACCTCCTCAGGCAGCTGTACGTCCAGTCCTTCCTTACACGTATACAAGCAGTCGATCACCTTCTTGTTCTCTAGCTTGCCGGAGCGGATCATTAGCCCTGCCAGGTTTCCCCGGAAAAACTGAGCCATTCGCGCATTTCCACCTTTCCCGGCCAGACATGAGAAAGAGAACAGTAACACACATACAAGGACAAGTTAGCGCGAGTACAACCCAGAACGTTATTTGCCTGAAACATGCAGTGTCATTGTGCGAAAGCTGGTGTGGATGAGGGTCATGCACGTTAGTATGTGTGCTCTTACAAGGCCCTGAGCCCAGTAAGAGGGACGGCAGTATGAGCATGGCTTACACACACCTTAAAAACATGCAACATCCGCACTGACAAACCATTGCCTGAATGTAAATTAAACAAACCAGCAGGATACTAAAACACAGGAGTGGACCTAAAGTACAAAACTAAACAATACAACTTAACAGATGATAAAGAAGAGTAATGGATAAAAATCCTACACTGTTACTTAGTATTGCTGTGAAAATGAGCAATCCTGACTAATTACCAGGAAAAATCCGGTTCCATATCCCCACCAAACCATTATGACCCTAAAGTGACTGTAAAGTTGACCTGCAGCAGGCAGGCATAAGCATGAACAATGCTTCAAGGTCACAGTCATAAAGAGTGAGTGTGTGGGTGTGTGTGTGTGTGTTCTTTGGAATCTGATATGCAGGAGCTACTTCTTTTGGCTGAAAGGTCACGTTCTTTAAAAGACGCAGCCAAAATGCTGCAGCCAAGTCACAGTTTATTATTCAGCGTTATCTGCTTCTCCTGAAAACTCCGGCGAGGCTAGAGGTGGTGAGAAAAAGGTCACAACGGAAAAGAAAAATAAAAGCCGAAAAGAAAGCAGGCAGGAATAAAATGGCACCGGGCTCATCCAAACTTTACCATGCTTTAAAAAAAATCTGCATCCAACATGTATGAATCATTCTAGTAAACATGGTATGAAGGTGCAGTTAGCGTGGTGGGACACCGTGGACACATGAAGACATTTGAACTTTAAGGGACTCGAGCAACCTGAAGTGGGCTCAGAGACTGACTCAGTGTCATTGTCATGTCCTGAATTGTCTGTAAAGAAGAGAGTGGGGAGAGACAGGAGAGAAAGATGAAGATCCGCAGTAGAATCAGAGGTTACAATTGGGGACAACTTTATTTTGTCAAAGTTTGCTCCAAAATGTCATTTCAAAGAATGACAAGTGAAATGTTTCATCACAAAAGACAATTACTGACAGAACTGATAGGAAGAGCTGCTGAGTTTACCCTGCCAGCAGGCACCGATGGTGAGTTGAGTTTCGATTTTGGAGGCGTGCAGTGGGTAGTCCTCTGTAACCAGGAATGGCTCGAACATAGTTCCATCCACAAAGAGCGCCACGCTGGGGACCTCGACGTTCAACACGTAGTGATGCCACTCTTTGTCACATGCCTGTGAGACACAAAGAAGAAAAGTTGCTCTTAGAATCACTTCAAAGCCAACAATTGCGTCAGGTTCTGTCAGCAGTGGGGGGCTGACCTGGTCCAGTTTCCAGTGGAACTCAGCCGGTTTGTAGTTCTCAGCTTCCGACGGATCCTGGCGGAGGAGGAGGATCAGCCTGCAGTTGTGCACGTAAAGCGAGTAGTGGTGTCTGTTCATCTCTGCGGTGCAGGAAAGGAGAGGTCAGGGGTCAAACTGAAAGTACCGCACAAGCCAATCAACATCTCACAAGAGAGAACGGCATAACCATCTCAAATAACATATGTCTATAATTTATCTGGAGCAGTTCTGACTTTTATAGGATGCACACATGCGCCACATGAGTGGAGATGAAGTGTATGGGATCTTCCTGTCCACTGCACAGACACTCTGATGTAATCCTTCTTATATAAGCGGACAGAAGCTGATGAGCTATGTCGCACAGTCTGTGATGGCTGAGACTTTACTGTCAATAAGATCAAGAAGACTGTAACCAGACTCAAAATCTGAGGCTGACTACAAAAGCAAAAAGGGCAGCATGCGTTGGACGGGGGTGAAAATACAGCAGAATATGTTGTTATTACACAACCAATTCCTCTAGTCAAACTGAACCTATGATCTCACAGAGGTGTATTTTTAGATGCCATGTTGGCAGCAAGAATGAGAGTGTCAGTGAGATCCCACAGCAGGATTGTGGATATTTTCACATGCTTCCAGGGGAAGTTTAATGTGCTGAAGTAAAGTGAGAACATCAGGGTTTCGACGAAGCTTAACCAGTCCATATAGCACGTTACAGCATGTTATGGTGCACACGCGATGTGCTTTGCTAGTACGTTATTCTTGGGAGGTGATGTTACCTCTCTTATCGGAGTTGCAGAGGATGGTCTCCTTCTCATGGGCACCAGGGCCGTGTCTCATCCACACAGAGATGGTAAAGGGCTCCTTCAGGTTGGTGTTCACCATGCCCTCAGGAACCTTGATAGCCTGGGTACCGTTGAACTCAAAGACCTGGTCACTGTCGTGTCCGTTGTCTGTGGGCAGTCCGACAGTCCAGTTGGCAGAGCTGCTGGGCGCAGGCAGAAGCTCTACAGTGCCAGAACTGGCTCCTTAATTAAAAGTGGACAGAGCCAAACAATTAAGGGCGGGATGGAAGCGAACTACAGACGATCATCATCTCAATGGGACGCTTATTTACCACAGAGAGTGTGCAGAGATTTCTCAGAGTATGTGTCACGATCGCATCCTTTCCCAATATGGTTGGTTTCCAGCTCAATACTGGCCCGGATGGATGTGATCGGCTCGTCACATGTCTCCAAGTGCATGCTGGGGAAAAGGCCAAGGCTACCTGTGCCGGGCTCATATTCAATCCTCTTGCTGAATCCTAACAGATACATCAGAATGAAACGGTGACCTTCAGTACACTAACGACAACTACATCCAGTGACAGTGTGTACAGGAGGCCTTTGGCACCTTGCCAGCTGGGCTTGCAGGTGGGCTTGACGCTGATCTTGACCAGAACATCTTCAGAGGCTCGGTTCTTCCCGCAGTCATAAGCAGTCACAGTGAGCTTGTACATGCGCTCTTTGCCATAGTTTAGCTTCTCTGTGTTTTTGATGAAGCCTGAAAGAAGCAGGAAAAACAGATTAGTGAGCCCCAATAAATATATCCTCTTGCTAATATCTTAAGTCGTTGTTATTATATATTCTTTTTACATCAGTCTTGGGAATATTAACTAAGCGCTTGTACTGTGCTCTGAATGCCAAACCTGGATGACATTCCAAGGAGACCACGGCTGTCTCACAAGACTAGAGGCTGCTGTGAATTTGAACTGACTGCTGCATATTTATGCAAATCAATTCAGGATGTGATGCATGTCAATAAAATCGTGTCTCCGGCTACACATAGCCCATACCGTCTTTGTCAACCGTGAAGGGCACGTCAGGCGTGACGATCTCATAGTTGCAGATTTGGCTGAACTGGAAGGAGCAGTCGGCGTCCACGGCCTCCACTTTCAGGATGCTGTCGTACTTCTTCCCCTCGAGGACGGTGGCTTTGTAGGTTTTCTCCTTGAACACCGGCGAGTACTCGTTGATATCGTTCACCTGGATGTGAACAGTAGCCCTGATGGAGGCAAATGTCAGTTTAGTACATTGAATGTTGATCTAATGAATGACAAGCTTGTTAAGCACATGTTTGGCTTGTGGTTTGTTTGGGTTTTTTTAACTTTGCCCACTCACTTGTGAGATTTCTTCATGTTGGCGCCATCGGGACCCTCTCCACAGTCGTATGCCTGGATGGTGAACGTGTGCTCCTTCTGCAGCTCGCAGTCCATCTTGTCTTTGGCCCGGATGACTCCCTCTCCAGTGGACTTGTCCAGGACCACTGCCTCGAATGGGACATTTTGTCCGTGGATCCGGAAGCCACAAATCTCACCTAAGCAATACGTCAACAGCCAAAAGAGAATTTACTCAGAATGGCCGACACTGTTTTGTTCTATTGAAAATGGAAAAGAAAAGTCAACGGAAATGCAATAAATTCAGGTGGAAAAAAACGTCAGCCACAGGTTTTGAGGGTGCCGTTGTTGTGAGGGTGGGGGCTGTGGAGGAAAGCAAAAAGCACGGTCCTGCACTGCAGGTGAGTAGTCGGGATGATATTGGGAGAGGGTGAGGGAGTTTTAGTATCACAGAAGACATGGTGTCTCTTCAAGCCATTTCAAAATAGTGCATCCAGTCATGCAGGCAGAAACTGAAAAGATGTGGAAAGGCATTTCACAGGAGTACTTAAGATTCCAAATCAAAGGAGCGAAAACAAGCCCAAAATGTAAAAACAGAAAGAACAATATCTCAAACACCCACGTGTGTTCGTAACTGACAAATCAAAAATCCCTAAGAACAAAAACCATTTAAAACGTTAAAGATATAGTCTTATAATGACACGACAAACCTGTCCTCAGCCATCAAAATCCTGAAACTGAAAGGAAAAATTCCTTTTTCACCACCTCAAAAAGTAGATCTCTGAACTAAAGAAAGTCTTCCTGTGTAATTGTGCCCCTCGCCCAAGCTACGGCAAAAAAAACATTCCACGGAAAATGAAATCATAGTGAACAGTATTAGAACAAATTAAAACGCACTGGATGAGAACTGGGGTTAGAAATATCAACTTGCTTGACATCCACATTAAAACGACAACCGCAGCCATGCTAATGGAGACTGAACGGATCCACTGAGGCAGAGATGCAACAACAGAAATTTTGAGCAGAGAGAGTTTGCATTAGTTAACAATCTCAGCAGCTTTCAGTTACAGGTGTCAAAAGACCACAGGAGTCCGTCTTTTTGATCAAATATCAATTCTAGAGCCAGATTTTACTCCACGAGAGACAATCTTATTTCAATTTGGATTAGACTTGGCCGTTTTAGTCATGCTAATGTAACAATTTTAAACTGAGGGAGCAACTTTGAGCGACTGAAAACTCCTGTTTTCAACAGCTTTTTCCAGGTGGCAGCTGAAAAAACTGTTAGGTCTGCAAACTGCAATGGATGTCACATGCACAGATATTTCTAAGTGCAGTCAGCCCCACGTCACACTTTTCATCCAGCTCTTGGAAAACACAAAACCGAGAACCAAATGGGGGAATTACAGAGCACGGCGGGAGTTTCCGTATCAACATGGGGATGCTCTCTTTGCGTTAGTGGGTTAATAGTAACAATTATGCACAAGGCAGAAGAAAGAGCCCAAGATCACCTTCTTCAGTGAGGGTCACTTCAAAACTCTCTACAGAGAAGGAAGAGAAGATAAACCCAAGTCAGTTAAAAGGAAAAGTTAGAATCCCAGAAATAGCAGAGAAAGGACAGGAGGGAAATATTAACTACCCAAAACTTCTAAATTCTTTTTTCTCCTGTCTTCTGCCAGCAAAAGCACTGAAAGAGTTTAAACATTTATGAGAAGCTGGGGGTTGTTGAAGTGTTTGCGGTTTTATTTAAGGCTCGGTTTAGAAGAAACAACTTTGGAAAATGACAGAATCTCAAATTAAAAACCACCAGAAGCCAAAACTTTTGGATCATGTCAGCATGTTTCTGGATTCTGTGCAGTGAACTTGTTTGTTCATACATCCACAGTGAGAAGTCACACAGTCTGTTTCAAAGCCCCGTCAGGCCCTCCTGCGGGCCGGATCCTATTGTCTCCATCTACTACACAATTAAAGGAGAATGTGAAGCTGTTCTGGGCCAGTCATGCAGTGGAGTCTCAGTAATGACCACTTCACACTCGGGCTTAAGCCAGGGTTCAACCATCTTCTCAGGTGCCAATATTGATCTGTATTGATCCGGCAGTATGTTGAGTCCTTTAGTGGTCATTTAATTGTTGCTAACAAATCTTATGTGCACAGAAAAATATGGCAGCAGAACAATTTTTACCAAACAGGAAATGAAATAGCATTGCTTCAACCACTTACCCTGATTCTCAACGATTAATCAAATATCCAAATGATGTAACTAAAAAACATCTAATCGCGCCTCCTTAGCCTGTGGGTTAGCTGTAGCTAAAGCTAGAGCAAAGCTCCGGTCACCCTGCTACCGTGTGAAACCCAACAGATTGCTCCCATTTATCCAGGAATGCCGTTCGGTCCGAAAGGCTGCTTCATTAAAGCAGGGAGCCCCATGCTGGAGCCAGCAGTCCCTCCATTTAATGATCATTTACTGTGAAAGGAGGTCAACATTACACAAAAAAATGCATTCTCAACCCCTCAGGAAATGTCTACTTGTTGCGGAAGTCATTTATAAAAATAACACTGCTGTAAATCACATAAGTCGGAAAAAACAAGCAAAGGAGAACCTTGAACTGAACAGTTATTATATAAGCTATTCGATGGTAACCGCGACACAAAGTCGTGAGAGGCCGTGGCTGCTGTCTGTCCATGTAAAGGCAGAACTGAGCGGCGATTGTAAAAAGACCTGTTGGCCGAGCACAAACACACACGCAGCCGCCACGATGGGAAATATTGGGACGTTATAAATCCATGGCCAATGCTGTCTCGAGTCATAAAGCCCAATAATTATGGCTCCCCTCTGGGACGAGGAAACAGAAACATGAAAGGGGATTTTGATCTGCATATCAAAAGGCCAAAAGTGGAGGATATGGTAGCCAGCTGTACACCAGTATATGAGGCAAGCCATAAAACCTAACAGGCAGTCAGTCATCAAAGCGTACGGGCGATGATTGACGGATACTTCCTCCTTTGGTGATGTCTACCAATACTGAAGCCAATAAATCCTGCTTGAGTTAACATCACATGTTTTAGGTCACGGTTGTCATTGTTCAGTGTAAAACAGTACCTTTGATATTCAACACTCCCAAAAATCCATACATTAACATTAGTTATACATTATAGCCCATAATTCCAAGGACATGTGACACTGAGATCGGATCATCGGCAGTAACAGACCCAAGTGCTGCTGCTGCCAATCTCTAGCTCACCTCAGTTTACATTGACTTGATCATTTACATGATGTTTTAGGAAGAGACTCCCTCATATACGTAGCTCGTGCACGCCCTTATGTATATCATGTACAGCCTCATATAGATCATGTGTGCTCTTATATAAGTCATGTACACCCTTAAATAGATAATGCACACCCTTATATAGATCATGTATGGCCTTTTATAGATTGCGTACGCCCTGATACAGATCATGTACGCCCTTAGATAGATTGTAAACACCCTTATATAGATCTCTAAAGATAATCTGAGAAGCAATATGAAAACACACCAGAGAGAAAAAGACTTTGTTTTAATTGTAGCGTAGTTTTAATCGCTAGATGAAGGTTGAAAGTCGATTCCTAACAAAACTTTCATTTACTAACAAGTAAATATCTATCAGAAAGATTAATTTATATAAATATGAAGAGAATGTTAAATGGAACAATCCTGAAGGAGGTGAAGCAGGGGTATGGACTATACAACCTCCCTCACCTGCGTAGCGTAGGGGAGCATCTTTGTCCAGGGCGATCAGAGGGGGGTCCAGAAGAACTTTGTCATCATTTTCTGTGATGATCCCATGGTAGGTCGTCTCGATCCAGGGTTTGTGCTTATTGACTGAAACGGAGAGAGAGATTGCAATAGAATTACAAATAACGACTGTGATGGGGGCGTCTTTGTTTGTTCCCATCCGTTTTTTCCTGCTCTTCATTATCATTGTGCTAGAAAGCTTGTTCTTACTCTATTCCTTCCATCCTAAATGAACGTTTAATGTTTAATTCTAGCATAAGCTATTAGAGGGATAAAGTCAGCTGTTTATAGCCAGTCTGCCAGGATACGTCTGAGCTGCTAACAAGACTGTGATGGAGGTGCAGACGTCCTGCAGTGACTGACATGTCTGTGCTGCTTCAGACAGCAGCGTTGATGCAGGGAGGATGTGGCGCTCATCGTAAGGCGGTATGATGGATGACGCCCTGATGCACTGATCTGGAAATGTGATGGTAAAGATGGTTGACTGTTCACACGGTGAAACAGTGGGAGAGGTCAGCAGGACCGACTCCCCGGCACATCTGTTGAACACCGAGAGGCAGAACAACAGCGGAGGTGCAGACGAGAGGACGCAAACTAGACGTGTGTATGCTAGGAAAGAGAAAAACGCCATCAAGTGTGAACTAAGAAGCTGAGAGCGTGGCTGGCGCTGCTGGAAAATGAGATCGTTGCAAGCTAAAACAATAGTAAATGCAGTTATTATTCAGAAAGTCTGCAACACTCTCGATATCTTGGTGGGTTTTTCCACCTGCAGCCAGTACAAGTACGGTACTATTTTTTAAAAGCATAATCTAATTTATTGCATGTAGGTGTTTGCTGTCTAATGCCTAATTATCAAAGATTCGTGAATCCTGATGAATATTTGCTTAAATGAAATAATATAATAATATCACACACGGCGTTTTTGCCGAGCATTTTGCACATGACGTGGCGGAGTTTAGACGGGCTGCCAGGACAGATGACAGCAATAATCTGCTTTAGCCACACAGGACGGTTATAGTTAGCCCGGTTATAAACAGCCCTCTGCAGGAAGAATGGACCTCATGGTCATTTTAGTAATGGGTTTTTTCTCCATTTGCTCACATCATTTCAAAAGATCATGGAAACAATCCACCTGCCTATGGAATCAATTTAATTCTTCCTTCTGCCATCATGTAGTTACTTAGTTAGAAAGACCAACTCAGCTCGATGCTTAAATCTATTACAAATCAAATGCTTGGGCCACTAATGAGTCTTCTCAATTAATTTTGAAATCATGACTTAAAGAGGAACTCGGCCCACAGATGGTCGCCGCTGACTGGACCCACTTACGACGCTGCAACAAAGAGGCTTGTGCTCAATCCTGTTAGGAATGAAATGAAGGTATCCACATTTAATCTTCTGATGGCATATGTTGATGCGTTTGCTAACAGGGTAACGCAACGTCCCTAAAACCAGTAAAGCCAAGTTAATGATTTAATAACAGATGCAACTAAGTAATTATCGACGCCAACACGTGCAGCGTGTTCACGCGGTTGTTTCTTTGCATTAAAAATAACTTTCACATTTTCAGATTTCACATTTTGATTTTCAAGCCCTCCGTCACTGCACATTTACTGCGTTTAATTAAGAACTTCATAAAACAACGTGATGCTGCGTAATGTCCTCTTCATCATCGAGAAGCGGGAGGAAGAATTCCCACATTTCCAATAAATCAATAAACAACGACATATACTGTAAGAGCATCGTGTTGTTCGTGACGCTGGGTGATGCTGAGGGAACCTCTGAGGGCATGTTGCGCAATAACGATGCAGCCCAACATCACGCAGCCAATGTTTTCATCGATTTAGCTCAAAGTTTAGGGTCCTTGCGTACAGCCCGGCTGCTGCATCACCTACATATACACTGAAAAGGTCAAGAACTTTTTAAACGCCATCAGTTAATTATCTAGTGATTTGTTGTTAATGCTAACGTATGCTAGCGGTGCAGAGTAGAGGTTGGGCCTGTGCACAAGAAATTATAACTTCACCACAAATTCACACGTATTTTCCATTAGCAGCTGTAGACAGCAACAGAACACATCAAAGGTTGCAGCTGAAAAGGTTCTGGTGAAGGCGGCAACCTAAATAAGCCGCGCACGGTCTGCAAAGCCGACACACTCCCATGTTTGCCTTGTCTTACAAACTGCCCGGCTTGTTGATGCACGCCACCTTCAGCACAGACTGAGGGCTGTTGAAGGAGACCTCGAAGACCCCCTTAAAGGAAATCCAAACCTCAGGGGCCCTCGCTCCACAAACACACTGCTCACACAGGAGAGTCTCTCAGTTGGCCTGCCAGGCAACAGCATTTGTTTGTCCTCTGCGCGGCCCTAACCACCCGAGAGAATGAACACACCCTCGACGAGCACAGCGCTGATCTGAAGAGGGGGCTGGGAGCCACGGAGAATGCAACTCAATCGCTGCTCTGTGTGAACGCCACAAAAGAGCCAGTGAGAGCGGAGGGCCGAGAGTGAGACTAGCAGAACTCCGCAGGCACGCTCGGGTACAACAGACCTGACGCAGGTAATGAGTTCTTTGGTTACAAGTTTCCCATTAAGCCTGAACACACCCAGGATAAACAGGTCTGCGGGTCTCCAGGAAACAAGGGGGGGGGGGGGGTGTCCAACAACCGACTGGAATTAGCATTACTCAGCATCTTTTGAACACGCGACACCAATGTGACAGATTTACAGTCCGGAGCTCATCTACATGCCGACTGCCAAGACATCACTTGTGTTGTGAGGACATCATTTCCATTTTTAGGGAATTATTGGTAATAGAGGCATGACATGAACATCAGTTCAATTCCAAATTACTTTCTGAATGTCACCTTCTCAGTGTGTTACAATATTACCCTGTGGCTCATTGTGACAAAAGGTTCTTTCCCGTGTCTGATCTGACTTTCCAGTCTTCAGTCTTCACAACTTAATATTCACAACTGAGTGACCCATTGGTGACGGTTCAGCGGCTCCATTCAGCCGTGGAAAACGCTGCTGAAAGCAAAGTCACCTCGCTCCCAAACAGGGTCGATTATTCTGGTGCTGGCTCCCACTGGCAACATCACAGCGCCACGTAGGACGGCTCAAAGATAATACTGCAATTTGCATTACTGGTCAGATTTACCGGGAGTATCCAGTGAGCGTTAATGTTTAGGCTGTGACGACCTGCCTGTGTCACCGTGGGCACTAAAGATCTGTGCTATCTGGGTTTATCTCATCTAAATGTTCAGTTGCCTCGTTACAGTAACCTTTAACCTCACTTTAATAGCTTAGGTGCTGTTGTGCCGGTCAACAAATCGCATGATGCAACTGTCTACGTGAAATATGTTGCTTACTTTATGCATTCATTCTTTCCATCATCCCTGCAGTGTTGGTGCATAACGTCTACAGCCAGTGGGAGCTGGCCAAGTCAAAGTGCTTGAAAAGCTGAGCACTTTTAGAGGATTATGTCATTCACAGATTCTTGAGGGGCTTGAGTGCCAATCCTCCAACAGTGACCGCATTGTGGAGATATGGATCCTAACGTCTGCTGCTGAAACTGTGGTTCTGGGGGAAACCGACGGAAATAGTCGACAGTCAACTCAAACAAGGTCTCTGAACAGGACAAGCAAGTCATTAAAAGTCTTTGAATAAGCAAAATCAAGAGAAATGTGATGCAGAACTGACTCTTTTGGGGTTTCTGAGCCTTTCCGATGCCATGACAGGAGCTTTGGTGGCTGCAGCAGAGGCACTTTGTATCAAATGTCTAAAATACCGTAGCACCCGCGGAAACGGCAAATGTTGTTTTAACCCCTCGGCTCCAGCGGTACAACTGACTCGTGTCGCTGGAGAATTAATAACACGCAACTGTAAATATGAATGTTGTAATATCAGAGAGGAGTTTGTGTCTGCAGCCTGCAGCTGACCTCACAAATGATTTAAAGAGTCTGCCATACACGTCCGTGCCGGGCCTGCGGGGGATACAGCCCTCCTCACAACTCATGTCCAACAGAACCTTCATCAACTTAATAAACCACAGGATTGAGTGACTCAAGTCACTTTTGGGGTGTTTGTTGCTGCAAGGGCGAACTGAAAGGATCAACGTCAAAACATGGAGAAAGGCAGCAGGTGACAGGTAAACAGGCGAGCGGCCTTTGGTTTGTAGAGATACGCCCCGTGGAGACGGTGAGTTCAGAGGCAGCAGCATCTGATAAAGGCAGGGAAATGTGCAGCTGCACTTCACAAACACGTACCTGACAACAGGATAAAGAGACAGGTTTAATGACAACCAGGAGGGGGGGGGATAAATTAATTACTCTACCAACTGGTGCATTCTTTTGTTTACTAGTGCTGGTTCACAATTCTGAATCAGTACAGGATGTGTGTTTAAGAGCAAAACCATGTGCTCAGAAATGATGAACACAACATCTTCCCTTCATCATGTAGTTAAGTTCTTTAAATGTGGTCTATACCACAGTAGTTACCACTGTTGTGCAATTCTGTCGAAGGTGGAGTTCATCAGATCTACTTTTGTCATTTTTAGATGCCATTTTTTCAGCCTGTTGCTTAGCTATATTAGGTTTAATATACCACCAGATCACAAGTCATTTCACTATGACTAACACTGAGCAGGTTGAAGCCAAACTCCAGATTATCAATTAACCCGGAGGCCACGTGCCGCAAACAGGAAGTAATGAGGTTCTCCAGTCACATGGAGCTCTTTCTATTAGATTACTTTAAGTTACACTGGTTCCATCTGATGCCAAATGCAGTTTAATGTGGTATAAACTATTCCACTTGGCAATGACATCATTCAAAATGAGGGAACAATTTCTACAGTCATCAATAGGTTTGATGTTAAGAGTCAAGAAGGGGTGTTGCATGAAGGGAAACAACACATACTGCCCTGTGACGTTGGTGGTATTTATGCTGCCAGTGAAGAAAATGCACCTGCCTCCACACACACACACACACACACACACACACACACACACACAGACACTGAAACATTAGTCTCACACTGGGGAGTCGCTGTGTGCAGTTTAACGTTATAGCACAGTCTATAAATTCATGCAATGCGGGCGTCGATGTCTGGGCAACTGTGAGGAGGGAGGTGGACCTCCCTGCAGCAAAGACATGTCCATGCACGGCGTGCAGCGGTGTCCTGCCGACACACTCAAAAAAAAGAGCTCCATTCCACTTCTTAGCTCCCATAAACAGTCTCTTAACAGCATGCCCGGGCCCACAGAGGAGCATTCTATTTAAATCTGTGATCACAACCCATGAATTTTTAATTCCGACGACAAAAGCGGGGCTTATGTGGAGGATCTGCAATGCGTAGCGAAGCGCTCCATCCTGGGGCCAACGCAACCCTGTCAAACAGAATGTGACTCGCAGACAACTTATGGCTTCAGCATATGCGATATATGCGATATGTGCGATGATAAGTATATCATTTACCAACTGGGAGAGGGGAGTAAACATAGCAGCGTCCCTTGTGTTGATCCCAAAATTCCTAAAGCGCAATAATAATATTTTTTTAAAAACAAAAAAAAACACTGACGGGTACAATGAGTACCAGACAAGGGGGAGTAAAAAGAAAATATTTTTTCCAGTAAATACATGTTTAGATCTTTAAAAAACCACCAATAACAACAACCAAGGGGGACTAAATAGAAGGTGAAGGTGACAGAAGGAGGGCGTCTTGTGGCCTCGATATTATCTTCAAAGTACCCAATTATGGTGATTTTCACTTTCGGATAAATAATATCCCACTGTTGGGCTCAACCACAGACGTTAGTGGACAGTTTCTGGTGGGTTTCTTGGCCATTAAAGCGTGTTTAGCGGCCCCGGGTGCACTTGCTGCGGGATACTTGACGACATCCATCAGTTGCGGCTCCATCCCTGAGCAGGTTGGTGAGCCCGCATCACACCCTTTCAAATTTAACCTTCAACGTCGGAAAAGGGGCCGAAAACACGGGAGAACGCTGTCGACATTTTTACACGACGAGAACCTTCCCTGACACGTTCGCACAGACAAAACACAGCGGGAAATAAATCCCAGCTTAGTTACCTTTAGCTGCTTCCACCGCACATAATAGTCCCAGCAGCAGTCCCACAGCGGAGGCACACTGTGTATTCCCTCGGAATCGCATCCCGACTTCGAGTTCAACCGCAGCAAAGGAAAACAAGGAGCCTTCTTTTTCCTCCTTCAGCCAGGCGGAGTTTCGATGTGACAATAAGAATAAAATCCAGGAGATGAGGGTCGGTTACCACGGTAGCTAAGATGGCCGTCGTCGCTCGCCACCGCCGCTCGCCTATCCGCTTCAATCGCCGCTCCTCGCAGTTTTGCAGCCCGGTGCGTTCACTTACCGTCGGACGTTTGGCGAGACTTTCCCCGGCGCGTTGGATACCAATATGGTTTTCATGAATAATGAATTACAAATTAAACCCCCCAAAAATGCTGAACATGAAATCTCAAACAACTGAATTGAATTAGCACGATAAAATATTTGCCACTGATAACATTCGGCCTCGCCTAGTTCCAACAATAAATAAAATGTGGAAGTTCCTCAGTGGAAGTCAGGTTAAACTTCAAAACCATTTCCAGTCTTACTGGGTTGCTAATGAAAAAACAGTCCAGTTAAAACAACAGTCAGGCTGGATATTCGGGGTAAACTGCAAGGTAAACACTCCGATTGTGAAATGCAGTGGGAGCCCGTAAACGCATCGTGTGACCACCGATGTCCAGTGACGTCAGTACTTATATTGTGGGAGCTCTTGCAGCCAGTTTAGCACCAAGACAGTGGGTGGGGGCCAGAATGTCTTCTGTGCTACCCAGTGGTGATCTGAGATAAACCTAAACAAAGACCTTCAGAGACCTCTATTTGGCAAGACAATTTCAGAATTAAATTATAGTCGTGTCTTTGTAAACACAGCTTGTCTCAGAACAGAGGTGTCATTTGTAGCTGCCGTCTTGTATCAAAAGGATTGGACAGATGTTTGAGGCTGAGGCTTTTGCAGGAAGCGTGACAAACCATTTTGTATGGTTTGTCATGGTTTGCGCCCGATTCTGTAATCCAGCCATGGGGATTGTAAAAACATGACAATATAGAATGTGTCTAAAAGCCACACTTGTATTTTACATTTTCACATCAGTTATCATGAATTATGCAGGAAGTAACATTGATAATTTATGGCGTACGATTAAGTCTTCCAACAGAACAACCACACCTCAAAAGGTGCAGGTACTGAATTGCAAATTGGGAGGGTGTAGCCATGAATCAGACACCTTCAGATGTGGAAAGCTTCCCCTTTTCTTGCAACACCTGTGAACATCTGATTGTTTTCAGCTCTCATGATGTTCTGTGCCATCGTTTTATGAATCCTGTCAATACATTTTTTATGCCTGCATCAGATTCCAAATTTTCTGATTTGCCTGTCCAAAAATGCAAATAGCTAACTTTGTTAAAATAACTCAAAATCCATTATTGATCAATTTAATTTTATTACACCCTGTGTAGCAGCATTGGTTTAGGAGAAGCGGTAGAGAAAGGGAACAGTTACCGTATATGGGAGCGCAATTAAGTGCTAGGTCTATAAACGGGGTCAGTTTATGAGCACCAGAGCAGGAGCAAACTGACAAACAATGCTCGTCTGTTCCCACTTTGGCTTCATATAAACTGGCCAAGTGAAAGTGGAAGCCCACCACCCCCCTTCACAGATGCCCAACACTCTAGAGAGGACACAGCCACCATTATCATTCCTCCGGGGGACAATGGGTAAGAATGAGGCGGACGTGTGAGATATCAGCCAGTGTTGAGTAAAGGTGGAAGTTCCTGCAGACGGTCTCCACCACTGCTGAGAATTTCCATCACAAATGATGGTTTGTGCCCCGCTGTGAATGCAGACCAACCAACAATGCACTGTTTTGCAATGGAAAGTGATGCTGTGTAATTGAGTGCTCTCTAGCTGTGGCTGTCTTTTCCTCGTGCAATTCCGTCTGCTGCCCGTTATTGAATTGTCACATTTAGCTTTATTTTGAGTAAAGACACCATGAACTGACAAAATGCATTTATCTTCATCGGTCTGCCTTTAGTGTGGTTTAAACCCCCTCCTAATCTCTGAGACTTCTGAAAATAGACTGGCAGATGAGTTATGTTACAGGTATGAGTTATTTATAGCTGCAGCATTGTTTTCCAGCAGAAAACCACCTGACACGCCATCGGTCACAGAGCTGAGCTTGCTCTCGAGCCCCCAGACAAGGATTTTGGGATTAGTTGCGCCACGTTATTTTGATGGTCTTGGGTCGCCGATGCCTCATGGCTGCTCACAGTGTGTAAAATCCTTCTCCCTCAGTTTCCATCCTTTCGCCTCGCGCTCCCAGTCTATATGTGCAGACAGACATGTTTGTGCTCAGACAGATTTTGCTCCTGCATTAAAAGAATTTCCCTCACGGGACTCAAAGTTGTGGGGGCCATTAAACGCCACTGCCTCGCAGTATTCTGCTTCCTGTCTTGTGTCTAGACTGCAGCTTGTGCCATTAACCACTGCTTTCCTGTTTGCCCCTGCAGGAGATCAACAATCTTCTCCAGTTCTGCTGCAATAGCAAAGATTAATCCAGATAATAGCCCGCCAGATAATTGTTTTAATAAGTCTGATTTTCCTAATGGCATTTGCACGTGTGGGCGAACGGTAATGATGTGTAAACATGGAGACAGAGGAGCCGATTTGAAGAAAATATCTTCAATATTTACTCTAATTAGCTGAGATGCTCGGAAAAGTTATTTAGAGGATTTTAGCTCTGCATGCTGAATTACCTTTATTTGAGGAACACAAATCCTCATTATTTCTGTTTCAGATGATCAAAAATGTATGGAATAAAACCACTTCATAAATTTATGATCTTCAATCTTCAGTGGGCATTTTTTTTTGTTCAAATATTAATTCAGTCATAAAGCAAGCCTCTAATCTTTTTTTCTGCTTCAGTGCAGATGTCTGCTCCCAAATACATTTTTTAAAATTCTTGACTCAGAGGAAATTAAATCTCCCTTCAGAACTTCTGGATATTATTGATCCCCCTCCTTTCTAAGCCAGAGAGTCCGCGTGCCAGAAATCTGGTAACGTGCGCATGGGGAACCGCAGCGCCGAGCCTCAAATCTACCTTTGCTGTCTGATTCCTTCACCAAAGGGAACATTTAAAACCTAACCTCTCTGATTGATCATTGCCCAACTAAGCTGTCTGCACTTATCTTTGAGCTCCAGCCCAGGTTGGTGCTCATATTCATTTAGTCATCTCCAGCCTCCTCCATGCGCTCTACATTTTACATATGAAGCCAAACTATTACATTGCTGTGTTTTCGCTGGAGCCCCATTGTTACTGATAGAACGCCAACAACACATGGAGCGAGCGAGTGGGAACCCGACAGATGGGGGATTGAAAACCACACAGAAAACTTTGGCCCTCCCAGATGAAGACCTCAGCCTGTACATGCACAGCCATCTGACATTACGCTGATATTAATCGTGAAATTAGGTGGATTTCTGAAAAAAGGGAAATCCCCTTTCATCCAGAGATTCCTCCAGATGGGCATCAGGTTGTTGAATAGACTGCGGGTGACGTGGCGTCCATGTGCTTGTTTTGGGACCTTGACCCCTGACCCCCACGGAGGGTCGCCTCTGACGTGCCATGTGGACCGTTGACACTGCGGGTCAAGCTGGTGTCAAACTCTTGCCTCCTCGGCTTTAGTGCCTCATAGAATTTAAGGGAGGTGGGGGGAGACACGGCTGTCACAATAAATCCAATCATTCATTTGAGCGTGACAGGCACCTCTGGTCATCTACAAACTCTGGAAACTAAAATCATAAAAGGCTAACGTGAGGAATTATTATACATATATTAGCATATAAATAAATCTGATTCATTTTTTCAGTTTTAACTAGTTCATTTCCTTTTAACTTTAACTGATGCTAATAAAAGCTGACCCCCTTATGCAAATGGGGTAGTTCAAAGCGGACAAGCATTTGCTCAATTATCGTGTTTATCACGATTTTTGCAATATTCATGGTAGATGACAACAGTACGAGACTGAGTGATTGAGGTCACCGGCACGTTAGGCCCTTTAAACTGGCTAACGAGCTACATCTGAAAAGGTTCTCGGGTTTATGACTGTGAGTAATGACACGCTGCTGTAGAGTTCTGCACAACAAATGTCTCAGATGAAAAAAAAAAAGTGGAGGAAAAAAAAGCCCACATCCCGGATAAAGCCAATAACGCAGTTGCACCGGAGGCACATCGCCCACCCTTTGTACGAACCCCCAAGTTGAGGCACGTCTATGATTAAACCTCCTCCCCTCCTATTTGCACAAGGAAAAGGCAAAGCGGTGCCCCCCTCCCCCTCCCCATTGCCTCTGAAAGAGAATCAGACAGGCAGCAGTGATATTAAAGTGGGGGAGTTTAAAGTGGGCTCCTGTGCTCGGGGGGGGTGCAGTGTAGATGGCGGCCCAGGTGCCCTTGACAGTATCAACCTAAACTGTCCAGTTGGAGCGTAGTCCATCACAGTCTGGGTCATTCGGACTGATGATGGTTATTTCATCTGTTCCCCTCGTCTGCTCCGATCCTGTGATGCAGATCTAGAGGTCACGTCGGGGATTTCTGCCTCTCTCGAGAGTTCATAGAGTAAATCACTCTAATATCTGGGTCTGACTCCGGTCCCCTCCTAGCTGCTAATAATTATGTGGTTAGTCGAGATGATTAGGTCACCGACCCAGACAGGCCACAGTAAGTCTGTGATCCTCCCACCATGACAAAGCAACTGGAAATGACTTTGAGCTTCCATAATGGATGAAACATGATCCTCCAGCTTGTTCTGTACAGTCCTAAATAGAGCCACCAGAGGAACTTACTAATCCTTCTAGTCTGAACCTTCTGTTAAATCTTCCAACAATATTGGTGCCCATCATTCAAATGAAAGAGTCAGTGATGCAATAAATAATGAGTGTGTTTGATTCCCTGTTCAGGAAGTCTCGACATGACATCAAACCTGGAGAAACTAGTTCGGCCAGTGCCACCATGGTGACATGATGGACTGGGGATTTCAGTCATTTTGAGCCCATTAATGAGCACAGAAGAACCTTTTCAGTTTCATTTCAGTTTGGAATCATTAAATGGAGAAAGGGACTTTTTAAAGGTCCCTGATCCACTCAACGAGGATGTGTTGACCTTCAAGAGTTAACATGCTGGATGATTGCATCTTTAGATCTAAAACTCAAATATTAGATGATACCCAACATGTGGAGTAACAGGAAATATGTTAGTTGACTGGTAAGACAGAACTGGGTGATGCTGAGAGGAGGAGGACATGACAGCGGTACCGAGAGGAGAACGAGAAATAAATCATATCTAAAACCAGAGCGGCGGGATTCTGTCCCACTCTGTCCTGGAGCAGGAGGCCACCAGCTGTGAGCAGCTGGCAAACATCAGGTGGATCATTTCTGGGACCCAAGACTGTGATACTGTGTTTTAATAAAACACTGATGGCTGTGCATCAGGATGGGATGTTCTCTCCAGGTGGCACCTTTGATGGACCGGTGACGTTTATAAAGTCAAAATAATACCACTCCTATGACCGTAATAACAGATAAATAAGAGTTTATCCGGCTATCAGTGAAACCATAATTCAAACATTAAAACCAGTCCCAGAGCTCGCTGCCACTGGGACCACTTCATCAGTGTCAGTGCTGGATCGATAGCTGCTTTCAGTCTTTGGCAACGGCAGACTGCTACCTTGTGTTTTTAGAGGCTAATGTAATCCACTTAACCACGGCAGTCACAGACGGTGGTGCAGGGAGCAGCAGAACACGCTGAGTTTACCCCGTGGTGAGTTCAGATAGAATAAAAAATCAGTATTTATAATTCTTATGTCACATTAGCCCTAAACTCCTGGTGACCTCAAGTCACGAGAGGCAGATTTCAGGAGGTTCTTTCTAACTCCTTTCTCTCTTGCTCTCTCTCTGTCTCTCTCCCTGTCTGTCTCCCTGTCTGTCTCCCTCTGTCTCCCTGTCTGTCTGTCTCTGTCTCCCTGTCTGTCTGTCTCTCTCTGTCTCTCTCCCTCTCTCTCTCTCTCTCTGTCTCTCTCCCTCTCTTGCTCTCTCTCTGTCTCTCTCCCTGTCTGTCTCTCTCTGTCTCCCTGTCTGTCTCTCTCTGTCTCTCTCCCTCTCTGTCTCCCTGTCTGTCTCCCTCTGTCTCCCTGTCTGTCTCTCTCTGTCTCTCTCCCTCTCTGTCTCTCTCTCTGTCTCTCTCCCTGTCTGTCTCTCTCCCTGTCTCTCTCCCTCTCTGTCTCTCTCTCTGTCTCTCTCTCTGTCTCTCTCTCTTTCTCTCCACAGGACCTTTTAATTATTGATTTTCAACTCACTGGGCCTCATCTCTCCTCTCATCTCTGCTGTCTTCCCTCCTCTATCTCTCTGTCCTTTTGTCTCCAACACGAAATCTCTCACAACAGCATCAAACACACACGCGCACAGATCTAAAAACACGTGCGCCTCTCCTCCTCCTTTCTTTTTCCTGACTTGCCTCCATGGCAGAATTATGCAGCGTCAGTGGGAGGGCCCAGTGATGGTAATTCACCCCCCGGTCCGTCACATCACTACCTGGAGGTGAGTGAGCACAGCTCTTTCCCGAGGAGCCCAGAGCAGGAGCTCAGGGGCATCAATAATCCAGCACCTCTGCCCGTGCTAACGGCGGCCTCACACAGGCTCATTAAACGCAGCGTGTTGGTGCTGCAGGAGCACAGCGTGAAGCTAATGACAGATTTCTTCCACACGTGCACACCTGTGAATGAATGCTTGTAATATTTGGTCAAAGCATCACATTTTATTGTGGAGATTATGCAACAGCCCTCCGGATGAGATGCGATCCCAGCACTGGGATGTTGGCGCGTGGAAAGTCCTCAGCGTGTTCACGCCCACGAGAGGTTTGGGTAGATTTTCCATCGAGCGGCAACCCAACCCGGTGAGAGGCTTCCGTAAATAGGCTGTTGCTGCTCTCAGAGGGGCTGAAACACACGTACAAAAAGCGACGGCTACGTTTTCAGAGCCACAAGCGTGTAGAGGCACGTGCATGTGCGTCGCAGCCGAATCCAAACTTGATTGTTCTGACCTTGGACTGAGCCAAATACCCTTCAAAACATCTCCATTAGGAGCATAAATTGAGCAGAACGCCCCGACTTTGGCACATTCATACAGACACGAGCCCTCGTGTCCGCGAGGCCACTCCCAGGATACAAACACATTTTAAAATAGACACTTACAAACACCCAAAATGGCTCCCAGCTCCATTCCTCCTCTCCGCATCCTCCTCGGGATAATTCTGTCCGGGGTATTCTAGGACTCGGGATAAGATAATCCGGGGACAGCTGCTCTCTAATTTTAAGTGGAAGGCCCGAGGATACGGGTATCACAGTGCACGTTAAAGTGGGTAAAAATGGTGCAAACGCTGGGCAGATTCTTATTTCCCACGCTTCTTTGAGGCACTTACTGTAGTTTCAAGTGCCCTGAGCAGGTCAGTGTCTGAGCGGGCTAGGCTATAGCTAAGTCATGACTCGCTGGGAGCCTTTCGACTGCCGTTGCCATGACAACAGTGCCTGCAGACGGATAAAACCAGCACGCGGTTGCCTCACTGGAGACTGTGAGGTTTGTGTGTGTGTGTGTGTGCGTGTGTGTGTGGTGATTACGACAAATTTCATGCAGCCAGCTGGTCACATAACCATCAGTTACTGGCATAATCATCTGACGGTAACTGGTGCCGCTGGCTGTGGCCCTGCTGCTGCTGCTGCTGCTGCGTGTCGATGACTAACGATGATGTTGCGTAAGGTCCAGCAGATTCCGTATTAGCGTCAGCATTATCCAGTTGATGCAGTGATGCGATCTCAGCGGCACCAGGGCTCCGCCGTCACCCTGGAAGAGCATGGCTGTGGTGGGGTGCCCACAGTTCTGCTGGGCAGGTCCTGCATCTGCAGTCGGAGCACTCAGAGGTGAAGTTCATCCTTCAGATGTGAATCTTCGGAGGAAAAATAGGAAGGCTGGTTACTGTTTAAAAACTGGGACGTTGTTTTTTTTTTTTAGGTACATTTAGAATATTGTATCAAAAAAAGCTTTCTGATACTTTGAACATTCTCAGATATTTTTTTTTTCTGAAATCGACAAAAAAAAGATTCCAAATGTCACACGTTTTAACCTCCCCAAATCATGTCCTGTTTCATCTGCTCAGAAAAATGTCACAGTTCCATTTAACACTTGACCTTTCCTCAAAACCTGACATTTTTATGATTAAAAATGCGGTGGTTCACTGACACCAGGAAATCTCTTCAACGTTCCATCCGCTAATTGCCAGAAACCAGCAAACACAGGTTTTATTGACTCCTCAGTGGTTGGAACGGCGGAGGTGAAACCTCTAAAGCTGTGACTTGGCTGTTGTCTCAATCACAGCCAGAGTTTCCCCCTCCTCTGTTTCCACTGCTGTCAGACGGGCGGGAGGACCGGAGGTCAGGTTCCTCAGCAGAAGTCTGCTCTGTCCGCACTCTGCCAACAGTCACAGTGACCATCGACCGGCAGCGGCCCGTACAGGCGCTCTGATTGATGTCCCCCCCAATGCCAAACCCCCGCAGAGAACGCTGACTCATTCTACTCATTCCCAGCATTCAGCAGGAACGTCACGCATACCTCACCGGTCCAATTTATCCTGAGGTCAGAGCCCATGAATAGTTCAGCCGCAGGGTTTAACAGGCAGTGTTTTCCTCCCTCATCAAAGGAGGCGATTTGGTTGTTCGTTGTGTCCGTGGGAAACACAAACAATGCTGGCATTTTGTTCTTTTTAGCTTTCCCAGAAAATGGAATATGAAGAACAAAAGATTTGATTGTCCTTTTGTCTAGACTGCAGCTACGCTGGGTGAATTCAAATGAGAGAGTTGAGCATTTCTAAAGGAAGTAAGATCAAAAATGGGAGATGGAAGGTTCAGATTCTGATGTTTTCCACACCTGTCGTGGAAAAACCAGACCATAATCATTCCCACACAGTGTCATGTGCAGGAAATACATTTAGCAGTCCGGAAGCGCTCCAGTGGGAATCCTGGAGGTGGACAGGTATGGTGATCCGGAGGGAGCACCGTGTGGAAACCAGCTTCTGTCCAAGCAATAGAGCAGCTAAAAAGCAGCTGCAGCTGGCGGCTACCGGCCTCAGGTCCCAGCGGTGCAGCTGCAGATATTTTGGTGTCATGAAGGACGTCTCCTGCAGGCAGTTATTGATGGGCTTGAAACCGGATGCATGTTTCTTAAGAGGAGATGATCGTGACAGAGGCGGACGCACGAGCCGACTCAACCTTTGCTAAAATCGACACGGCCTAGATTTGGAGCAAACAGGTGCAGCGTGAAGGGAAAAAAAAGAGACAATAAAAGGCTTCCAACAACATCGAAGGTTTTATCTCAGGGTAACAGGGACCAAAGTTTGTGTGGAAACAATGACTGGTGTCTCCAATCTGGGAGAATCAAAGGTATTAATCTAAAATATACCAGCAGACGGGCAACAGGAGGCGGAATGAAATATTAATGCGTTCAGACAGATCGTCAGTCTTTGCTGTTGACCCCTCCAGCCCCACCGCTCGACCTCTTCAGAACCCCGCGGTGGAGCCACACTTTGTTCACATTCGCCATGTTGCGTTCTCCTAGAGACGCGAGACAACAACGTGCAAACTGGCTCACGGAAGCATCATCTGGGAAAAGGATGCAAACCAAGCAAGAACAAAACAGGGACAAAGAAAATCAATCCAAAAGCTTTTGAATGACGGGTGTGGTGAAGCAGAGTTGGCAAGTAGAATGATCATACGATGCCTTTTATGTTGGCAGGAGTGTGTTTGGATGAATGTTTTGCTCATTTCCTGGTTCTGGAAAATAAGGTGTGACAGTAAAAAAGGGATTTTATTTTATTTTTTTTAACTCAAAAATGCAATTTTACCAAACACTTTCAATATTCACCAGAAAGTCGATGAAAAAGTTTGAGGAGGAAGCAGCTTTGCAGCCAAATCCAATAAAGCAGAAGGGCCGAGTCTCAACCCGATAAACAGAATAAAGAAGGAATTGGGCTAGGAAAGCAGTTTTGTGTTAAAAATCTGAGTTGCTGCTCTGCGAGTGAGACCTTATTTTCAGATACATGAAATATTCATGCGAGCTTAAAGGCTGATCCCTCTAACAGATCACAGGGATTGAAATGAACCCAGGAGAAGTTGATCGTCTGATACATCAAGGGAGGTAATTTTGCTGCGAGCTGCAGGATGTGGGAGCAGAGCTGCTCTGAGTCAGGAGGTTTAGGCCTGACTCACCGAGCCTGCAGAGATTTGCCAGTGACGGTGCACGCTTGCTCCGCACTGTGTGTCCTCCTCACCTGCACGGCTCATCTCAGGTCTCCTCCCGGCTCGGATTAACCGGTGAGTCAGGGCGAGAGTCCCCTCCCGCACCGTGGCAGCACGTCCTGGATTAGAACCTTCTGTTTAAACTACAGAACACAGCAACAGAGCTGTTCTCCGGGCTGTTCTCTGTCACTTGTGCTTTTTTTTGTGTTAAATCACCACATCATTTGTGGACAGGGGGCACGTTTTTGTGCATTTTCGAGCCTGACCTTGAAACGCTGCCTTTATGCAGTTTTTGTCTTGGCCAGAAATGAATTTAATCACTCGATTTGGTTCCTTTTTCGTTTTGATTAAATTGACCTTCAGCATGAAATTCGTAGAACACTGTGCCAACAAGTGTTCCGAATAACTCTAATTAAAGTTCTTCTTCAAACAGAATTAAAAGGGTCTCTCAGTAACACACACACATGTTCTATCTTTGTGGGGACCTGCTCTGACATACTACATTATCCAGCTCTTCACTTTAACTCTAACCATCCCAGCAACCCCCCCAACCCCTGACCCTAACTCTAACTGAAACCCATTCATATTTTTGAACATAATATGTACCCCCCCCTCCACACACACACACACACACACACACAGTTGCGTAATGCGCTGTGATAGAGCGGCTGTGGCTGTGATCCCTCTGACGGCAGGATGGGAGCTCACGTGTACAGTCAGAGGCAGCTTATGTGGCTGGAAGGACGAGAGCGCACGGTCACATGACTGTCTGTTTATAATATCAGCCTGCAGCAGGCACAGCGTGGCAAACACAGTCCGCATGCCGCCGTCCCGCCGTCTCAGACCACTGTTAAAAATAAAACACTAGAACGGGTGAGGAGACACTTCTCCATGGTAACGCTGCAGATATCAGGGTGTGAAATTGCTCCTGTCCCAGCTTCTGATATGACAAATTATATTCTGCTGGCAAATCTGGTTATTTTCCACATGAGTTTGGTGACGCTATTAAAATATCACTAGGGTACATTTTAGAGGGACACAGATGGAGACCCAAACATCAACCACGCAGCTCTTATTAGAAGCACCTTTTGCAGCAGTTCCAGCCTCTTTTTGGCTTTGACGACAACCAGGAAGGACATGGAGATATTCTGATGTTGGTCTCTGCAGATCCTCTCTGGGTGGATGGAACATCAGGTGTCCCCAGACATGTTTGAAGCGTCACATCTGGTTTTCAAGTACAGTTTGTCCCTGGACCTTCCTACATCCAGCTGCCCCTCAGCCCTGGACAGTGTCCCTGTCCCCCCAGGCTTCACTTCTAAACATGTTGCCCAGAATTAGTAAGAAGTCTAAATGGTTTAATCTTGGTTCCATCAGTCCAGGTGTCTGATCCAGTGTCAGAGAAGCCCGACCCAATCAGAGGGACGCCTGGTCTCTGTCCCCTGAAAGTCTTGGTTGTTTGAGGATGATGAAGACCAAGTTTCATATCCTCCTCCAGATGTTGGGGAAGTTTCCAGGCAGTTCTGCCCTCATGGCTCGGTGTTACCCGAGTCGCACTCTGCTGAGCTCAAACACAATCAAGAGATGCAGAAGAAGCCCCAGAGCTTTTAAAGGAAGAGACAAAAGCAGCTCGTGAGTGTTTAAAATATCTTTAATGGATCAGTTGGTACTGTGTATGATTTGGAAGCATTAAGTCAGGACACGATCAGCAGCCGTACAAAACAGAACCCAACTAATGTCGACAGGGAAGAAAATCAAATACAAAAACAAGTCAGGCAACATCAGTTCATCACAGTAAAAAGATTCATCAGTCAGAGTGAAACTCAACAGCATGCTGAAAAATCAAAAATGTAACCATACAGATGACCTCTCACGCACGCACGCACGCGCACGCACGCACGCGCAGGCTTGAACGAAGGCTGGGGAAAATATACAGTAAGACGCCTTAAAGAGAGCAAAAAAAAAGATAAAAATGCATAGACAAAATGTTCTGAAACAACAGTAAACATAAGACAAAACACCGTTGTCCTTTAGGAGGACAGCGTGCTGGCGGGTTTACATTTGTGGCGATTTCCGAGCACATTCAAATAGAAGTTGCAGTCAACGAGTTAAAAATGGACAACGCATTTCAAACTCTTTAAAAAAAAAAAAAAGAGCTCCCACAAATGAATGTACATACAATGGTCGTCATGGCCGAAGACGAGGCTTTCAGAGACCCAGGTGAACGAGCGTTAGAGACCACGATGCAGACATGCTTGGCTTCAGAAACATTACAGTTATCTTAATTTATACAAGTTACTCAAAACACATTAAATATTGAGCCTGTCACTAGAAAAACACCTCGGCTTGGGTCTGCCGCTTTTTTTCTTCTTTGAGTCGCTGAAGGAATAAAAAGGTTTTCAAAATTGTTCTCTCTATCGACACAAACAGCGCTATGCTAAAAATCTAAATTGACTTTTTATTTTTTGCAGGTATCCCACTGATAATAGTGCAAGTGTTACAGTACAGTCAGAAACAGCACACGGTTCTTGTGTTTGGCCTCAGGTGTTTCCTCACAGGTAGTTCAAGATTAGAGTTTGAGGGTATTTTAGTGTGAACAGAGTCACAGATAAATGGTTGATTTTAATGATCTGTCGGAGGATTCGCTGAACAATAAATTATGACTACAGCTCTTTTTTTTTTATTCTTCTAATCATTTTTTTTTTTTAAATCTTTCATGTAAAAACAAAAAAACCCCAAAGAAATACAATTGGCACAATCATTTAAACATTGTATTTTCCCAACTATCTGTACAATTAAAAAGATCTTTCCCATGTTACAATAACACAAGAGCAGTGTTAGTTTGTGAACACCTGTGATCGGTGTGATTGTATCTGCTAGTGTCTTTAATTCTTGTGCCTTCCTTGTGACAAAAGCGCTGTTGCACTTGACAGCCTACAATTCAAAATAAAGCTGCAGGAAAAACACACACACACACCCACACACACGTGTACATACGCACACGCACACACGGGGCCTCATTTACAAAATGATTCAACACCATCCTCTCACGTTAACTTACTTCATTTAGAAAAAAAAAGTTCTTGCTAATGTTTTTTGGCCAAAGTGGCCTTTATGTGTTTGTGTACGCCTGCATCATTTTCTTAACGCACAGAATCTTTATGAATGAGGCCCCCAGGACAAAAATTTAAAAGAAAACGCCCCGTTTGGACAAGCAGATAAAAGCAGATAATAATTTACATGTCAATCGTTGCGACTTAACCAAAAAGAAAGAAGGTATTTGTCTTTGCTTCGTTGGCTGCTGACAGGTCAGTTCCCCAGCAGCAGATACCACAAGTAACACTGCCCAAAGTCTCATTCAAGACAAAATAATACAAACTAACAACACCCGACAGACAGAAAACAGAACTACTGATAATCATCACCGAATCTGTGAGTGTTTTCACTGACTTCCTCCATGCCGTTTGTATAGTGGGGGGTGTTAAGAGGACGGGAGAGAGCCGGGCAACGGCCTGCTGCTGCCTCCCCCCTCCTCTCCTGCACCCCTGCCTGGTGCCTCCCCGCCCCTGAGCTTGTCGTTGTGTTGCGTGGGTGGAGTTTCTGGCGGTGTGGGTCACGTACGGGATGGGAGGCGGGCATGGCTGGATGCGGTGGGATGGCGTGAGAGCGGGAAAGGGCAAAGGTCACTGGCGCCTGTCCTCCGTCTCTGACCGCGAGAACGCCGTCACCACGTCCTCTGCACCTGAAAACCACCAGGAGATTATTCACCTTTGTCTGGACCGCCGTAGTGGGCAGAGAAGCAGTGACGACTCGGCATATTAAAGGGATTTCCTGTCATTATTACCCTGTAAACGCTGTCGGCTGCATCTGTGAGCGAGGGGGGAGAAGGTGGCGCTATCCTGTTCTGCTATTATAACAGTTACATCGGAGGGTGCCAATCAGGCAGATTATAAACACGTACGTAAAACTCACTAAGCTGTGGAAACGCAGATGTGCCCGAGAGATAAGAGACGCTGAACTAATTTGATGATGAGCCCATCGATGGATCCTGCCACCTCCAACACTAAAGCCACTTTCACTCCTTCATTAAAGCATCGTCACAAATTGGTGAAGTGCGTGAAATAAACGGCGCAACCGTCAAAGACGCCCCGAATGTGAGGCAACTGTCCTCAAACTTTGATTAAATACTCATCTTTTAAAATAGGAAAACAACAGCTGGCAAGATTCTGTGGCCCTTGGCAGGTGTCAATAATCACTGCGGTACAATTGACAAGATACTTTCTCATAATTAACACCCTCCTTCCACCCGCAGAGAGCTCTTAACGGCACCTCTGGCACGCTGGCTGCGGGAAAAACTCCACCCTGCAAGGGCTCGTTAGCTTTAATTATTGCAAAGGTAAAAGTAGGACAGGCTGAGCTGCTGCGTGCATTTGGCACCAACTGCGAGGACTCTCCTCCTCAGACTGCACATAATGGTGCAGTTTTGTGCCCTCTTCAGCTAGCTGTACAAGGAGGCTAATTAGCATGTTTCTTTTCAGGTCAGCGTGATCATCTGGAGTTGTTTGGGGGGGAGGGGATCCCCCAGATCCTCTTCTCACAGGATCCCGCTGGTTTACCAACAGGCTGCTGAGGCTGTTGGTCAGGATGACAATAACTCCGTGTTATTGTCCTATTATGACAATTTATCAGACCTGTATCTCTTGCTAGCTCTATGAAGGACTCCATAACTGAATGGACAGAAGCAGACAAGTCTAACACGGTGTGTAGCAACCACGTCCCGGGTCCTTACAAACATTTCTCGTCACGGCAGTTGCCTAGTGACAGATAAAAATCAGACAACTCTAATGGTTGGACGCCTGCTGCGGCTGCTTCTGAGGGAACATCTCAAAGCCTCGGGCCTCCGCCACCATCACGGCACAGACGGCCCCTCGCCAGGACCTCCAGAAATAGTTTCAAAGTAATATACACGGCTCAGGAAAAAGATGTTTAAATCAGAAAAAAGAGGCCGTCGGCATCAGGAATAACACCACCAGCACACGACAGTGGCGGCTTCATCCTTCCTTTTCTCCTTGTTTTGATTGCTCAGATTTTAGGAGCAACATTTACAGCAACACTGAAATGGCAGGATTTTAGACCCCCCGCCGCAGCCATCAAGTCTTATCGGGTCTCCTGCCTGAATCCAGAGACGGAATGATACCGAGGTTGCAGCATTTGAGGTCACAAGCTGTGCAGGGTCAGCCGAGAGGATAAGGACCCCCCAGGAAAACAGCAGCAGGGGTGGGTTAAGAAGCAAGTATGACCCACTGCGAGGACGTCTGTGTGGTCCGGCATGTTGACGACAACAAACAGCAGGACCTCTCTGACATTTGAGTGATTAGCTGCTGTTTAAGAAGATGAAAATAAAAGTGAGGGGGGCAAAAGCATATTTGGTATTTGACGTTGGTGTGAGTCAGGCAGCCCGAGGTTCTGATTCACGCTGCAGTAAAGAACCCAAGAGTCAGTGCCACCCTGTCCGGCTGAGTAACGAAGGTGGGCCCTTCTCTGCGTAATAGCTCTGGTTTGAACAGACCGGAGTCACAAGGATTGCACAAGTCTGCAGTGTGACGGGGGCGTGACCATGCTTGTGAACGGCGAGATGGGAGCGGCTGACCGGAACATCACACCTTCTCGTTAACACTTTGGCTCGCGGACGGGCCCCCTAACGACAGCCGCCTTAATCTGCTAGATGCGGCACGTCGCAGCAACACCAAAGTCCGCAGGGACGCTTAGATTTCCTAGGACAAGCGTGGTTGCTATGGCAACGCCTCCGTCTATGCTCTTTTGTCAAAGCCCTTTCTGGAAGGAGCAAAGTTGTCACATCAAATCAGACAAAGAGGGAGGCGGCTGGGTTGATGTCATGTGTTCTGTCTGAAACACGCGGCTACAATTTAACAGGTGGTCCCAGTAACTGGACTCACACACAAACTCAGCTACCACACTATAAAGTATGATCCTCTCTTCTGCTGCATTTGGCAGAAAAACCATTTGGCCTCAATAAACTAGCAAAACAAGAATTTACATGTATGGTAATCAGCCAATTAAAACCATCTAAATGTAGACTCTGACCCATGGAATAGAAAAATGTGCATGATCTGTGAGTTGCTCCACACAAAGAGGGAGATTTGGGGTTTGGAGAGAATTATCACTCAAAGGGAAGACAGGAATGCTAATCCAAAAGTATGTTTGCTCTCGCCCACTTCTATTTAACACGTCCACGACGCAACCTTGAGCTCGGAGGAATCAATACCTGAGCGTGTCTTAGCTCTGCTCGTGTCTTTGCTGTCCTCTAAATGTGCTGCCGGTGGATCGATGGGGCCAGGCCCAGGACGTGACACCGTCTCTTCAATCAGAGACCCGCTGAGGACGCCGGTATGAGAGCGCCCTGAATCAGCACATCCATGCACTGTCCTCTCCTTCTAACCTTTTAGCTGGGTGGTGCCTGGAACTCTCACCCCTAACGGTGGTTCCAGTCCTGCCCGTCGATGCATTTACCAGTTTAATAATATCCCAAAAATTGCTGATTTCAAAAGGCGTGACCGAAGCTCTAATCATCCATCCGGTGACAGGAATCGTTTGAGGCTAGAAGGAGAAACTCCAAGGAGACAGCGTACTGACACACACTCTCCCAGACAGACAGACAGACAGACAGATGACCGAGGCTCCGCTACCAAATTACAGTCAAACACAGACCACAGTTAAAATCAATGTGTCCTTCCAACTCAGAACACAGCTTCAATCTTCCATAGTCATGGCCGATGACGACTTCGACATTAAAAGATTTAGTCCAGTGGATTCAGCTCTAAATTACAGGGAGGGTTATGATGCCCTCAGCCTGTAAATGGAGCTCTTGGAATGAAAATTGCCTTTTGATGCAGCCCGTTTAACAGAGAGAAACATATTTACCTGAAGCAATAACAAACATGCAATCTATCAGTAGGCAGGAACTGGGGTTGTGAGTTAACTCTTTATATCACCTGACATTATTGCTGAATAATCTCAGACCATCAGCAAAGTGTTTAAGTGTGATTAAATCTGCTATCTCTGTGACGCCTAATCACGGTTCAGACGCAGACCACTAATTATTTATGGGCGCAGAAGAGCAGGCAGAATGCCAGAGACTTTAAATGTGTCTGTGATGTATAATGCATACTCGTGCACCTTTCACCGCATCCTTCCATAATTAATGAGGCTCTTCTTGGCCCTTTTGAGTCCTGTAACTAACAGACGGCAGAAAGGCTGAGAACATGGGTATCCATTACAAATGTTAGCTGGGTCTGCAGGAGTTTGAACAGACTCCAAATGTACTCCTCTTGTTTGAATCACTTCAGTCTGGTGCTGATGGGATTGAGGGAGAGGACTGTTTAAGGTGCCTGTCCTACCTCATTCATTTATCTATAAAAGCCGCTGCTCTCAAGAAGATTCTATTTAATACTCCCCTAAGTGTGAAGGCTAAGCTAAGCCTGGCCAGCGACTGATAACTCGCTGCTTGCTCGTCCCCAGCGCCTCCTGATATTTGGTTGACTCCAGCGCCCTCTTGTGGATCAAAAACTCTGAGCTCCCCCTCAAAGCACGGGCGCGCGCACTTATTGGGATTTATGTCTACAGTAATACATATATTGCTTTTTCTCACCATCGGGGAGGGATGAATCTATAGCTGTAACCAGTGCAGCCGTGAGCGGTGACAGTGAAACTGGTGCAGCTCTCACAACAGGCCTGAGTCATGCGTTCCCAGCCGGCCACACTTGGCCCAGTGACTAATCGCACGGTGCCGCTGGGCAGCTGAGTGGGCCTCAGTGCTCCCTCAGGGAATCCGGGCCTGTTGTTCTGATGACTAAGGTGCAGCCTGTGAGAGGATTTTCCCTTGCTTTCAGGCTGTGTGACGTGGTCCTTTCGGGACGCGTGGAGGCGGTGGTTGTGAACTGATTTGACGTCACCACCAGCTCCCAAGATGACTATTTCAAACATGTAAGACTGAAGTTTGAGCGTCCTTCCCAGCGCCTTACCTTGGTCGATGTTGTGCTGTGGCAGCTGGCTCATCTGACTGTGGACCACACCCGCGTAATTCCGGAGAAAAGCCTCCTCGCTTGGTGTGAGCTGAGGAAAACCAAAACAATGTTATTGTGTTAATGTTAAGGCTACAGAAAACACCATCTTCTCCGGCAGGGGTAAACGGTGCATTTATGAACATTATTAGTGAGTTCAATGAGGGCGCGTGGCTCTGTGTGTGTTTAAGGCACATTTGCCGATGGGCGCTAATGGACGCGATCAAGTCTGATCACCATGGTAACGGTGTAAAACCTCTGTTTCAGCATAAGGATCCAGGTAATGTCACTTTCACAGTGCTGATGGCTGATGTATTATTAATGCGCGTGCAGAGAAGACGCCTTAAAAACAAACTTGCTCCAGAAAAAGCACACCTGCTACTTCAACATGTGACCTCTTAGAGCCGCGTACATGTGAAGTTTTAGTGAAAGCTGTGATGCTGCTGCTGCACCATTTATCATTTATTCATCCTGACCGTGCAAAGAGCATCATTTTATTCGAGTTCTGTCGTTGGCGGTCACGCACTCGAAAGTAGAGCATCCTCAAATGTTGGCTTTGGTTTACATATTTTATGAAATATTTACAGCTACAAACTTTACAAAACACTGTTTTAAACAGATGTTAAACAGCTGTGCTAGAATCTGGCTGTGCCGTGGAAGGATTATTTCGGGAGTCTAAATTTAGATGCAAGAAGATCTAAATTTTACTTTTGTCAAACACAAGTATTCGACCACAGAACTATTCAACTACATGGTTATAAGGTAAAATGCAAGTTATCAATTACATTTTTAGATATTTTTCGGCACCCATAGCGGAAAACAGGAGTTTAAAATAACGTGTAAATCCTGCTTACATTTGATCCCATTTTCTTTAACATAAGTAGGACCCGCACTTTCTGCTGGATGTACATGTCTTCAGGAGACTTCCCAGGGGCCTCCTCGCGGTTCATCCCCGCTTCTCCCGTGGCTCTGGAAAGACAAAGCAGAAACGTTGACTAGGAAACACTCAACATTCTCAGATTAGAATGATTTATTAATTGCCTCACATCGATGGTGATAGTTGAGATGCATACACACTGAAGAACGTACACAACAACCCCCCAACCAGGAGCCAAATGGGGCGTTTGGCAGCGCGCGGCTGATGACACTGCTAAGCTTCCATCTCTGATTCTCTCTGTCTAATGACCTATTTTTCCCTGTCAGTCTACAGAAATGATACAAAATCTAGTAAGGAAGGAGTGAAGGCTGGGCAATGACATGGCTGCCAAAGATAATGTGGGTGCCAGAGGAGGTGGAGGTGCTGTTACAACAGTGCACGCCGACATCAAAGTTGCCTGGATTTACATCACATCTGTGACGCGCCACAAAGAAAGACGCACGTCTTGGAAAGAGCTCTGAAGGAATTAATCACAGACAAAAGGCCCTGAAAATCTCGAAAGGGACGAATCTAATTCAGCACACGCAAAAACAAACGAAATGATTATCAGCATGCGAGTCAGGAGCTGTTGTGGCCTTCGATCTCAGGCAGGGAAACGGGAGCCTGGGTGTGATGCTCCTGCCAGTTACTCCGGCAGCTCGTCTACGCAAAACACTGCTAATTCACGTTGACAGGCTGTTTGATGTGGGACTATGTTTAATTGAGCAGCCGGCTTGCCAACCCCACCTCAGAGCCTGGGGTGTGTGTGTGTGTGTGTGTGTGTGTTGGAGGGGAATGAAGCACCACTGACTGTTTGTGAGGATACAGAGCAGCTAAAGACCGTGTTCCTGCTTCCAGTCCTTATAATTACAACAACCGTCGGTGTCTGTTTACAGCAACCGGGACTTTGTCTCCCCGTCTTTCTTCAGCCACACACAGCGGCGGGACCCTGAACGCGGACAGGCGGACACGCTCGCCGCTCACTTTTGTGTAGATTCCGCTATTTAATTGGGAGAGCGTCGAAGAGGACGAGCCAGGCCGACATGAAAAGGGGGAAGCGCCCGTGCTGCGTTCCAGCTCCTCTGTGCACCTTCAGGGTGGCGGTGTGTGGTTGTATTTGGGACGGGGGGGGGGTGGAAACGCAGCGAGGCGGTGCCTTCGTGTCAGTGTCACTGACATGTTTGATCGTGCGTCTGAGCTCCCGGCTTCAAACGGATGCAGGAGCTGAGTCTTGGATCAGAGGGAGCCACCAGCGAGGAGCCATACGGAATGAACGCCGTCGACTCGGGTGCAAACTGGGAGGAAAAAAATGAGCTGGCGCACGTGAGCACGTGATGAGATGAAGAAAATGACTGCAGAAGGGGATCGATTTAGAGCGCCACAAGGTGTTGAGAAGCTAGCAAGGTGTAATGAGCGCGACATACATTTTAAGATGTTTGACGGTTTTTGTATTTTAGCTATTTGCGGCAGAACAAAAGGCCGATGTTTTCCATATTTATCGTCAGTATAAATAGGCTCGCGGCTTTGATGATGGAGGCAGTTGATGCCAGCTTTTGAAGTCTGAAAAACAGCCATATTTAGACGCCATTTGGAGCCTCAGCAGCATCTGAAACATTTAATCTGATCCCACTTTCACAGAGATTTCTGCAAGGATCCCAATAGGGAAACATGGAAGGCTGCAGAAATGGGGTGAGATTGGAAATGAGGGCAGCTCTTTTCTGCTGTCGTCACGTGTTTAGGGAAAGATCTGGAGAAAAAAAGGGCTTCTTTCTTACTCCTTTTTTAACCAACCTGATCTGAAGTCGTGCTGGGGGGCACACTTTACCAGGTTCCCACACATTTTTATGGTCAAATTCAAGCACTTTCAAGGGAGCTTTCAATTATTCCATCACCGCATTACTGGGATAAAATATATATCTAAAGAAATACATGTAAATGGGATTTTTGCCCTGACTTTTTTTAATCGCAGTGATATAAAGTGATTGTATTATGCTATACACATCAAAAAATGATGTTTTATAACAGCAAAAAATATAATTCAAGCACTTCTCAGACCTTGAAAACAGTATGAGACTAATCCTTTGGGAGGAGAGGAAGGCAAGACACCAACACCACCAACCTGATTAGACTTCTGGAGGTTTTCTCATTAAGGAAACTGAGGAGTGACCTATACGACCTTAGCTCATGAAAAGGAAGAGAGCTACCGTGCACTGAGCAAGCAGGTCAAATTCAACCCTCCCCTAGCTGTCAGTCAAAGACCTTTTACTGCGAGGAGACGCCAACACAAAGGAGAGGAAGACACAGAAGGACATAAATGTAAAAATAATTGAGTTTATATACCGGAACCAGCAGCCACCGTTGGTTGTGGGCGACTTTGGGTCAAGTGTCCACTGAATGACTTGGATTCACGTTATAATCATGATCACCGCAGATGTAAATTTGACCTCTCTTTCCATAAAATGGTTGTTTAATCGTTCGCCCACAGTTAAAGCCGAGCCACAAACAGGTGTCATGTTGTTTACACCCTCAAACAAAAGATTTGTCGATTCTCTAACCTCTTAACTTAGTTAGTCTGATTAAAATAAACTAGCGTTATTATGCTTAATAGCAGCGCAGGAGTGCCAAACATCACTCGTGCCACTGGATGACAACATTTACACGACAGTAATGAACACGTAATTGTATAACGGGCTCGTCCATCCAACCCTACTGAACAAACACCCTTTACAACCATTTCCCAGATGAGCTTCGACTTTGTACAATTCCACACACGTGTACACAAGTCCTAGTTTCATCTGCATCAAAACTGGATTACAACAAATCCAGATTCCAAGATCCACTAAAAGCTGCACCTACCAGAGCAAAAATATAGAAAAACCATATAACGTAGACTACAATAAGGCTTCTGTCAGGCTCCTTTGTGTGCTTGATGTCAGATTGTAGAGGTGGGCTGGCGGAACACTAATCCCTGGAGATAAGCTCAGCCAGCCTCAGATGTGTGGGGCTAATATTTGTGACACAATCAAAGGAATTCTTTAATGCTGCTCTGCTTCTCGTCCCCCCGTCTGTGCAACCCGGGATTGTAAGAAATTCCAGCTTCGTGATAGGTGGAGATTATGCTAAAGAAAAACATGCTAATTATACAAACTGCTCATATTAGAAAAAGTCTTCCAGCAGTCCTGAAGCAGATGTGATAGATCTAGCAGATATATCTGGAAAAAGGAGCTTTTTTAACACATTTACACCTGATTTCGTCCTGACAGAAAGCCCATTTGGTGCTATAGTAGGATGAAACGGCCAGAAAACTGACACAAAACAAAATGTAAGCAAAGAAAAATGGTTTGTGCCCAAATGAGCCGGGTCAGAAAACACGAAGACTATTCCAACACTGTGACTAGGCCACATAGTGCGGCCAGGATCTGCTTCCAGAGATTACTGTATGCAATGTGATAGCTCCTCACATTTGCTGAGGGTCACGCAGGACAGAGGCTGCTGCGGCCCAGTCACACATGGCCAGGTCCACTTACTGGGCTTTTTCAGCTGCTCACAGGATGCACAATGTCCGATTGTTTCTGAAATCAAATTCTCCAGCAGCAAGCAGAGAAGAGAGGAACCCAGGGCGGGTTGAGCAGGAACAGCGGTGCCACTGGGAGGCACACTTCTGTGAGCCCTCTGAGAAAGACGAGGCGGATGGAGAAATAACCTCAGTCCGGAGCTGCAGCGACAAGCTGAGAAAACGTGTGAGAAATTTAAGAAGGTGGGAAGTCTGGCGAGGCCGCCAGCTGGACCTTCAGCAACCTGTTCTGGTGCTGCAGAGCAGCTGTTGCACGGCAGGTACACACACACTCTAGTTTCCTGACGACACAGACACACACTCTCTGTTGCCTGATGTCCAACTATGGCACCAACGTCCACAAAGCTGCAGATGGAGCAGCGATGCTGAAGTCAGGGGCGGGTGTTCTGCTTTAAAACATCAGTTTTAAAGAGCGTCGGACTCTCTCGGGGTCGGGGCAGCGCGGGGGGGTCTCAAAACAACCAGCGTGAGCCAAACGGGCACAATATTGAAAAGAGCTCCGACTTGCAGGGCGGCTACGCGCTGTTTTTGTGCCGTCTCCTTACATGTACCGTGCACACAACAATGGCGGCAGTATTTGGGGACAATGCTGCTGATGTGGATTGTGGAAAAGATGATTGATAAGTAGGTCAGGCCTTGTTGTCAACATGTGAGGCATGAACTCAAACAATTCTGCTTAACTGTAGCAGGCCTGGTCCATAGCTGGGGTTCAGGGTGCGCTTCATTATCCTTTGACTACGTCCCATCCACATCACAGTGACACCGGGACCCCCAAGACAATGAGTTACAGTACAAAGAGCATTTAGTACATTTACCTCTTGAAAAGAAAAGTGATTCATTAATATAACGTGACTACGACACCACACATAATACAAAGCCTGTACGCCACAGCAGGATTAATGCATATTGCATGTGTTCTTGATATTCTGCAGCCCCAAATTTCACACACAA
This sequence comes from Takifugu rubripes, assembly GCF_901000725.2. Classification (NCBI taxonomy): domain Eukaryota; kingdom Metazoa; phylum Chordata; class Actinopteri; order Tetraodontiformes; family Tetraodontidae; genus Takifugu; species Takifugu rubripes. The sequence continues at coordinate 8,525,493 of NC_042287.1, forward strand.
CAATGCTCTATAACATATGTAAATTGGGTATATGATCTCACAACATCTTAGCTCTCTCCTCAGGGCCCCTCAGAAGAACTGAAACAGAAGCTGCTGCCTTAAGCTGGTCCCTCGGGGGAAAGGCTGCCAGCTTTCAAAAACACCCGTGTCTATGTAGTGCATAAAATTCTGAAACTTGTGCGATCAAAGAGATGGGGGAGACATATATATATATATATAAATATATATAAACAAACACACACACACACACACATAAAGGCATGTAAATGCTCGGGATCCCGTCCAGAAAAGACCAGATTGCTAGCTTTAAAAACCATTAAGGCGTTGTATTCATTTGGTGGCCTCGGTCACACTGGGGCGAGCGGCTCTTGAATTAAGTCAAGCCACGACCGGCTACGCTGTGCGTCAGTTAAAGCTGACAGATTGCCAATTTCTCGTGCCAAAAGCAGAGCGAGAGATTGTGAGATGACATGACCCACCCTCCCAAACAGTCCGAGCAGGCAGCTGATGAGGTCCCCCTCCAGCTCAAGGGGGCCGTGCCAAGTGCTGGAAAGCACCTGCCTTGAATATGAAGAGGCGAGGGAACGAGACGAGGTGAGGCCCAGGGTCCTAATTTCACTCCAAAATTGTTTCAGGGGAATGTGCAAAGGAATACAAGCCAGGCATGCTTTAACCAACGACGGGAAGCACTCTGCTGCTACTGAGGGCGATTAGGAGCGTTTGCCAGCAGCCTGGATCCCCACTGGGTGCAGCCGTCGTCAATGCCCCGGCCATCGACAGGGTGTCTGCTTCAACGCTCTGGACTGCCAGCTATCTGACAAGTGGGGGAAAGCAGACACTATAAAAGGCAGGGTGGCACAATGCACCCAAAGGTGGCAGGAACCAAAAATAGAAAACTAATGTAGGATGGGAAAACAAATATCAACACAAAAATGAATAGATCACTTGTTCTTGCTGCTTAAAGGGCATTTGAAATGTTAGAAGGTAATAGCTAAACATGCTGCTCTGTAAATGTACCATTTTCTGCCCAATTCCTTTTAGGAGAAAACTATAATAATATAGAAGGACGGGTCTGTGTGCACGTATATATATATATATATATATATATATATATATATATATATATATATATTTGTGTGTGTGAATGAGAATGAATTAGCACAGAAAACTAAATTGTTTGGGTGAGAAACGTGAAACATGACTGAGGGCTTGTTGTTGTGCTCCAGATCCCAGACTCCTCTAACTGTAGCCAAGCTTTCGCTAGCGAGGAGCAAACCTTCCCTGCATTTCGGTTCGGTTCGATTCTCAAGCAACAATCGACACAAAGCGACTAATGGTCCGGCGTTCTCGTTGACTTTGAATCCCTCCGTATGTTGACTTCATAAACGCCGAATACAGCGTCCGCCGAACCGGCGCGACTCTTAGCAAAGCATCCAAAGCTAATAAGGCATGCTAGCTTGTTAGCATGCCGGAGACAAAAGCCTGAATGAAGTTCCTCTGGGTGAAAACACCATCCAGGTACCGCCGCTCTACCCGAGGTGGAAGCGCCGGAATTCAAACACAAAGATAGTTTTGATAGAACAGAAAAAGCCCAAACCCTCGCCTGAACAACGAACCACTCGAGCTTACCCCTCCTGGTCCAGGTTTTCTTTCTTCTGTGCTCCGTTTGAATGGTGTGTTGCTGAAGGAAGGCGTCCTGTTCCGGGGTCACATCCCTCCAGTCGGCGGAGCTGCGGAGGACTGAACGAGGCGAGAGCTGCTGGAGGCTGCGCTCACCGCCGGCCGCCGGGGGCGCTGTCGAGCCGCGCACTGACAAAAAACTACAGTCTATTGCGATCATCGCCCGAAAGAAAACACCTTTGTGATATCGTGTCAATATACGTAGAAACACGTTGTACTCAATAACTAAAAAAAACATCGTGGAAAAAGACACTTTTTATTTTTTTAATGCATTTTAATTTAGATTTTATATATCAAATTTTCAGGCTTTGAAAAAAAAAAAAGTTTCCTAAATATTTGTATTGCTCCATAAGAATGAGGAAAAATACAGCTGTCTTTGATGGTTCTGGTCTTTATTCATGATCAGCCTTCACTGATGATGTAAAAAAATAGATAAAAAGTAACTGATGGAGAAGGATGGAGAATTGAGTGTTTAAACTCACCATTGCTCATTATTTTGTATATTTTACACCTTTTGGCTCATGGCTGCATGGCATCAAGATTCAGAATGTTCTGCTGTTGCCTGCTGAATGTATAGCCCATCTCCATACACTTACACACACACTTGATATATTAGTATGGCTTTTTAAATATGCTTCCCACAGCTCTCTCTTTCTCTTATATAAAAGTCACCATTGTGCATATTAGACATTTAAAAAAAATGCACAGCATAACAGATTATAAAACCACCGTGTCTTCTCCAGAGGATTAACAACAAGATATAAGCATAATACAAATAATGTCAGCGCACACACTTGTATCACACAGCATATAATATTTTATACCAAAGCATAAAGGTTTGTGGGAATATATGGCACCTGGTCCATCAGCGATGGGAATGACACTTAAATGCACCTCTCAGAAATAAACACAAGCGTGGACACGGAGTCTTTGTACACTCACTCTACATTATTGTCCAAAGTTAGAAAACAGATGCGTGCACAGTACAACAGTTTTAGAAACACAACCACACATCTATGGCTTCTCCCTCTACAAGTTTAGATTCCTTACAGTAATCTGATTTGTAAAACCCTCTGGTCAACCATCATTCTCTGCTTAAACGTGTGATGTAATGTGATTGTTTGTTATGTTTCTGGTAAAACTATAACCTTTAACAAACCTTCAGTGTTTTTCATTAAAGATGCTTCAGGTAGGCCAGGCTAGCTGCTTCCAGGCTCAATGCTAATCTAAGATATGAGTAGGCTGACGAATCACAGCAAGAAAAGGAAATTTTGCACAATTTTGCTTAATTGCTTTCACACCAGTGGCTAGAAAGATACCAACACACAGAGATACCATCAACATAAAACGTCAATTTGACATTTAAATTCAACTTTAGGTTAATATGCAAATGTTACAATGCTTCCTGTCTACTGGCTCTACAAAGGCAACATACTGTACTCTAGTGCAAGGCAGTATCACACAGCAATAACTGATACAGCAGTAAAACGCGTCTTTTAAAATATCCATCATGACTTTTGGCAAATTAAAATAACATCATATAAAAAAAACAAGACCCTGTCGAAGAAAACAAGACACTGGCGAAGAGGCCCTTTAACAGAAAATAGTAGTCAAGGGTTGTAAACCTTAAAGTTTGGAGGTGGAAACGTTCATGTATTCCATGTCGTAATGTAAAGTAATGACAAAAGTACGTCCCTTTGAGTGATGCAGTCAGTGAGGCGAGGTTCAGTTTCTACCTGTTCTCAAGCGACTGGTGTTATTTTCACACAGTTTTCAAGTAAGAAGCACAGTTTAACAGGTTCCTACGTCCTTTAGCAGGTCTTCGGTTCATTCTTTGATGGGGGAATGAGGAGTGTGAAGCATAAATATCTCTTCTGCAGTAACACTGCCGTGATCGTGATGTCCATGAGTTCATCAGTCTCATGTAAACAGCCTTGAATGCCACATTGTTTTTTTTCCTTTCCATGTAATGTACGACCATAAATAAACAGAAATCCAGTATTTTTGGTTGCCCTTCAGGTTCAGTTGTTGTTCTTCAAGGTCTGTTGTCTTTGGCCAGTGAGTGCATCATCCAGTTGACCTTTGTCTTCCAGCTTTCTCGCAGAGCTTCGTTGAACTTCACTTTGAAATTCTTCAGGGCTTCCTCCTCCGATTTGCCCAAAGCTAAAGAGTCCTTAAGAAAACAGAGAGCAAAGTCAAACCCGCTGCGTCCTGTTACTCAGCCGCATCATCGCTGATGTTTTTAATACCTTTAAGTACTGGATGTCTTTGGAGGACGTGAGCTCTGGCAGACCTGCTGCCTTCATCATAGCGAACAGGTTGACAAACAGCATTCCGTTCCGACACAGGATCTTATAGGCCCGCTCACAGTATTCCCTGAACCTGACAACACGGACAAAGTGATCCACCTTTACTCACATAAACCTGTGAACAGGATACAGGTTTTACCTTTCACCTCTCAACACTTTACCTCTCAAACTTCTCACTGTTGTTGGTCCGTCCTTGCTGAATCACGTGCACAAAATCATACGTCAGGATGAATGGAACGCGCTCCCTGTTGATACCAAGTTTCCGCTTGAAGTTTCCCAGGAAATGTCCGAAATCGATGTGGAAGAGCTGAGGAGCAAAGACAACGTTCAGCACACGAAACCCTGCAGAACCTTTGAAAATGACACTTCCTATAGATGAAACAGGGAGTTTGATCAAGTCCCAGGCCAGTGAATCTACATCGGTGCTGAGTAGTGAAGGATTATAAACAACCCTCTTCACATAGACAAACTATTACAGTCAAATATCACCTTACCTGTCCGGTTTCCCTGATCATGATATTGTCATTGTGACGATCCCCGATGCCCAGGACGTAAGTAGCTACACAGTAGCCAGCACAGGACAGCGTAAATTCCTCTATTGCTTTTTCAAGTTTGCCCCTAGTAACAATAAGACAGGACAAGGAAGTGAGCCACGAGTGGCTTTTGTTCTAATAAACATTCCTACGTCTCTCTCGTACACTCAGCAGGGACCGCGCTTGCATTCAGTCGTCCCCACCAATCATTTATTTGACTGATATTGGGGCTTTGGGAAACCAACTTTGTTATTTTTAAGCTACATTTCTCATCGGGAAGTCTCCTCATCGCTGTCTGCTTGGAATTACTTTTTTTTTTACTGTGAATCTGCACATATTCTGCACGCTTCTTTGTGCATCTTCCCAAAAACGATTCCAAAGCTAATGTGTATGGACAACCTTCCCAATATACACATATTGCGTGGTTTCTACTACAAATATTTTGATGAAAACTGTCACACTCACTCCGGATTCTTAGATTTGAGCCAGTTGAGCAGAGCGTCCTTGTTGAAGGCTGCAGTGGCGGCACTGTTGCTGCTGTTACGCTGGATATTTGCGATGGTGTCCGAGTTCTTCACGACCTCGATGAGACCCATCTTGTTCCCGGTGGACAAGCAGCCGTATGGTATCATCCTGGGTGTAGGGCGACAGTAACACTGCTGGGATCGATTCAATGAAAGCTCATCTGACATAGGGTGCTCCCCCTGCTGTACCTGAGGTCCAGGCCCTCTTTCTTCCATAGAATCTCCATAAGTCGGATCATCTGGAGGGTCAGCATGTCTTGTCGAAGATCTAAATTGAGACCGAAGAAGAGTTAGTTGTTTAAAATTTTAACATACAGTTTACTTAAAACTGTTCTTCACATTCAAGCTTGCGTCCAAACCTTTTTTTTTTCTACTAAAATCAATACAGCTAAAACCCCACACTGATACTCACCGTCGCCATTTTTAAAGATGATGCCCATCATATCTCCTTGAGCCCAGGGACTCTTATACATCAGCCACAGAGGTTTCATCTTGGAGTCCATAAACCTGCACTTGTCTGCACTGCAGGGCCAAACAAAGTCAAATTAGTCCCAAAGAAAGGTTCTTGAAAAGGCGTTTATTTACAGGAGCCTATTCTACTGTTATATAATATTCTCGTTAAAATAGGCAGCCAACAATAGCGTTTAGAGCTGTTAGCAGGGTCATTTGATTAATTTAGGGGCCTGCTCTTCAGTATCTGAGCTGAGCTAATTAGCAGCTGCTGGTCTTTGTGCGACATTTTCTTGGAAAAGCAGTGGAAAAAATTGTGTCTGTCCTTTTGTAGAGATTACTGAGTGACAATATGAGTGGATCACAAAATGGGAAATCAGTTAGTCACTGTCATTCTATGCACTAGAAGATTCCCACAAATGCATTTACACAAAAGAGACGAGAGGGTTGGCAGCATGTGGGCCATTAGTATAAAAATGGCACATTGGCTGGCAAAGCCGGTGTCAGCTACAACGCGAATAACGCGAGGCAAACACAAACTCTGAACTGAAACTCAGCTGCAGCTGGGGAAACCCAGCTGGCAGAAAACAGAACCATGGACTGTCTGTACATGTCCATAGACCACTGCTTTACATTACTGTGCACACAGATGCAGCCTTCAGTTACATTTGAGCATAGCCAAAGACTGTTCTATCACAGTAGCCATAGACATCGCTGGAGTTTTTGTGTCAGAACAAGAAGTTCAACCCTTTTGCATTTTACACCATGTCTGCTGTGATGAAAAGGGAGTGCCGTGGTGGGTTATTTGAGGGAGAGGAGTGTGTGTGTGTGTTAAAGAAAAGTTGATAAAATAAAAAGGAGATGCTTCATCGCAGGATATTACAGCCGGAGACCATGCGTGTTGCCTGGGCTCAAGGTCTTCAATGAATGATGATGACATTTTCCAGAGATCTGATTGCTCAGGCGGACCTTTGATTTATCTTTAATCTGGAACACAACCTCCTCTGCAGCAGGGTAATATGGTGGTGTTTTGAAGTGACCCAGCTCTGTTTCTCTGTCCATTTAACCCTGTGTTTACTGCAGTAAACAAAACCTGGTTTGCAGAACAGACAAATTTGATATTTACGTACGGGCTTAACCCCCCCAGCAGAGTTCCTGGATTATGGATGCTATAAATAACACTCATCTGTCAATGTGGGACATATTCTGTTAAATGTTTTGTATGTGTGTGTCTGGCACTAACCAGATCTCAGCAAGGACCACGCTGGGGTTGAGCGGTGACAGCAGGTCTGACAGCGTCTCCAGGTAGGACTCCTGCTTGATGCACAGTTTCAAATCATCCACCGTCATCTTCTGGGAGCCCGACTTGACGATGTCGCTCAAAGTCTTCATTTTGAGCAGGGCTTCATTCTGTGCGTGTGTGTGTGGGGGGGATGCGGTGAAGGCTTAGAACTGGTGGCATGGCGCCAAAAAAAGGAAAGATCAGCGCAGTTTGAGCTGCCTACAACTTTACCTGTTTGATTAAGAGCTTGATGTGCCAGATGTTTCCCCTGCAATAGGCCTCCAAGATCAGGCTAAAACGCAAACTCACAGATGGCACATGAATTTCTGACCTGTAATAAACAGACAGCTAGTCTTCAGTTACAGCCATAAAAATGGGAACGCGTAAATTTATAGCCCCCGTACTCACTTGAGATGCCAGAATAGAAAGTGTCCTATCCTGCTGTTGGAAAGAGCTCTCTCCAGGAGGAACGTGGTGAGGTCACAGTCGAGATAGGACTCGTACTTCAACACCTGGACCAGTTGGATCAAATACTGCAGCAACTCCTCATCGCTGCGTGCAGACGAAATGTGTCAGAAGTCGTAAAAAGCCATTACGTCTGGGTGACGTCTGGGTGGCGGTGTGAGCAAATACATGAGTGTTTGCACCTGAGTTTCCTGAGGCACCTGATGGTGAAGGCACGCACCGCTGGATCAGGAAAACTGTAGTCCAAGAGCTCCAAGGCATGGATGGCGGGAAGGTCCGACCAGTATCGCAACAATCCCACCATCTGGACTACGTCCTCACGTTTATTCCACTTGGTGATGAGGAGCAGCTTGGACAAGCTCTCAGGATAATGGTCGCAAACTACTGACCGCAGCTTCCACAGGAGCTCTTTCTCGTCCTCGAAGATCTCTGTGTAGTTTTTATTGTCCATGATCTCCTTTAGTTTGATGTGCTGCAGAGAGCAAAGACTCATGGGTAAACAAGAGCAGACAGGGCTGTTTCTACATCTGCAAATGATGTAAAAGTCTTACTTCCACTTTTGTTGCAACTACAGCAAACCCATTCTTCTCCAGGTCACTAATCTGGAAACAAATTTGCACTTTGGTTTTTCTTAGTCTTCTGACTTGTGCTGCTGAAATTTCAGCACATCCACCATGTTTCTGCCCTCAAAGAAAGCGAACAGGTACCTTCTCGAGCGGTGGATAGTAGAGAGGATGCGGCCGGACATTGGGGAATTGAATGAGCAGTCCAGCAGCACTGTCTACATTGGGGTTCTTCTCTACTGTTCCCATTGGGTTCAACAGGTCCCCTTTGTCATCTGTGATGGCACAATGTCAAATATCAACTGTAACATTTTGTAGATTTGACTCAAATCACTGCAGTTACATTGTTTGGAAAAAGTTGGTGAAGTCGCCTACAGAGGACCTCTAATGGTGTCCTGAAAAGGATTCTGGGGGGGTTGTTGGGTCAGAAAATGTCTGATTGTCAGCACTCTATTCCTGCATGACAGATTCTTGGGGGGGGGTTGTTGTCATGATAAACGTAGCACTATGTGGCCTAGCATGATTAGCATGAGCAGAAATAGAACTTCCATCAGGTGTTTTTAACAGGCCAGAGAAGCTTCTGTAGCTCCCACAGCACAATTATTTACCCAGAAACACCTCTTTCAGAAGTCTAATTTAGCTTCTACTTTGAGGTACGGTACTACAACAGTTACAACAGGGCCTGAAGTAAGCGTCCAACGCGGCTATTGTGCGTTTGTTGCTGGTGCTGATGCTGCCGACGGCCACATGTTACTGTTTTTCTGACAATCTGGCAGCAACAGAAAGGGTCAATTCCACCGTTGAAAAATGAGCCATTAATAAGAAAAATATTATCTGGTATGGAGGAACCATGCAATGTGTTGGTGCAGAGGCAGAGATTAAAGCACCAGGTACAGACGGCCAGGTGGACAAGAGGAACTCCCCGGTCTTCAGCTGGTCCTTGTAGTCAAACACCATGGTGTTGACCCAGGCGATCGGACAGTCCTGGAAGCAGAAACATGCAGAATATTATAATTATGTTTATAAGTGATGTTTGCTGCGTGGGTAAATGTGGGATTAGCGACTAAAGTAGGGCTTGTGTCTGTATTTTTGTTTTATTTTTTCTCTCTGCAGGACTTTGGTTCCGGGAAAAAAGGCAGAAGTCACAAAGAAAGCAGAAGTGGTCTCGATGCTCAGAAACCTTGCGCCCACCTGGGCACCAAGCCACTACAAACTAGAAAGAAGAGTTTTTTTTGGTGTGAGCTCAGTGGATGTGTGCAGTTTCAACACTCTCATTGAGGAATAAGGGGATTTATTACCTATTAAATAGGTGATTGAAGAAGTATATTTTATGTGTTGGGAAATGAGACAAATTTTCTAAAGCTCACTTGAGTTTCTGTCAAACTGGGTATTTACTGTACATTCCTGTTTATTTAAAGCTTTAAATGTTGCAGTTTGGTGCATTTTACATAGGATGTTTAGTAGTTTAAATTAAAAAGGGAGACTCTGCAGGCTGCAGCATACACAGCAATGATAGAGATGGATTTAGAATTCCTTTAACATGTTTGCCATTGACTTCCTTCCTTTAAGTGGTGAGCAGATAAAAGGGTGGCTGAATAGTTAACCGCAGCCGCTGAACACACTTGCACAACCAGAAGCAGCAGCAAAATACACACTCACACCCACAAACACACACCCACCCACACACTCACACACAGTGGAGAGGAAGTGGATCTGTTTATGCTTGTTAACAAGCTCACCCCCACCAGCACCAATAGTTGTGATAAACCTTTTCAGGCACCTACCGCCTTCTTATTCTTCTTTTTAGTGCCTCTGGGTTTCTTGTTTTTCTCAATGACGGCGTAAAGAGCGAAGCACAGGCGGCTCATGCGAGGCAAGTCGGAAAAGTTGATGTCGAATTCCAGCTTCTGGTCCCACACCGGCTCGGAGCACACCGCCACCTCCGTGCTCGTCACCATCTTACAGAGCAGCTCGCTGCCGTGGAACAGGCCGGCCTGCACCACCAGCTGGATGGGGAAACAGTTAAATGTAGGGTTGACAACTGAGTGAGATAGACGTATGTCACCATATGATTCAGAGTTTCCTGTATCACCCAGGCCGTGACTCAGGGGTCAAAACTAATCCGAGCAGGTGGTGTTGCCTTACAATGTCCTGGTTAGATAAATAATGGCAGCAGGTGAAATTCAATGTTAAAAAGCCATTAAGGTTGTGCCTATTGGCAAATCAAGATAGGCTGAATCCATATTAGTAAACACACCGGCGGACGATCTCCCCAAGGCCATGTTTTCAAGCCTTGGATGGCCAGCAGCGGCCATGATTGATAATTATGTGACAGGTCAAATCCGCCATCGGTCATGATGCGGCGCAGTCGGAAGTGCACTTAATCACCCATCAGAACGCTAACACTGTTAGCCACAAGCTCCATTTACACACAGAGATGTGCAAACACACCACACGCCGCCATGTGCGCTTTTTTTCTTTTGTATTTAAATCTGTTCTCATCCTTTCTACATTTACGCTTGACTTTTGTTTGTAATAGTAACAACATGCATGCGCTGGGGGAAAAAAGTGCGTTGAAAGCAAGAGATGGGGAGACTGTGAACTGTCTGTTTTCTTAGAATCTAGGCCTGAGGGTGATACGCAAAAATAAGATAGGCCGTCCCCACTTCCTGTTTTGAAGCTTCAACCAACCGCCTTGATGAATTATGAGAAACATAGTCAGGACCATGTGACTCCTTGTCATGTCACCCCCGAACTGTGATCTTGAAGTGAGACACTGGCAAACACACTTGGCTTTCGCTGAGCTGCAAAGTGGAACAATACTGGCAGCAAACAACACCAACCTTCATCCCCTCGGCTGCGTTGACTCGGCTGCCGTGCAGCAGGCGAATGTGGAAAGGCTCATTGATGGACCACAGAGACGAGGTGTTCTGCTGGGAGAGAGTCATGGGAGACGCAACTGATAACTATCTCTCTAGCTTGACATAAAGCAAAGGGGGGTGTAAATTATCAACGCAGTGGTGCAGAGAATGTTCAAAGTTCAGAGTCTGGGATGAGGACAGGGATGTGACAGGAAGGGAGAAAGAGAGCAGCTCTGTTAATGAGAGACAGCCTCCGGCCGCTGACCTCTTACCTTCTTCAGCGGCAGTGGAGGCGGCCTGGACGGGCGATGACACTTGTACGCCTGGCTGCACGCCCGACCCTGCTCCTCCTGATATTTACGGATGGTGGAGTGGTGCACCATGGTCAGGTGAGGGTTCTGGCTGTTTCTCAAACACGAGAAGATGTACTGGGAGAAAAAAACAAGGAGAGGAGGAGCAAAGGACACGTGTTTTATTTACAGGTTTCCCCACGGATACTTCTCAGCGTCCCACTAGCCGCGGCTGACTCCTGCGGGCTGTTCATTCACTGCAGGCTAATGCAGCCAAAATCTCATTATGTGTAAATAGATGCAGTTGCCTTCTGCAGAGACAGATATGAGTCACCCCTGGAGGTAGCTGGGGTTTCAGAATCAACACTGGGGTCTCCTGCTACCCAAAAGGCCTGACTCATTCTGATATTAGATCGTTTCAGCTACTACTGGCCTCCTACGCAGGGTGAAAACGCAGACAAGGACAAAAACAAGTCTGAGAATTGACACATCTAAAACCTGCTTTCAGTGGGGTTTTTTACGCCCCAGACTAATTTCACAAACGCACCGTGATGAGCTGGAATGAGAATTTTTTTTCCCAACATTGTGGAATGTTGCTCTAGTTTATTCCACGTTGAATGGAGGACGCTGCCTGCACAGCTTCTCATGGCCACTCACTTTGAACTGAGACAGCGGGTGCCTCCCATAGATGTACTCCCACCTCCCGTTGACTTGGAGGGTGTAGTCCTCCGGCTCTTGTCGCACCGAGCGAAAGACCGTGGCCTTCTTCTTCAGGGCGGCCCTCATGAGAGCAGCCGGGAGGTCCTGAGGGTCCTGCTGCAGCATGAAGCTCTCCTGAAGCAGAAAATGAAGGCATCAAGCTTCCAGGTAACTGTAACACTGACATTTGGCTCAGTTTTGAAGGTGTTAGAGGTGTTGGAGGGGGCTTTCCAGAGGTGCCTCTCGATTACAATATTCAAAATAAGCCTCCACAGAGTGCCTGTTTTCAGGTTTTATTCCCACAGTTGGGGATTTGTCAGTGCTGTCCCATAGAGACTAATTAGAACGAATAACATTTGCAGGCAATTCAGAAAACAGTGCAATAGCAGACTCACGTCGGAGGCCTCGAACTTGACGTTGATAAAAATCTTGGTATTTTTTGACTTCACACCCCCGCACTCTACCGGAGAAGAGCAGGGTTCCAGTTCGCAGGGGAAGTTGCACTCCATCCACTGCAGCCACGGCAACACTTGCCGCTCCTGAGCCTTCTCCTCACAGAACGTGCGCATCTTGGCCCGGAACTCGTCCACCTCATGGTTCTTCTGGGCTTCGAACTCGTGCAGCCCTGGAAAACAAAACGGCCTTGTTAGTGGTACAACACCTGGACGGAAGAGTGAAGGACGTGGATTGATTAATGGGAATCATACATATCTCTTTATAAAGATATAGTATTTTAAGAAAAATTCCAAAACCAACAAGAGCGTTAAGAGTTGATGTGGCATCTGGTTACACAACACCCCTGCATTTCACTGTTATGAGTGACAAAGTTAGTCAGACACGTAGCGCAGCATCATCAGTACTACCAAATGTTAGTTATCCATTTCTTCTGTGCTCAGCGATGGATCGGTCGATGAGAAGGCTGCACTAAACCAATAAATCCATCTTTTTTTCCCGTCACTAACCTTTGCCAGTTAACTGGCTGATCTGGGTGTTGGTCAGCTTCTCTACACGGTCGCCCACCCTCGCCACCAGCCGCAGGACGCACATGAAGGGCCTCACGTCGCTGATTCGCCTGGACTCCTCCTCCAGCTCCTCCCTCTCCGCTGTCTGGTTGATGCAGGTGAAGACGTACGAGTCTGGGTCGCCCAGCGCGGCGTACAGGGCCTCACTTTGGGCGTTTTTCCACACCATCTGAAATCAGAGGTCAACCACGCCGGTTTCTGTCTGTATTCATTTCAAAGCAAGAGACCCGCTGTCACGTCTGTTACCATGGTGATGCCTGTGTTACATTTATGTACATGCACAATGTACAATTCAGTTTTGTTCATAACATTAAAGCGAATTAAAGAAACCCAAAAAGAAGAAATTCCCAGATGAATACTGCATCGGGCCACTTCTCTAAACATTAAATAACAATGGAAACTTTTTGTAGGAAACTGGGTAAAATCAAGTTATTATGACACGTTTATAGATGGAATAAACTCACATTTGCATGATGTTGAACATGAATGCTGCAAGAACTCTGTTGAGGTTTAGGCTAAAACATGAATGGCAGCAGAGGACCGGAACACCCCCCCCCATCCCCCAGCATGGTGGAGAGCAGATCATGAGTAAATGTAAATTTTAGGCGAACTTTTCCTTTAATCTATACTGCATCGAAGGCCCTACAGGACCCTTCATTCAGACACAGTGTAACTCCAGGAGTCCTCTTTGCACCAATGAACAACACTTCAGGTAAAAGCATAAACATATTAGAAGCAAAATTGTTTATTGTGAGAATGGATTTAAACCTCAAAGTGAGTGTGGACAACTTTAGACTTTCCCAAAAAGGCCTTTTCACTTCCTGAATGCAATAATATGAATCCTGTTAGAATCTGCGCAGCGTCATTGGCATTCAAAATTTAACGCGGCTACACCAGACAGGCTGAAGTGGCAGCCCGGTTGGCATAGAAACCAACACGTTCACATTTAGCAGCAGAGCTGTTTCGGCGGCGAACACTGCAGCTCCCTCCAACTCCAACAAGCCTCAGAAGCCAATCTGAGGCAACGTCTGGGTTGTGCGACGATTTAATTAGCCTAATGTCTGCAGGGAACGCAAGTCAATCAATTTGCTTAAAAGCGCGTCGACTTAATAACAACGGAGGTTATCACTGATTTCATAATCTTCCTCACATGAATAGCAGAATTTCATCATATAGTTGTGCAACAGAAAGTTCAATTGAGGTATATCTGGAGTAACGTTGATTAAATTGGAATGGGCTGCACCTTTTTGATGGTTCTGATGGTGTCATTTCGAGACACAGGGAATTTGAGGAAGATCCCAGTCGGCAGCAGGAAGTCCATCACGATCCGCTGGTCCCCCTCCTTCTCCCACTCCTCCTGCATCCCATACTTCCCTGGGGGCATGGTGACGGCCTCTCATTTACCGTCAGCTCCTCTGCTGCTCACTGGAACCCCCCCCCCCCCCACACACACACACACACAGACACACAGACACACACACAGGAAACAGGTTAATATGTTCACTATTAACAGGCGTGCAATGAGAGGAGTTGTGCACTTAATCTGCATTTATGCAGCTATGCTCACAGATGTTCCATTAAAATGGATCGAAAAGTGCTTCATCTAAGAGCCAAAATGGAAGTCTTCCAAAATTCTAATTCGCTCTTCAGTCAACAGACTCTTCATCAACGTTGTAAATCGTGGAAGCGGCAGGTCCCTCTTCACCATATTTAATTTTGCCGTGAAGGTCAGGTCTGCAGAGGGGACATAAACGACCCCGCCTGACCCCCCTGACCCCTCCACGATTAACTGAATGCATTTATATTCATATTAGGTATAAAAGAAAGTCGGAATAATGCCTCAGTATACAGACACGGCACCCATTTCACCTCCATAAAGAAGCTGCTCTGGGGTCATATGAGGTGAAGGCCAATATTATAAATAAAGAATTCAAATTGAAAGAATGAATAAATAAATAGACAAATGCGAAGTACAGTTTTCTGTAAATAGACAGATGGTGCAAACAGAGATAGGCATCCTGTAGTTTACCATAAAGTAATCCAAGACTATTGATTTCAGTAAGAAGAAACTTGCTGTGAGGGCAGCTCTCCTCTACGGGGCTGCGCGCCGTCTTATTCCTATAAATAAAAACTGCAATTTCTGTCAGAGCACGGCCAGAAAAACCCGTTTCCAATAGCCATCAATAGTGTCCAGGGAACAGGTGCACGGACAGACATGGCCTAAAGGAAAAGCGCCCCTCTTCCTCTCCGTTTCCACTGCCTAATCACTCCATTTACGCCGCTGTCACGCACGAATCCTCGCCAACCTGTTAGCGCGGACACTTGCCTGTGAGCTGCGGGCGCCGGTCATCTCCTCACGGCTTGAACTGAAGATGGAGGCTGGAGCATCGCGTCGGTGACGTCGGAAGGCTGCGGTTCGACCCGTGCACGAACGCTGGAGATCACACGGACCGCTCTCCCCCGTCCCGGTAGGTCGGGTCGGGCGAAGGTGTCTCGGGTCCCGCAGTGATGTGTCTGCGCTGAGCCGGACTGCGCGGCTGCTCCGTGCGCGCTCCGGGCTGCACTCTGCGGCTCTCCGAGCGCCAAGGGACCGTCCACCAAAACTTCAGTTTATGCAAAGTGAAAGTAAACGTCTCTCCCTCCCTCTGACTTCCGCCCTCCGCCTCCTTTTGGCTGTTATTCCGAGAAAAAAAAAAGAAGTAAAATTTTGTGAATGAGGATCGTTAGATTCCCGATACGTCAGTAGATGTATTGAATATTTGTATTTTTTGTTGTTTTGTTCGTTTAAAAAAAAAATCGTTTGCAACTGTTATTTGATAAACAAGTTGTTGTTTTTTTTAAAATATACGTTTAAAAGTCAGAAATAGAAAATGAGTAAAGAGTATAATGTTTAAAATAATATGTGTGCGTTTTATTTATTTGTACACATTGATAAACATTTAGGGACACCACGGCCAGGTCACGCTCCAATTCATATAAATCTATAGAGGTGTATTACTTCCCTCTTTTGTGAAACAGTGTGTATGTGTGTGTGTATGTATATAATTTACATATGAGCATAATGTTACATTTACATAAAAGAGGTTGGGACAAATGATATGATAAATGATAAATAATGATAATTAATATAAGGGTATAATATAAGGGTTGATTTTTTTAAGGTGTAAATATCATGAATAAGCATGGGATGTGGAGCTGTTGTGACTCTCTTTGTTGCCCTGTTTTACCTTCACATGAACTATGATATCGCTCTGATGGGAGTGGAACACACATCAGTTACACTTTATTAAAAAGAGGAAATTGCGGGCTTTCCATCATCACTACAAATATTGACTCGGGTCGTAACGGACGTGTGCGCAATTTAGACGTCGCAGAGGAATAACAAGATTCTCCGTGGTGTTTGTTTTTATTCCAGTTCGGTTTGCAGGTGCCGATGGTCTCTCCTTGCAGACTGGCTTCCTGTTGTGTGATATCACACCAGATCTCAGTGCTTGTGAATTTAGAGCAGCCAATGAAAACAGGAAGTGAAAGTTTCTGGCCAGAGCAGACGGCTCAAAGCATGAACGTCCAACAAATACAGCTGAAGCTGCTTTCATGACCTTGAGATCATCAAGCAAGACACATGCTGAAGGAAATCCATTTACCTGGAGGAGAGGTGATTGGAATAGGAGTGTGAGCGCAGTGTTTAAACCTGTAAATGTGCAAGAGAGGAAATAACTAAAAGAAGATCTAAAGAAGCCAAGTAATGAATGTTGGAGATGAAATGACCGTTTGCTGTAGCTTGAAGAAAAAACCCATCAGGTTGGGATTTTACTGAAGCACTTCTGATACTTCTGCAGCAGTTTACAAGTGTTAATATAATCTGAGGAGACCTTTTAATTTATCTGACCAGTCAATGAGCCGTTTCCCCAAAGAAGAGAAAAAACTAAACTGCGATGTAAACAAGTGCAGTTAATTATTTGACCAGAAGGGGCGCTGTAATCGCTCTCTAAAAACATCTAAAAATAAATTGGAGCGAAAATGAAATAACAAAATTCGGCCTAACCAAGTTTAAAAAAAACCCAAACCAACATATGAACTTAAGATAATAACATAATTACATAGATTAAATTTATATTGGACAGTCAAGATACAATATATATTTTCATTTTTACAAATTAAAATCCAAATTCCACTTTACCTGTAATAATCTTTATTTATACACACATACATGCACACAGTTTATACATGAAGTATAAATGTCGAAGTCTAAGTACTGAAATCTATTTGAGTTATAGTTGTGTATTTACAATAGCCAACAGTGAAATGCAGTTTACTCAAGAACTCGGATGTAATTTGGTTTTTAAAGGGAGCAGCATCCTCCAAGAGCTACGCCAGCCGAGGAACAAAGTGCAGAACAAGAATAAAACATGAACGTCAAAATTCAGCAGTCTGTCTAATATAGACATTAAAACAGGTGTTGTTTTTTAATTTAAACCAAATAGGTGCAAAAATATTTCAAATTGATCATAAATATGCTATGAATTAGATCAGCTCAGTTGTTGGAATTTCCAAAGGTCTTAACGTGTTTTTTTGGAATTGAAATGAATGTAGCCCAAGCTGCTCACTGCTGTTGCTGCCTGAGTTAAAGAGACAACTACCGTTAACGGGGTTTAAAATGTACAAACACTCACAGCTGAACATTTAGAGGAGCACCAGCGCTGTAAAAACAGAGCGTTTAAAAATCCCTTGGTCAGACGAGTGGATGTCAAGAGGAGGATTACAGATCAAGTCGACCAGGAGAACCAACCAGGGCTGCGCTTTATTTCTTCTTCTTATTGTTAGGAGTGGAAGTCATTTTAAAATTATTCTCCAAAAGATTGTTTCAACATGGGTAGGATTTCAAAATTAGGAGACGGTCTTCAGATGCTCTCAAATGTAACAGTTATTCTCAATTCTTCTTCTCATTTATCAAAAAACCAAAAACAAACTGGGACCTACAGCTAAGTCACCAGAGGATGTCTGACAGGTTACTGGATTTGTGTGCAAGACTCAGAACCTTGTGAGGGAGCAGGGATGAGAGCAAAGCAGTTTTGACAGAACAGTACATATTTTATTGCACATTTCAACAGTACGGATCTGAAAAGCTGTGAAGAGCCGTTTCAAGTCTTTAAAAACCTGCGTGTTTGTGTCAGAAGGCCAGCGACACGCTCAGGAATCAAGCTGATCCACAACAGTCTCGGGGGTTCCACCACGCAGCTAAACGACTGGGAAAAACCAGAGGAGGTGTGTTTCTGGGCTGCTGAGGGATCTGCTCCACACGTGATGGAGGCCGACTCACTCTGCATGTTACGATGGCACGGTGGCGGACCCCCACCTGTGGTACACGTAGACGCAGGCGAACAGCAGGTTGGCGGTCAGGCTGGTCAGTAAAAGCCCCGGCCAGATTAAACGCTTCAGGAAACCTGCAGGGGGCAGAGCAGCATCAGATCCTGCTCTGAGGATGCACATTCCATGCTCAGGGTGTCAGGGTCCCCACTGCTGCAATATTAACGCTGACAAGAAACTCTTCCTGGTCTTCTCTCATGTAAGTTTGAGTCTGTGAGGATAGCAGTGGCGGAGCTACGGGGTGGATATTAGAGCGTGTATGGGAGTGTCTGTGTTCCCGAACAAACATGTACAGCCGGGGCAAATATGGATGATAAATTTTGTCTGTTCAAAGAAAAGCACCAAGTTTCTCTGCTTTTGTTCTAAACTCCGTGACAGTTTGTCTTATTAATTACATTGAATATTAATATTTACATTTGCAGAGATTTTATTCATTCGTTAAGCTAATTGAAATGAATGGTGGCAGACCTAATAATGGCAAACAGAAAACAACAAACCTGTGAAAACTGTAAGAGTAACCATTAGAATAATGAAAACAGCCATCTATATCCTTCTGCTATCCACTTATTACCCACCTATGTGAGTAATGGTCCCCACCCTGGCCACCTATGGATGGCTTTAATCAAAACTCAGTCTGTTGCTTCTGGTCCACAGAAACAATAAGTTCCTTACCTTTGACCCTGACTGACCTAGAAGCCCAAGCCCTAACCGTCGCCAGATGACATCTGATTCTAAATCTATACTTTTATTTGTTTCTATATGGAACATTCTGCTGTATTCACATGAAATATTTTACCTTTCTGTGGAGTGGTGCTACCCAATCCCTGTGTAGTGGTGCCAACCAGACAGGTGGAGGAGTCTGAGGAGCTCCCTCGCCTGTCGTCTTCTTCTTCAATAACCCTGCTGTCTCTTAGTAGAGAACTCAAATCTGAAAGATAATTCATTCACTTTTAAAAAAACCTAAATATTAATGAGTGTAAAGTCTTTTCAAGCGTTCGTGTCTAGCTTTGGACAATGTTTTACTCTGCCATCTAGTGGCAGCACCATGAATGAACTTTAAATTTACCATTGTGGCTCTGAAAGTGTGCTGCTTTGTTAGAAAAGCAGCTGCTGTAAATGGAGCTCTGCTCAGCCAGAAAATATGGTGGAGAAACTGGAGGAGACATGATGGGGGATTCCTGTTCGGTTGAAAACAAATGGAGCTTCTGGCCGCTGATGTTGAGGCGAGCGGGACTGATGAGAGGACGCCGCCTGGCAGAACCTGAACTGGATGTAACGGACCCAGCCACTGAAGGAGTTGGAGAGGGGCCTGGGGACGATGGACGGCTTCCTGACTTCAGTGAAAAGTAATCTGAGACAAAAAGACATCAAAAGTGTCAAACGATCCGAGAGACAGGGACACAAACCGATGATTGAATACCTGAAGACGGAGACTCCTTGTACAGCGAGGCCGGTCTGCTGCCACTAAACAGGAACCCAGAATCTGAAAATGAGACAATCGCAAGCTGTAACACCACCAAACAGTTTAGACGTCTGTCTCCAACATCCCAGCCCTGAACATTTCTTTCATACCTGTCCTGGAGAGGGAGGGGATCGTGCCGAGGGAAAGGGCTCTGCTGAGGCGCCCGGGCAGAGAAGAGGGGGACGCCTTACGCTCCCGGGGACTCTGATGGTGATTGATGAGCTTGGACAGGTTGGGCGGTGGGGCAGGGATGAAGGATTCCACCAAGTCAGGAGGCGGGAAGAGAGGTTGGCCGCTGAGGGGGGGCGCCGTCGAGCCACCTGCAAGGAATCTGCAACACAAGAGCAACGCAACAGACTCCAACATGAACTCGTGATCAAAACCAGCACGTGCAAAACACTTCCACATCACCGCGGGACACTTTGCTTAAGGACATTAGCTGTCTTCATGTCCCGCACACAACGTCTACAGTTCAGCTCCGTCCCCCGTTGGAGTGTGAAATGACGGCACAGCTTTCAGACAAATGTCACTGCAGCTGTTGTGATAACAAACGCGGCCCTGTAACGCAACAGGACACGCTCACATTTCCAACGCACACGTTATCTTTTCAGATAGATCAACACACACAAGCAGACGAGTCTGATTATATTTATCGTTTATTATGTTCCATTTACAGCAAACGCTCTCACAAAATGCTCAGATTGGGACTCCAAAATGTCCAGCTACAGTACCCAACATGGATGAAACCTCTGAGGCTGCAATAGAAATATACAAACACTGACCAGGTCACACTAGTTTGGAAGAGTTATTGCTCTAATATTAAAAACCTGTTAGTATTACTGCAACTCGCATTACAGAAAAGGGTTAGCTACATACTGGAAATTCCTTAACAGTGCGTTCAAACATTAGAAAAATCCTTCTAGCAATGATTTCAAAGTTGCGGGTTCATAGTGCTTAAAGCCATACAGCTTATTGGGATGGCACATTTTCTAAAATGCACTCAAGTTAAAACTGTTCTACATGAACATGCACACAGGCTTGAAAGCAAACACAAAGATGAGACCATGACAGGTATAACTTTGGCAATGATAAAACAATTTCAGATTACATGTAAAAACAGGTTACCGTGATACTGAAATGAAACCCAGCGAGATGCAGATCAGACCCACATTCTTTCGTGCAGGCTTTTATCCCGCAACAGTTTCAGGCTTCAGTACAGCAGATCAACTCGGGGCGTACCGGAGGAGAGCAGGCTGACCATAATCAGGAGTAAATCTGATCTTTGTCAACAGTTTCAACAGCAGGGTCTTGGCGTGATGCAGTTCATAAGACGGCCAGAAAACGTTCGTATGCTACAGTATTAGCATGTTTAATACTCTTATTCCAATGCCGACTAATCATCCAGGATTCATTCTGTATCAGAATTTAGCATTCATCTCACATTATTCTTGTAAAAATCATCAATTCCAAGGTCCAGTGCGTAAGATATTGAACGATCTATATGAGCAGACATGCTTTTGTAGTGTCTAAAATATCGAAACGGAGGTATTTCTGTACACATTAATGTGGGGCCTCTGTGGGTGACAGAATGTTTCAACAGTAGCCCACAACACTTTAATACAAACTTGAATATATGCTAATATTACATCGGTAATAATAATAATAATAATAACAACTGCTGTGGAAATATTTGTCATGGAATAACTCATTTGGATGCCCCACAGTTAGCATAGGCCCCGAGCCTTCAAGCCAAAAAGGTTTTAGAGTGTACCGTTTTACTGTTGTGGTCTGAAAACTGACCTCCAGATGCCACTAAATCTTACACACTGAACCTTAAAAGCTTGCATATTGTGACTCCAGATTCATGGCATGCAAGATACAAAATTAACATTACTCAGTGCAACCTAATAATCCATCACAGCTTTTACTTGTAACACGTTTACCTATTTCTGCCATGACTCCATTATTCTACTCAGCACTGACGCAGTATTTGGGTTAAACTAAAGGAAAGTTCGACTAAAAAAATGAAAAGAAGTGCTTAGTAACTGTATTTTATCAGTTTAGCTGCAAATGAGAAACATTTTCAAAATGATTAAATATTGGTCAATAGTTAAAAATAAAGTAAATGGCAGTTAAATTCTGCAACGGATGAGATAAGCCAACACATTTTAAAACAACAAACCATGTGATAATCACACAACAAGTCAACATGGGCTCAAAACCTGGCAGCGACACACACAAAGCATCAACATTCAGTCCTTACCAAAACAATGATAAAACCGCGACCGTTTAACAGAGTACGGCTTCAGCGTTCGACCCTCAGATGGTGAAGCTGCATCTCAAATGGTAACATTTCTCCACAGTCTACAATGATGCTGAATTTCCTTGGTTATTTACACTGCAATGATGCACAGTCGTCACTGTGTGTGCTACAGCGTAACCTGTTGTAGATGCTTTAAAGGAATCATGTAAAGGTAAAAGCAAAACATATCGTGTTTCTGTTAGTGTTAAAGGGGTTACCTCTGGGTGTTTAGAATTAATACTTAACATGGGTTTAATTTTAAACATGCAAATGATTCTTCTCAGTTTTGTTGTTACAGCGACGCAATCATTCCAAGTCCAAGGGCAGAAAATAGGAGCAGAGAGTATCAGACAGATAAAAACCCAGCTGAATGAAGATGCATCATGATCTCCACGCTGGTACTTTACAGCATGAAAGCACCATCGATGGACTAATGAAGACTGGACGCAGTCAGCCAATTCAGGACAAACACAAACTTCAATCTTTGATTCTAAAATCAACGGTTATGTCACCGATGATGTAATCCTCTGCAATTCCACAAAAATAAAATAGTAGCCTCAGATGATTGATGATGGATTTAGATTACACTGAACACAGGAGGGCAAAGGCCATGCTGCAGTACTCTCACACATTAGTAGTTCATGCAAAGGTAGTGTTTTCACCCACAGCTACACGGAACTAGGGTTAATAAAGGAGGACATTCAAAAGTCAGCAAAACTCTCTCATGTTGGATTAGTTTGGCCCAATATTCCTTAGCATCAATGCCCTTGATGCAACCTTCACCTCAAAGGAAGCTGAGATTTATTTGCTTTTGTGCCAAGTGCACTGTGATGTGTGTCGCACTTAAAGTAAAAAGAGTGGGAATCATCTAAAAAGGTGTTCTTTGTACTGTTGAAGTGTAACATCATAACATCCTATTTTCCTCCAACACTATTTTAACATTACTGCTCGGGCTCTGACCTTCGGTATCGGGCTCTTCTCGGACCCAGCGGTTTGTGAGTAGCGACAGCAGCAGCGAAGGAGACTAGGCAACAGAGGGAGATGGTGCAGCGTTTGGCTGTGTCCATCCAGCTCAAGGTAACAGTAAAGTAGCTCTCAGACAGGTAGAGGCACAGGATAATGAACCAGAGGACAGAAGCCATCACGTCGATCCTCCTCAACCTGAAACGTAACACGGATGTGGTTGAAGCTTTGTTACGGTCCCAAAGAAATGTGCTAAGCTAATGCTTACCTTACGGATCCTGCTAAAAATATAGCAGTCAAGCAGGTCAACAGGCCGAGAGAAACTACAGCAATCTGGTTGTCTCTCCCGTGCTGCCACACGACCCGGGCGTTTTCAGTGACCTGATCTGGGAGAAGCGCCAGCAGGTCCTGAAATGCTGGCGGTCCTCGAGTGCCTTGTTCGTTGGGTTTGGACTCATTGGTGGGCTTGTTAGGAATGACTCCACCACTTAAGGTCTGTTGGTCACCCGGTGAATTTGACTTGTCTGGCAATTTGCAGAAAGCGGCCGCAATCATGAAAGCGCAAAGGAGGAGGGCGAGGATCCTCAACAGGATGACGCCCAGAGGAGAAGCCACAAACCCGGTTCTCTGTGAGAGAGAGCACAACCTTAAAACAAATCCTGGTTTCTGAAAACATTCTGAAAACATTGTGGAGCGGTATGAATAGGAAGCCAACTCTGATCTCTCTCTTCAATCATCTGCTTGGCTTTGCTTTTCTAGTGTTAGTTATTACCTGTTTATAGAGTCAAACACTAACGCAACAACTAGGTACCAAAACATAGCTCAGCATTTCATAACAATGTAATAAGATAAGTAGATCAAAACTTCTAGCCTTCTCGTGCTTCCTCTAAAATCACTGACATTTATTTTTGTCACTCTGGAACAGTGGCGTACTACACACCTTTAAAAAGGCCCTGTCTGATTCCCGGCTCCGTCGAAGTTGATGGTTTAAAAGTACTGTTCGCAGTTGTCGGTTCTGATATTTGATGTAGTACTCCACCGCTGTCTGACACGGCCTGCATAGCTTGTAGGTCTGCTCCAGGTGGTGCTTGTAGGCTTCTATCTCCTCATCATAGTTCTCCTGAAAACAAACCCTAATTTACTGCCTGGGGTACGGACAACAATTAAAGGGTGACAACTGTGTAATACCGAAACAAGACCACTGTACGTACTTCATTTCTTGGGATGAAAGAGGCCAATTTCTTTATCTTTAAAGACTGATTGTTGTTGCACTTCCTACATAACAGCATCTGACAGTTGACCCACTGATGCGTCTTGGGTGCCTCAGATGTAGGAAGCCCACCAGACACGCCATGGTTCAGATGCTCCATGTACTGTGCTGGGATGGGTTTGTTGTAATCCCCATTCTGCAGACGAAGCACATCAACCACACAAAAGGTCTTTAAACACAGATCTTAGCACAAAAGGGAAGGGTGACAGTTGACAACCAAGGGAAGGAAATAATACACATGGACCACATACTTTTCAAACCCACCTCCTGAAAACCATTGTACTGGTCACAGTTTGGGCAGTCCCAACAGTTCCTGTTCCCATAGGGGACCACAGTGTTCTGGTTACAGAACCAACAGTTCACGTTTGCGTGGATCGGCTTCTTTCTGTACAAAAAAGGGATGCAATGCAATTCATTAGCCTTGAAGTATACGACTGAAATATATATGTATTTGATCTTTCGGGGCACTGCATATTCATATTGTGGTAGCTAATAACTGCGTTAGCAAACATCTAACAGTATCGATCGAGTTAGCCGAATAATCTCATGAATCCAAACACTTATTCTGATGTTTCGAAGCACAGAGATGAGTTGTAAACAACGTTTCGTAACCTGGGACTGTACCGGGTAAAACGATAAAAGCATGTTCTTATTAACTCATACCTGGTGATAAATTTATATATCAGTGCTCCACCGGCGAGAAACGCAGTAGCTCCAACCCCGCTGTACAACAGTTCGGGATACTCCAACATTAAATGGTTAAACGCTTCCATTTGCGGCTACAGCGGTACACTCGCTAGCAAAACATGAGAAGCTCGATTAGCTAACCGTACCGCAACACAAGGCTCAGGGGTGCACGCGGCAAGCCGATGCCCTTTTGTTAACGCCTGGGCAGCGGAAACGGAAACTACGTCACCACTCGGGCGCGCGCAATTGTCAGCTTCAAAGGTGAGTCAATCGAAAATGGTAGTTTTATGTTCGCAATATGTGTTTTGTAAAAGTTCATGTCAGATTAGAAATATAAAAATCAGTTTTAAGCAGAACCTCGTGCAAAATACATTTTTTATGTTTTTAATTACACAAATCGATTCAAGCCTTGAATTTCAAGACTCGCTTATAGATTATTTTAATATCTTTTATGACATGCGTTAAACAATCATATAAACACATTTGAAACTTGAAGCTGCTAATTTGATTGTAAAACATAGACCGTTTTATTGTAAAACGAGAGCAAACATTGGCATCGCAGTGATAACATTTATTGATGATAATTAATGTTCTAGTTATTCAAAATGAATAAACAAGACCGTGCTCAAATACTGTATATGCAATCAGCCACAAGTTTGGCTGAATCAAATCTTGAGGCAAAAGTCAATTTTATTTAAACACAGAGTCAATTAACATCAGCCAACATTCAGAATTTACTAAGGGACGTTGTCAGTGCTAAATGTGAGGGTGAAAACCCCCCACCAGAAATAAAATAAATAACAGAGTCACAACTTCACCTTACAACAACTGAACTGTCCAACAAATAAAAAAAATCATTTACAGTAAGAACAGAATGTATCAAAAATACTTTTAGAACGAACAAGCGATTCAGCGTGAAAGAACTGACGTTGAAATAATGGAGCCGGTGAGCTTCACATGTCAAATACAGCATAAGAGCTGACCTGCTGGAAGTTACAAGCCATGGAAACGGACCCCCCCTCCGGGCTTAGTGGCTGGGTCACGGCACCGTAGGGACACGCGTTGTGGGGGGGCGGGTGGAGGTGGTAGGAGCCGTAAGGTGGGTGGCTGAAGTGAGGCGGACAGTACGACGTCACCGGGGCGGTGGGGGACACCAGGTGCGTGTGGCCGTGGAAGAGCTGCGATGCCGGGTATGCAGGGGGCTGGGGGGCCACACCCCAGCGGGCCCCGACGTACGGCTGCAGGTACAGGGACTCCAGACTCGGGGGTCTGCAGGGCCTCTTCACCCGCCTCTTTCGCCGGTAGTCTCCCTTCTCGAACATGTCCTCAAACGCGGGGTCCAGCACCCAGTAGTTCCCCTTCCGATCCCCGCCGGTCTCCTTGATGGGCACCTTCAGGAAGCAGTCGTTCAGGGACAGGTTGTGCCTCACGCTGTTCTGCCAACTTCTCTTATCCTTCGAGTAATACGGGAACCTGGTGGTGATGAAGTCATAAATGCCCCTGAGGGTCAGCCGCTTGCCCGGGCTCTGACCGATGGCCATGGCGATCAGAGCCACGTAGGAATAAGGTGGCTTCAGCGGGCTGTAGATGTCCTGCGCATCTGGGGCCTTCAGGGCCGGTGAGCTGGAGCTGATGTCCAGGAGCTGCTCCTTCTGCTCGGCCAATGTTTCCTCCCTTGCGTCCATGGTCGGGGGTTCAACGTGCATGTGCGTGCGGCCAGAACTACTGCGCGCCCACTCGGGGCAGAAATAGGACGGGAGTGCACTTGCGTCGCAGGTGCGCGCACTCCTCCCACAGGTGCATTGTTTCATCTCAGCGAGTTCCCACGGTCTTTTGGACACTTCAGTGGACTTCAGGGTAGCCGAGCTTGAAACGAGTCGCCAGAATGTTTATAAAAAACAAATCAGAAGTTGTGAGGTGCTTGATGTCAGCGGTTTTAGTTGTGCACAATGCGCATGGATGTGAAGGAAGGATTAAAATCACCTCTGCAGACTTTTATGTTCGTTTTGAAGTGCGGTGAATCTCAAAGCCTTACAAAGTGCCTTCATCTCACATTAAATGTATACTGTAGAGGGCTTTTTGAGGTGAAGGCTGGCAGATAATGAGCACCCACGCTTTCTCTCCAGACTGTGCGGCTCCCACACGCTGATAATGAAACTCATCTGAAAATGTGTGGCAACCCAAGAACGACAGGAATTTCTTTCTCACGACTTCCTCACGATCACCAGGGACATCAAATCAGATGATAAATGTCTATTCATTACTGTTAAAGCTTCAGCCTCTATTCTCAACATTTTAACAGTTTTATTGCGTGCGGCGATTTTTATTGTTTTTCCCTCTTTGGCCTAAACCAAGGAAACGTTTTACAAGATATCAGCAGCATTTAAATATGAGATATCATTTTTAGTTTGATTTTAAAATAGCAGAATGTGAAAGTGGCCATAAAATGTAAGCCATAAAGTCTCTGAGTATACACTGTGTGTCAAAGACTATTACAATTATTAAAGACGTTAGTTAAATGATTATTACATAGTTGTTGTTGTTTTGTAAAGAACATGAATTTAATTACATTGAATTATGAATTGAATATATTATCCATGACTCACAAGCTAACGCATTCGCTGCCACCTTCTGTCTCAACCAGATGGAAAGATCCTGAATTCTTTGTCAGTTTCACATCTCACGTTGACGTTGAAGACCTGATCTCTGGTCAGCATTAGAAGGTTTGTCACTGGCAGTTCGACTCAATCTTCTGGACTCATGCAACTGTGCACCAAAGGAATTTGCTGTGAACTATCTGTTTGGATGTCACTAACCTGTTAATCTAGCAAAGATCTCCACCAGCCGGCCATCAGCAGGAGGGTCCCCCTACAGGAGCCTGGGCCTGCTCAAGGTTTCTTCCTGTTAAAGGGGAGTTTCCTTGCCACTGTTGCTTGTTGGGGTCAGGCCCTGGGATTCTGGAAAGCGCCTTGAAACAATTTTGATTGTAACAGATACTATATAAATAAAGATTGATTGATATAAACTAGCATAATATGACTGCAGGAGGTTGAATGGGAAATAAAATTGACCTTCTGTTTTCTCTTTTATAACCTTAATTTCATTAGGGTAACATAGAGCAGGTTAAATTAATGTTTAAAATTGTTTTGGTGTTGAAAAACCAGCTTTCTTTACTTCATACAGCGGACACCACCATTTCAGAGAAATCACTTCCTGTCCCAGTGACGGGATTGTCACCTGATCGCCACACCAGGATCAGTTAAGACATTATTATCAGCACGATGGAATCTATTAGTCATGTCCGCATGCCCATGAGAGCGCTATCATACCCTTCTTAGCGCCAGCAGGCTTCATGATGTCACTCAGCTCCCACAATGCATTGCTCATTCAATAGGGTTCTGCTTGATCAGTTCTCGACTGGTCTGACCCCGGACACGTTTCACATCCTTTAATTCTGAGGCGTGATCCTCTAAACAGAGTACAGCATCTGCTACAGTAAACAGGTTTTAGCTGTTGGAACAGACGTTCCTCTCCTGAGGTTAAGACAACACTGTTATGCTCTCCTGTCAGTTTTGAAAGATAAAATCTGTTCTGTCTATAAAAGAAAGATAACAAGGACTCCCGAGATGACAGATTACATTCTGAGGAATCCAGTGTTTTCCACATTTCTTATATTACAATTAACCTCAGTTACCTTCTGATGAACTCACCCAGTAGTCAAATTTATAAAAACAATGCATGCAATGGAAATGTATCACTTGTGATCACTTGCTCAGCCAACAATTATAATGTATGTTGTATATTAGATTATAGATTGTGACTCAACTTGAAGTTATTTGTGGATGACACAGCTGTAGCCTTGATTTAGGTCTGATTCTTCTTTGTATTTATTCTCTTTTGCAAAAACCTACATTTCTAAATGAATTTAAATAGGAAATGCATCATTTCTTAAATCTTACATCGAATGTAGTGTAGTAGCAGCAGTATTGTACTGCAAATGATCTATTTCTTTCTATCCTCTGCCATCTTGTGGAGGCAAGTGGAAAGACTACTAATAGAATTAAAACGTGGTTGTAACCAAGTTAAAATGCAGCTAAACATATACCTAAAACTCAGTTCTTATAGGTGGGCTATATATTTCACAAAACGCTTGTTTCATAATTAATATTAAACCTTGCCACATGGATATTTCAACCATTCTGCTGATAAATCCGCTAAAGAGATAAAGATTTTAGATGCTATTCTTACATAAAACCACTAGATGGCGGCAGAAGAGCAGTGTTCAAGGCTGTGTCATGCAGTCGCGGGTCTATTTTTCCGTTTATGTGCAACCTGATATTTCAACCACACGCACACACACACACACACACACACACACACACACACACACACACACACACACACACACACACATATTAAATCTTTCACACATAAGATGAAAGACTGCAAATTCTTAATACTAAAACATGTAAAATAAACACAAAACAATCGACTTGTAATATCCTGGAACCAAACAATCTTATCATTGGTTTGCTGGTTTTATTTGTGACAAACCATTAAAAGTAACATAAACAGATTGTTTTGTAGGAAATATGTCTGCTTTATGCCTTCGTACACCCATAACTTGCCCCCATAACCGCATGCGTTGACATCATACATTAAAACGAGGGCCAAGGGTGCAAACTGGATGAGCCTTTATGTACTCATTCACTGCAGGGTGCATCTCATAAATTAAATTTTTTATCAAAAGAAGGGGGCCTTCGTTAGACCCAGGCACAATTAGCAAGAATGTTTGACCCATTGTGCTTATTCAGTCTGAAAAAACAACAGAGCTTGAGAAATGTGTTGTGCTGTGCCCTGTGGTGACTCCGTATTTGATGCTCGGTGTGAACGTTGGTAAACAACACCCAGAATTGGACCCAACGACCCTTCATTTTCGTCATTCCGACACGTCCCATTTCAGATAGCTTTGAAGTCAAAGACAAAAAGCAAAATGTATCCCTGGGGGCTTTGGAATTCATGCGAGAAACCACAAAAACAACACTTCATCAGGGGCACCATTCTGAATGGTGATCAGCAATATATGGGGAAATTCAAATGAGAAGCATTGTGTGCGGGAAAAGCCAAAGAGATTTGTCTTGTCCGTGGCCCCTTCGTCTTTTTAATGCCTCCTCTCATGAGTGACTTTGATGTGCTCTTGATGGCTAAAAAAAACAAAGCACTGTGGTTCAATTAAATTCCAGTGGAGAATAGGTTTGTTGGACAAGTGGGTGGGATGCGGGAAGGGCAAGAATGCCATTTCATAAAGAAAGACACAAGAAAATCACATTTCAGCCAGTGTATCAATCTGAGGAATAAAGGAAGGAAGGATGGAGGAAAGACGGAGGGTGTGGAGGAGATACAGAGCGGGATAAAGTGAGCAGGGTGTGAGAAAAGGAGCTCCAGTTGATCGCTCTTTAGAAAAGGCCCCCACTCTCCTGCTGGGCCCTGCTCAGCTCTTGTCCTCCTGGTACAATGCTGGTGGACCAGCTGCCCTCCCCAACATCTACCAAGAACCCACCCCGCCTCTCTTGTGCCCCCCAACTGCCCTCCGTGTACTGGAGCTATGCTGACAGCCTGGACCCCAGACCTCAACATATGGAGGCCAGACCAAGAGGGCTGCGCTCCCATGTGCTCCACAGCTGGGGATCTGTTGGAATGGACGGCCGAGCTTCTTCCCAGCACATGCTCCCTCTGTGACGCCCTTCAGACATCAGATTGCAGGAGATAAACTAAGAACCTGGCAGGAACTAAAGGTTTCACATCTAGTGAAATCACCGCTTGCAAATTGGAATGTTTTCAAGAATCTGTTGCTGAGATTATCCCATTAATGAGGTTGTTCCACACAAAACATGCTCCAATCAAGTCTCTAATGAGGAATTACTACATATAAATCCTAAGGAAAATGCAAAGTTATGTCTTAAATGTAAAAGCAAGTGATAGTGGAACTCGTGGAACAGAGGAACTCGTTTTGTCTTAGAAAGATAACGTTCTATTGTTACTTCTGGTTTCTGATGTGCATTAAAAGGCTTTTTAAAGAGCATAAACATGCTTGAATGTTAATATCCGTATTTAGAACACTTTGGAGCATGAAGTGAGTAAGACATTGAGCCGGGTACTTCTCCACTAGTGCATCAGTGTTGTCCCACCATGTTTCCACACTAGCCTGGAATGTTAAGTAAAATAAATAGCATTTGTCTAACTAAAACTTTAACTTTAATTTCAGAGGTAATTTTGAAATATGTCTAAAACAAAACAACAAACCTCTGGTTTTGTTGATGCAGCGGTGTAAAATTGAACTTTGTCCTGACTGAAGATTCACTCATTGTGAAATCTGTGCTTTCACCACTAGGTGCTGCCAAATCCAACACGATGGACCTCTAAAAGACACGAGGAGGAAGTTCTGAAATCCCTACTGGTTAAAGTTGTCAAATGAAATCCAGCCGTCGTGAAATAAATCCTTTTAGTCAAACTCTTAAAATGTCAAAACATCATCTGTAAAAAGACGAGCTTCCCCCCTTCATGATGTGTCTGATACATTTTCTCTGCCAGAGACAGTAAATTTTCTTGAGAGACCCAGAAATGATAAAGACTGCATCAGTTTTAACCCTGACGTTCCATTCCTATACATGTAATCTGAGTAATTATTCAGTACTCAATCATAAATAATCATTATCCTCAATATTATTTATTTACAGGCTAAAGAAACCCCATATTATTTTACGCAATCATGCACTGACAAACATACAGGAAGTTCCTGTAGCAAAGACAGAAATATAATGCGCTTTGATTCAGTCTGTATATCCACCACATCTCGTTATATTCATTTGCACGATGACCCTCGCCTTGACCCACGGGAATCAAACCGTGAGTTGAGTACACTTCAGAGTCGCGGCGAGAGATTTAGTTTGCTGCCCGACCTCAAGTCTTCAACTCCGCCATGAACTAATGTTGACTCATGGCAGGAATATGCAGCCATTCTGATGCTAATGGTGCTTTAACCACCTACTTAACTACACAGACCACAGTCTCTATAGCTCCCCTCAGTGTGTGTGTGTGTGTGTGTGTGTATGTGTGTGTGTGTGTGTATGTGTGTGTGTGTGTGTGTGACAGAGAGAGAGAGAGAGACAGACATACAGAGTGAAAAAATGGCCTTGTCCACCCGAATTATAGAATTTATTACACCAATAATGCAGGCTGGTCTTTGTCTCATGACAGGACTGAGGTTATTAATTATGGAGGGGAAGTCTGGGTGGCTTCGGCTGTCAGGGAAGGGTTGTTGGAGACAAGGATCACCAGTTAGCAATATGACCCCTTAATACCACGAGGGAATGCTTGCTGCTTGGCCTGGCATGGCACAATACAGTAGTGGAAGAAAGACAGGTGGTCATTAAAACCGCTGTAATCCCCTCCATGAATAGTTCACGGGCAGGAACACGGAGAGGAAAGAGCAAAGGATGGACAGATAGAGAAGGAAAGATAAAATAAAGGGAGACAGACAAGGGCAGCAGGGGTAAAAAGAGGTGACGGTGGGGAGCATTATACGCTCGGACCATGAGGCTCTTTAGCACAGTCTGCGGGCCGCGCTTCAGAGCGGATGTGTTAACAGTTTCAGGCTCAATGGAGAGAGAAATCCCCACAAAGGGAGGTGTACAAATATTGTGGGAAATCCGTCCGCTCTTTAATATTTCATGAAGGCCCACAATCTATTCATGGGACTCCATTCCTTTGGAGGGGCCCGCATTCAGGCTCACTCCGCGGGCTCAATGGGCAGCCCTTAATTGAGTGCCCGCTCATTCTTCATCTCCCTGGCAGATTGTTCACCATGAAAGCCCCTGCCTCTTCATCCTCCTCTTCTTCTTCCTGAGAGTAGTCATAGAAAAGGGGGCATGCCTTGCTGGTGGTGCATGTGGGAGGGTGAATATGTAAGGTAGGGGGAGGGGGGTAGCCGTGGATCAAATATGATAATAGGGCAAGAGGGGATGGCAATGAGCGGAGACGAGGGGGTAGGGGGCTAATCCTTGGGGTGGCCGATAGGAGGGGGGCTTGACTCCCCTACAGGGCCAAGGTGTGTGTGGTTGAAAGGCTGTGGGTATTATTATTGTTCCTTCTAATAACAATAACAAAAATACTAATAAAAATAGGAATAATAACATTATTATCAATAATAATACTAATGCTGCGGGACCCCCCTAATACCATTCCATCATCTATAAACAAGGGGCATTTGTAGGCATGTTTGCATGGGCGGATTTGGATTCTCAAGGATTAAATAAGATATTACATCAAACAAAGTCAGCTGATCATTAGATTAAAGCAGTTGTTAGCAATACATGCCCAAGCAGGTGCACAAGGTGTGGATACTTAGCTCGCAATGTAACAATCCAAGAGATAAAAATGCACTTGTACTGATGTACCGATGTGCCTTAACATTGCTCATATAATCTGGCCACACTGGACAGCGTTATCCACGCAGCTGTAGGGATGAAAGATGGGAGTTTGACTGGTCCGTTGCATGCTATGTCCAAAACACACCCTAGGGCGTGTGTGTCGGAGAGTACATCCAACAGATTTAAATCAAATGTATTTTCCACCGTGGCCAAAATAGCATCATTGATTTAGACACGCCCTGACAACCTTCTGTGGAAAACTGGTTCTCCAGACCTTGGCAATGGGTTGAAAACCTTGAAGCTTTATTGGGGTTTCCAAGATGTGGCACAAAATGTCTGCTTTTATTAGCATACCGACGATGTCTGAGTGGTAAATATCATGGATCTGTTTTAGCTCAGGAGTGTTACTCCTCCTTTTTCAAGAAATTCCCTTAGAATGTCTCAATGCTGTGATGGCATCATAAGATATCGTCAGTTCTCACTCCAAAGAAGTCAGTTGAGAAGTCAGTGCTGATTTACAGACCCAACACATGACAACGATTGCAAGTTTGGCCAATTTTCCCTCGCTAAATGAATGCCAAAATATTTGATTTGCTGCTTTTGATCTTTCAGTGAGATGCACAATATTTGGAAGAGTGGTAAATAAAATAAAATCCTGAACATGTAGAGTCTCTGGACCATATATGGTATTTTCAGTGGGTGGATGAAGATCTTGGAGATCAACTTTGAGGCTTCATCATAAATGTACACCTCATGCTTGCACTGAGTGCTTCATCTTGCCATGTCAGTGTCCTGGCTCAAGGTGGACAGCCAGCTGGGGGGTGTGACCTGGAGGGGAAGGGGGGTGTTTCGAATATAATCAGGACTCCTGTGGTCTTCCAGCTGCAACCCAAGCACCTGATCCCTGATTAAAGGTCATCCTGCTCCTCCTAAGGGCCTGTAAGACCCTGGGAGCCCGGTTCACCTCTAGTGACGTCCCTTCACCCCACTGATGTGTGTCCAACAGGCTTATGTTGGTTCATGAGGACCTGCGGTGTCCCAGAAAAGAGGAAAATCCTCCACATACACCACACACGCACATCTACTCAGAGAAAACAGAGGCAAGCACACTCACACAAATACTGGGTCCGCTGGGTGCATAAATTATTCCCCTGGTGCAATGACTGGTATCCAGCACAAGCACCCCCCTGGAGGAGTGTGGCAGAGCCATGCTAAATGGATTGTGCAGAGGAAGAGATTTAATGCTTTCATGGATCTCAGTTAGTTCCAGGCGGACGCTCATAGGACCTTTGATTCATTGTTCCAGGGTTCATTTCTGGATTTTCTGAGATTTTGGGCAGTGACCTGGCTGTGACTCACAGGGATGTGGGTCTGCATAATTAAGAGACTCAGCTTTGTTTTAAAAAGTCAAAGTATAGAGTTCTGTTTCAACACCAGCCCTTCAACATCTTTTGAGGTTTGCTCTGTGATCGCAAGGCTGCAGCAGAGCGAGGAGGATGGAGAAGTGGCATCAGCAGGGCAGACGAGAGAATAGATTGGATTTGCAGTTTTGCTCGAGTCTTTTTTTGGGCGTCGTTTTTCCAGCAAAATCAGTCAAACATGCAGTTCAATTCTTGCACACATAATGTGTTTTGTGCCGTTGAGCGAGTATATGTTTCTCTCCAGGGTCACTCTCTGTAGGAACGCTGCTGCGGCCCAGAAGAGAAAGGACTGGATCTTGTAACATCATTGAACTTTGCTTGTTAACCTAACAAGTGGAGATGATTAAATTCACCGACATAATCCTTGGCGGCCCATGGGCTCAGGAGGAAGTGGACCAGGAACGGTCTAATCCAGCCCTCTCCGGATATGCGAAGCTCCCACCATGCCGCTCCGCTGGGCTTTTGTAGTAGCAGGTATTAACACCACCAATGCTGCTGGAGCCTGCAATAGGCACGTGATTATGAGAACGGCTGCAAGAAAGAGAATTTCACTCAAGATGGAACTATGCAAGACTGATCGTTGTGTTTGAGCATATGACACACATTTTGGGATCTTCTTTCATGCCAGCCCTTGACCCATCACAAGTCTATAAATTAATTCTGCTAAATGGCCCCACACAACCTCCCTGAATTATTTATACCTTTCCTATTGGTGAGGGTGTCACTTAGATAAACAGCGGAGGTTCATCTCATCTGATCCTCAAAAGGCCAGAGTGTGCCACTACCAATAGCTCCGCTGAACTTTGACCCTCTTGGGTCAGGGAGAGCATTTGTCCCTCAGTAATTGGACAGAAGGAACCTTTCGCTCCTCATTTAACCTTTGGAGTCCAAATCTGTCTTCGCCTGCTACCATAGAGTCTCCGGTCCTGACCCAGTGTTTTCAGGCCTATCCTTCCACCCCCATCACAGGCCTTTGAAAGCTGGAGAAAAGCTGGAGTGTGCTCGCTCTGTCGGAAACAATGGCAGAGTTAGTGACCCCTGACCCTACAGGCCGAGGCCATTCTTCCTGGATCAGGCACAGCCTTTCGATACGGTAGGCTACTGCTCCACAGCTCGGCAACAGAAAGAGGGTAAACACTTGTAAAGATTCTTCTCCTCCAGCCTCACTCCTGGCTTCTTTTCTCCTCCTTATATATTTTTTTCCTCTCCTTTGTACTGTTTGGGTTTCTGTTTAAGCCAGGCCAGGAGTGAAAGCAGGTCGCTTGTTTGAAAGTCAGGCAGCAATTTTATAATACATCATTCTGACGGCTCTTTGCCAACTGTCCAAACGGGACGAGAGTCGCGGCTGTTCCGTGTCGGCTTCTGCTCTTTTTGAATTTGCTTATAAAAAATATATATATCTTTAACATTTATTTCTGTGGCTGGAAGAAGATCTCAGCTCTAAAGGGATGCAGAGAATCTTCACAATCTTGACAAATACCAACGCCATTGTTATTATTGGCCAGTTTACCCTGCCATGATTATTGCTTTTGTGAGGCTCTCCTGAATAAACCACGCTTGTTATCTGCATGGGGCTAATTCTGCCCCCTCTGTTTCGTGTTCATCGGGGCATTTTGCTCTGTGGGGGTTTTGTGACTCTAAATCCAACAAAATTGGGATTTCTCTCCATCCACAAGTACTTCCTTTCCCTAATCTCTTGAGTACTGCCTGGGATCCTTGTGCATCCCTGCGGTGTTACCAGGGAGACCCTGCTGCTCTCCCTCATGCTGCAGCGGCAGAGACAGCAGACCTCGTGTGTCCAGATGCCGAGCAGGCGGCCGCAGCGAGCGGAGCATCCTGCGAGGTGGCCGCAACCATATGGGCTGAAAAGGAGGACTCCTCTGGAGCTGCTGGCCTTCTCTTTGGGGACAGAAGCCTATTGTCCCACGGCTGCCCTCCATGCCACTTAATGGTGCAGAACAGCACTGTACAGGATTGTAAACTGCTCTTTGCTCCTTTTGCCATGTCAGAGCCTCAATAGCAAGACCCTCTCCCTCTTTCCCTCTCACTCAGTGGGGGTTTTAGTGCCCTCTTCTTTCATCTCTTTATTCAGTCACCTCCTCCCTCGGCCACTTTTTCTGGGTTACTCAGTGTCTTCTTGAGTGATGGTCTAATTGTCAGGGAACAATTAAGCCATCTGATTTCTCCCCTCTCCTCTTGTTATATATGCTTTGTTTAAGAAGGGGGCTGCCCGAGTACAGGAAAGGGCTGGAGGTCACTTCAATATCTGTCTGCGCATCAATGTAAAGCAAGCAAGCAGGTGGCCCTCTGGAGCTCAGATGCCTTTTCAAGATTTTGATTTTGATTTTTTTATTTCTTTATTTTTGCTGTTGATTGATTCAATTGTTGATGAATAAAGTCTGAAGCGACTACTTAAGTCTGTTGTTTATTGTTGGGTGCTAGGTCCCCTCCAGCAAGAGGAAAGGTGATTTATAAGCCCTTTTCAAGTCAGAACTCCATTTTCATGCGTCCTCCTTGTAAGCCCGATAAACCTGTCTCTTCTTGAGTGGACAATAAGAAATATATCACTTTTAATAGATGGGTGAACTAAACAGCTGGGAGACAGCTTTAACCAGGATGGGATGTCTGCACAGTTTAAACCAGTCTCTCTCATTGTTAGTGGAATGTCACATCTGTGTCCCTGTCTACTCCCTTGTTCCATTCTTCCTTTCATTCCCTTCTCTGCTGTTACCTTCCGCTCCATTTCATACCGTCTAGGTTCCTCCCTACACGTGGAGGCGAGACTCCGGTGCGTCATCCCCCTATTTCAACCTTTCTCTGAGGTCAACATTTGCAGAGAGGATAAATTCTCAGACCTGTGATTCCAGAACAGGCTGTCTGGGCCTTTTATCTGTGAGTTTTTACATAGTAGCCACGCTCCTTGTGCACTCCGCGCCCAACTCTGTACATTCTTACACACAATCTGCAGACTTCCAGCATGTTTAGTGACATCTGTCCTTTTCCCCCCCTCAATGTGAATACCATATGTTGCTAGGGAGAAGATTGAGCTCTTTAATGGCTGATTCCCTTATTTAACTGATATTATTCATTTTTACTCATCTTAGTTTTGCACATTTGATTTTTATGAGATATTTTACATTGTAATATGGATTTTGAAGACGTGAAAGTCAGACAGTGATTGATAGTTCTTTCGTGTAACCTCCAGCAACCTGCGAGTTGATGAAATGATGGCTGCGTCATCATTTCAGTGATGATTCTACACACGTCTGTAGGCCTTCTTTTCTGTTCTGTGACAGTTGCTCATTTTCCAGGTTTTCCAGGAGGCTCCTTGTAGCTCTTCTGGAAAAACAGATGCGGAGAAGATGTGAATCCTTACAACAGCTTTTAGTGTTCTACACACAGAAAGTGTGTAGGTGCTCGAGAGGATGAATATTTTTCATCTCCCAGCCGGTGGTTAATGATTTGCCTGAGAGAAATCAGTGTGTGACAGCAGAGCAGAGCACTGTGGTGCTAATGAGAAAAGAGGACGGCCAGACCTCCCTTACCACACATACTGCCCTTTGTCTTTCCCTCTGCCCCCCATCATTAGCTTAATGTGGTCTACTCCCTCAACTTAAAAAAGGGCTACTGCCAGTCTAACACTGGGTTCACGGATGCAAATTGCCACCCAGTGCTAATGGAGGTAAATGAAAATTAATTGATTCTCATTCACAGGCCCTTTCAAATGCCTGTTCTCCCTCCGTGTTGTCTTAATGTGCAGCCCTCTCGCCAATACAAACTAGATCCTCTGACTCAAACACATGGCAGTTTAGCTGCTATTGCTGTGCGGCAGGGACGACACAAAAGTGAGCAAGGGAGAGCATCGTCCTGACACTTTGGTATGCATGAGATGTGTACCTTTGACCCACACCGTAGCCTGGGGTGTGGCCCTCGTGTTAACCAGTTAAATGGAAGAGCTCTGCATTTTACTAACTAGTGGAACTCAAGCTGACATCCAGCCACCAGTGTGCAAAGAAAAAAGAAGTGAGTCCCTAAGACACAAACACAGCCCCCGATCAGAACACAGCTTCGTTGGTGCAGTCTCAGGCCTATTTTTTACACATACCCAAACATGCTAAACTTATGGGATCCTATATTTGATGGAACTGAAAGGTCTCACCTGTCTCCACATTCTCTATGTCCTGCCAAATCATGTCTGTGGGACTGGATACTTCCCCTGGGTGTGCCTTGGATATGGATTACCATCTGTCCACGGTACATCCTCTCAGCATGTTTGGATGCTATGTTGAATGAGCAAGTGTAGACTAACGTGATTCAGAGATACTGGACAGTCTATTTTGAAAGTACATATGCTTGAACCTAACTGGTCTGGCTGGAGACAGTTACTGGAGCTAATTTAGCTCAAGATATAAAGTTTTAATTTCTAGCAATGCGCTTTTTTCCTGCGCCTTATTTTGAAACGCCAGTCCCTTCCTGTCACACCAGTGGTAATGAGGTATGATGGATGGAGATGTCACATGTGTAAGATAAGGAGGCTTGACTCCCTGGGGACCGTCTCCTCTGCCGCTGCCTGCCTGGCCCGTTTGTTTACCAATCAATCGATCACCCTCTGTTTTCCTTTTGTGATTACCCAAGTCTCTTCTGCTTCTGTTTCTTCTGCCCCTCAGTTTCAGGCTGAGGAAGGGGGAGAAGAAGACGGAAAAGAAGACCAGGGGAAACATTAACCAGAGTGAGGACAAGTGACAGTGATGAAATGAGCCCAGAGGGATGATGCCGTTGTTATCTGCCAAATGGGCGATTGTTCCTGAGCCCGTAAACTGCTCTCCGGGGTCAACTTACAGGTCACAGTGGATGTTCAGCTGGGCTTTATCTTCTGGAGGAGACAGGGGTTCATTATAGGAATACACAAGAGCATATTAGGCAAATATACAGCGTTCAAACTGAAAAGACAAAACTAAATGCAAGGGATTTTTATGCCTTTTCTGAAGAAACAGGATGTTATTAGCAGCGAGGACGCTCCTTAAAGAAGTCTTTCAGAAGATCCCAGCTGACAAGACAGGATATATAACCGACGGGGGAAAGTCTCATCGTTGTGAGTCCTGTGGAATTTATGGAAAGCAGTGGAAATGGCACACATGGAGTTTATCTCACCGAGTGAAAAACAGCACGACCTCCCAGGAACTCTGTTCATGACCCCCCCACTGCAAATAAAAAAAACAACTGAATCACATTCAGGGCCTTTAGCCAATGACAGATAGCTTTACATCATTGCATCTGCAGACCATACCGTGAGACCCCGACCCATCAATTTAACAAGCAAAAATTATACAAAAAATACCCCCCCATCTTCCTCTACACACTCCCTTCTATGACACGCACCTCCCACCCAAAATTCACACACACAAAATCACACAAAAACCAACACGTTTTA
Organism: Takifugu rubripes; assembly: GCF_901000725.2. Taxonomy (NCBI): domain Eukaryota; kingdom Metazoa; phylum Chordata; class Actinopteri; order Tetraodontiformes; family Tetraodontidae; genus Takifugu; species Takifugu rubripes. Next base: position 8,565,503 of record NC_042287.1, read on the forward strand.
GAATCTCAAACCAATCAAACCCAATAAAACTAACAAAGCCGGGCAAGTTTTTTCTTCTTCTTCTTTTTTTTTGAGTAGGTCATGAAAGAAAACGAGAGATGGCTCCTACAATGAGGGCCGGTGAATGGAGGGCCATTTGCTAAGCTATCATTCATGAGGTATGGGTCCCATGCCTGTACAAGCTTGCTCCCAGCTCTACACACTTGTTGCCATTGTGACACACTGGCAGAGAGAAGCCTCTGTAGTCCCAGAGATCAATTCAAACCCTGACAACACCGCGCTAAACCAGGGTGCCATTTGTTCAGAGGAACCCCCTGAAAAAAAACCCCTCTTCCCATCTGTCAGGGGGCCTCTATGGCACTTTGTGTCCATGTGTATGTGTGAATGTGAGTGGGTGGGAAAGGGGGAGTGGGAGAGGAGGTTAATCAAGATTTGGTTGCAGGCAGGGTGTGTGTGTGTGTGTGCAGCAGGGAAGCATGGTCATTATGCTGATTTCCCATTTTCTTTCAGAATTTTGGAAGAATACTTTCTTTTTCCATCAGGCGGGCAGGCTTCTGCCACCTATGCTGCCCACTTTTATGCTACAGCAAGGGTGGTCAGAGGGACAGAAATCTGGGAATCAGGTCAATTATGGACGGAGGCTTGCTGATAAGAGTGAAAGAAAGGGAGAGAAAGTGCGAATACCAGGGAGAGGGAGTGGGACTGTGTTGTTTTTTTTAATCGTTTGGGTGAATACCGCAGGGTCACCGCTGCAGGCCGGGCCCGGCCCGGCCACCTGTTTCGTTGGATCAGCTGTGTCGCTCTTAACTAGATCTGTTCTCACACGGACCTCCCTCTCGAGTGCCTCACAAACTTGATTTTCTCTTCTTTTTTTTAATTCTCTCGGCGCTGCTGTTTCCTGCAGTCGTCTCACAGGCATCCGTGCACACCTGCGAATTCTCCAGCCACAGCTTTGTTGTCTATTTATGTCCATACCATTGATGGTACAGAAAAGACACCGCAAAGCAGGGCACCTACTTGTTCTTTATTTAATTAAGAAACTCAAAGAGTCCCTTTCAAATGCTTCCATGCAAGCAGGCGGCCTGAAAGCACAACTCCTGTTCAGTTCACACATCCGTGGCCCTAAAAACCAACCGTGCACTGTTTCCCGCTGACCGCGGTGCAGGACTGGGGTTCATGTTGGTTCTAGCTCACAATGGGACAAGTGCTGACCTCTGGCCTTGGATCTGACCCCCTCTCTTCCAGGGGTTAGGTGCTGAGACAGATGTGGGTAAACTTCCCCATGTGAACAAGAGAGAGAGGCCCTCCCGCTAAAGGACTCTGTTTTCTCTGTCACCTTGTTGTAGATGTAAACCTCCGAAAGGAAGGTGGGTCTAATTGGGAAAGGTCTGGATATGGGGTTCAAATAGCAGTGGATGCAGTGAGCGGTACAAAAGACATTAGTGAGGACATGGGAGGCTCGTGAAAAGGATTTTAAACATCGAGGCTGCTAATTGGAAGTATGAGGGTGTGACGGGCTTTAAAAGGGATCTTTTCTTTAACCAACGAAAGTAAATTTCTACTTAACAAATACATTCAAGACTGTCTTAAATGTTTAAGAAATATGAAATATTTGAACGTTCCTTTATTATTTACAAGCCGAATTAAAGATATGCGGTGTTCTACATGTCACCAGTAGGTGGCACTGCAAGCCCAAAATCCTTCACATACGGAGGATCAGACTTTCTCTGCTGTGATCACAGAAAAAAGGACCAATGATGCATTTACACCAATCATCAATAGTGTAAAGGATGTTATGCGCAATAAATATACAATAATGCTTTAACCTTCTTTTATATATTTATTCGTATTTCAGGATTTATTCTGGTCAAGACCGAGTAATTCAAACAGGATAGTACAAACTGGTACCAACAAACCTCCATTACAGCTTTCTCTCCATTTAATTCATCCCAATTTTCCTAAGATTCTGAATGAAACATTAAATTATTTGTTCAATGAAAACCAGCTATGACTCTTGCTACTGGCCATCTTTTCACTAATTTTTGATGACTGTTTATATTTTATGCTTCGGTCGTCAGAATAACCGTAATCCTGGGCTCATAAATGTTGACTGATTAAGTGCTGGTGATATAAAACATTAATTTAATCAAAGTGATTTTTAAATACTTCTTGATGACATTAATAATAGAAAATATCCTTAAATTTGCCAAAGACCAGTTACCATGGTTACCACCAGTAACTTTCCAGGCTTCTGATTCTGCTGGTTCCTGTCTAATGACGGCACCTACCATAATTAAAAGCAACATAAGGCTGGAATACCAGCAGGGAAACAATGGCTGAGAAAGGTAATAACGGGCCCTTTAAATCACCCCAAATGGGACAGCCTGGCGGAGTTGGGGGAGACCTTTTCTTCAACCTTTCAGACATGATCCAAAAATGTGAACGGCGTCTGCCCCGAGCAGCATCTCTCCCGGTGAGTCGGTGGGAGGACGAGAACCTTTCATTTTTTTCCTGGGCCGAGAAGTCATAAATGTCTGTTTCCTATTGTGTGGGAACTCATCTTGGACATTGTCCCCCTGGATCTGCCCACCAGTAGCCAATAAGTGGAACATGGTCTCCTATCGAGCAGCAGTCTAGCATTCCTGGCATTTTCTAGTCGGCTGTCTGGCATGAGGCCCAAAGAGACACCGTCAAGCTGGGGATCCCTACTCCTGGTCAGGAGGTCTCGGATGTCTCCGGTCTGGAATGCCATTGTCTTTTTTATTTCCATTGGTATTTTATCTGCTGATGGACCGGTAACATTTCACAAACGGTGTGTAACAAATGAAAAGGTTTGATATTTTCAGTATATCAGAGGGATGATATGGGTGTAGATGCAGTGGAGACACATATTCTGGACCCAAACCGCACGAGCCAGTTAAATATCCAGGAAACCACTGCTGCCAGAGCAGCCCGGATCTCTAGGTAGATGTTCCCATCAAGACCAAGGGTGTAAACCTGTATAAAATCTCATTTCTTATTGGCATCAACAACTTCAGCTCCAAATTAAATGAGAGGACGCTGCAGGTCAATGAATAACCCCAGACCCCGGGGGGGTCACAGGGGTGAAGACATTTGCAGCTCAAAACTGCAGTGATAAGTTTTATATTTTTGTCCTCACCCACTAAACATTCATGACGCAGCTGAAATGCTGTCTTACAGGCTCATCTCCAAATGTTTTCCACCACCTATTAGATGTCGGATGTCTCTGGTTCTAGCAAGCCTTTATTCAAGCCATAGAAAAATCAAGCACTTTTTAAAGTTCGAGTTAAATCCTGGAAAGGAAAAGCTTCTCATCTCTCATAGTTGAAAATCCTATCCCTAATTATTCCATAATGGTTCTTTTGTGCCCTGCAATTCTGACATCAGGACGTCTCTTCTGCTGCCTGTAGGAGAGGCGAAAGTGGACGAGGAACATAAACTCTTACCCGCGGTCATAAAATAAAGTGTTAAGGGGGAAACAGCCGTTCCCTGTGTCCAGCAGAACCCCCGGGCCCCGTGTGTTTTACCGCTCTGGATTTAAAGTCTCGTTACTGGGAGCTTATTAGATTTAATCTATTAAAGAGGAGCGTGAAGTTCCGATCACCCCGAAGGCCTTGGAGCTTCTGCAGGAACAGTAGGGGAATTCATCAGAGATGGCCATATGTCACCTCCCTCATGTGAGCTCTGTGAGGGGGGGGGGTTGCTAAAGTGAAGCCCGTTGGAACACCACCTGAGGCACTTCGCTGGCAGGTAGTGCCACTGAGCAGTCCCACTGAGCCGGGGTGATGCTGATGGACCCACTGGCTCACCCACTGAGTGGAGGAGGGGGAGCCCTGCCCCGGGGCAGCTGGTGCCTGGATAGCTGCGGAGCGCTGTGGTGGGGTGAGGAGGGCGACCGTCATGGGAGCCCTTTGAACTGCTGGCTGCAGGTGGAATGTGCTTAGTCAGCGTGTCACTCTTTTTTCATCCTGATTAAGGGGTGAGCCTGGAGAGTCAAGCTAATGCTAATTGTTTTTGATGTGCTTGCTCTGAGATTTACCAGTCATCATGACCAACCCATCGTCCGACTTCACCCGCAGCGTCCCGGAGCCGTCCTCTTTGATGTGAAGAGCCGAGGATCCCCGTAAATTAAAACCAGGAAGGTCAGGAAGAATTGGGTTGAAGCCATATAGAAGAACGCGGATTATGAAAGAGCAATCAGAACATGTTCATCTTATCATGTTCATCTTATCTTTACACATCATTTAAGATGTCATTGCTCTATTGTCTTTTATTTTTGCATTTCCTGAAACAATTGATAATGTCGCTCTTTAGCAAGACACTTTCTATTATATGCTGCAAACGTTAGCGTTAGCAGCCATTAGCACTGCAGATGCAACTGCAACAAACAACATTTTTGTGCAGAACATCTACATATTTTATGGGACATGCAATAAAATCATCAGAAATCAGTGTGTTTTACAGCAAAACTACCATTAAAAGTTCTATTGACTTCCGAAAGTTGACATTTCAGCATTTGCTGTTGTTTTCAGGGATCCAACTGATATTCTCTTAAAACCTGTTCAGGCTAATCAGACTAATCAGCGCAGCAGAAATTAGTTTTTAAACATCATCATGTGAAAGTATGTAAAATCGAATAATTCCAAGGCCGATATCTCTGTCTGGGATTTATTGTTCGGAAACTCCGATGTGGAAGGGCAACTTTGGTCTGTGTGACTGGAATCTCATGAATCGGCTCGCTGGTCCCTCCTTTGTGTCCCTCCAGACCCGGGCCACCTGACCCTGGGGGGTCCAGACCTGCTGGAGTATTGCAAACAGACTCCTACCTCCAACTCACCCCACATCACAACTGACAGTCAACAGCAGCCAAACTACCCCCCCACAGGATTTGTTAGTCAAAATAAAGAGGGAGAGGCGCCACTTAACGGATGGTGATTTGCATATTGTTGGACTTCAAAGAGAGGACAAGTGTGACGATAACATCAATAAAAACAGGCTCTGTGGACACGGAAGGGTGCGGCTCTGCTAACAGGTTCACCTTTGTCAGGTCAGGATGCAGCACACGCCACACAGGAGCTGGCCGTCGGTGCCCCCGTCCCCGCCGTGTATCGCCTCGCTGCTCAAGACAGCAGATTAAGGCCTCGGCCCCCGCTGTCCCCTGCTAGCCCGCAGCCGGCCTCCAGGTGGGCGCCGCTAATGAGCTCCAGTCGCAGCAAAGGCGTGGGCCTCTTCTTCCCAGGGCTGGAGGGAGGGGGGCATGGAGGGGACAGGGGGGGTCTGCTGGCTGGGTCAGCCCCAGGCGGGGGGCTAGGAGGAGAAACGCAGGAGGGGAGAGCTGAAAATCAAACTTTTCAGACCTTATTAATGGACTGTTTGTGTATGAGTGTGGGAAGAGGGAGTGTGAGGTCCGTCTCTGGTCACATGGTGCATCCTGAGACACAAGTGCCTCCGCTGCTCTTTGATCGGTGTTGATTGTAGCCGGCTGCACGGAGGTCGAGCGGCTGAATGGCTCCTCTCCGCCTTTACAGTGCAGATATTGCTGTGTAAACGCGCCCTCCTTTGCCCGGGCTGTGATGCGCGTTGAAAGAGAATGCAGTGACTAATGGGAGCGTTTGTCTGACGCTGCCAGGCCTGCGCTTTTGTTTCCTGGCCGTTTGATGTGATTGATACGTGGTGTTTTCACGGACGCGGCTGGTAAACTCCGCCGTGTTTGGCCCAAAATAGAGCTCGGAGCGCGGCTGCACTCTGAAGTGTGCGAATCTCCACATCAGAGGGGAAAGGAAGAGCGGTTGTGTTTTGGGGTGGAGTAAGGCCTTTGATGATGGGATGGCACACCCACCACAGCCCCCCACCCCCACCCCCCCACCCCCCAAACATGGAAATATAACGTCTTGCTTTTGTGTCTGCTCATAAATATCGGCCTTTAATCCTTCACAATCGGTGCAGCTCAGCGTCCTGACAGGGACGATCTAAAGATCCTGCTGACTCAGCACAAAACTCACGTTTTTGTTCCGCTGCAGCCTGACACACCTGGCGGCACCTGCAGCCAGCTGCTTTGGATCTGTTGAATGTATCCTAGAGTGCTGGGATGTATCCAAGTGATCGGTGGGCACCTTGTACGGGTCACCAGTCCATCACTGGGCATGCACGCTCTTCACTCACACACCCAGAAATCCTTTGTTGTCTCCGATCAACCCGATGTGTCTCAAACTGTAAAATTCTGATAACTGGGAGTAATCCAGTTTCCATATTTCAGCCCACTGATTGCGTTTCTCTCAGGAGGCGTACGTGTATAGTGAAGTCAGACTCAAACCTCTTGATTTATTTCCAGCCTTTTGTCTCATTTTTGGGAGGTGGCGACGGCTTCAGGCCTGTCGTTAGCTAATGGGATAACTGCCGTGATCTGATAAAGCTTATCACTGTCTGTACAAGATGACATCAGATCTTTATTTATGGTCATGTAAAGGCGTTCTCTGCATCGCCTTAGACCAAAAGTGACCTAATTGTTTTTCCATGCAGACGTGATGCTCAATAAATCTAAGACTGCCTGATTGCTGCTGTCATGCTAAACTTTTAGCAGATTCTGCGTTAGGAAACTTTCCTGGTGACATTAATCTAATGCACTTTGGCCGTGTCACAGTCCTCCCTCACAGGATTACGGCTGGGCTTTTTTCCAGCTCTCCAACCTCCTTTCATTGTGTAGCAAGAAGCATTGGTTATAGCGGGTCACCATTTTCGCACGTGCTGGATCTCCTGCGGTGCCGGTCAGTCAGAGCGGAATGGCCCCGCTTCATGGGTTCACACCAGCACCATAAAAAGGTCTTTGTGGTCCACAAGAGGGGTCATCTCTCCTCTCGCTCTGGCCAATGAACGGTGCCATTTTCCACCTCTCTAATAAATTTCTTTAGCTCGCAGACCCAAACTAAAGCTTGAATAATTCACAGAGAAATGGATAAAGGATCCATTTGCATTGATTTTGCTCCAGCACAATAGAAGTCATTTTATTCAATCAATCAATCAATCAATCTTTATTTATATAGCGTCTTATACAATCAAAATTGTTTCAAGGCGCTTTCCAGAATCCCAGAGCCTGACCCCAGACAAGCAACAGTGGCAAGGAAAAACTCCCCTTTAACAGGAAGAAACCTTGAGCAGGACCAGGCTCATGTAGGGGGACCCTCCTGCTGATGGCCGGCTGGGTAAAGAGAGAGGAGAGGTGGGAGGACAGGTAGAGGATAGGATAGGTAGGAGAGGAGAGGGGTAGAGGAGAGGAGAGGTAGAGTGAAGGGGAGGTAGAGGAGAGGAGAAGGAGGAGGAGGGGAAAGAGGAGAGGAAAGAAGAGGAGAGGGAGAGGAAAAGGAGAAGGAGAGGAGAGGAGAGGAGAGGAGAGGAGAGGAGAGGAGAGGAGAGGAGAGGAGAGGAGAGGAGAGGGAGAGGAGAGGCACAGAGCACAGAAACACAAACAAAAAATATGCACAATCACTTCAACGGGGCCGGCGGTCATTATGCAGCTCCGATGGCAGTGATACCTGCAAATAAATAGAGGGGGGGGGGGGGAAGCAGAAAAACTACACAAGAATCAGCATAACTAGTCTGCTTGATGAGGAGAGGAAAGGAGAGGAAAGGAGAGGAAAGCATGACCCAGTGGAGTGACAGAGGCCTGTCAGGTGATCATGTTTCCGGACCCCGGCAGCCTTGGCCTATAACAGCATAACTAAGATGTGACCTAACGATTAGACGACCCCCTAAGTATGATAATTTGTCTGTCTATGATAGTAGCTGGAACTACTGAATTAGTAACAGTAAGCTTTTTCAAAGAGGTAGGTTTTGAGTCTGATCTTAAAAGTAGCGATGGAGTCAGCCTCCCGTACCTGGACAGGGAGCTGGTTCCAAAGCAGGGGGGCCTGGTAGCTAAATGCTCGGCCCCCCATTCTACTCCTAGAAACTCTGGGAACCACAAGTAGACCAGCATTCTGAGAGCGGAGCGGTCTATTGGGCTGATAGGGTATCACTAGCTCCTCCAGGTAGGATGGAGCTAGGCCTCTGAGGACCTTGTAGGTCAGAAGAAGGGTTTTAAAAGTTATTCTAAATTTAACGGGCAGCCAATGAAGCGACACCAGTACAGGAGTAATGTGATCTCTTTTGTCAATACCTGTCAGAACTCTGGCTGCAGCATTTTGGATCAACTGGAGGCTTCTTAAAGAGTTGTTTGGACACCCTGATAATAAGGAGTTACAGTAGTCCAGCCTGGAAGTAACAAATGCATGGACTAACTTTTCAGCGTCAGGCTGTATCAGTAGCTTCCTGATCTTTGAGATGTTCCTCAAGTGAAAAAAGGCACTTCTAGAGACTAATTTAATGTGTGAGTTGAAGGAGAGATTTTGATCAAAAGTTACTCCTAGATTCCTCACAGAGAGACTAGATGTTAATGAGATACCATCTAGAGTGATCATGTGATCTAATCTATCCCTGAGAGGTTCAGGACCAAACACCATGACCTCAGTTTTTCCTGGGTTAAGGAGGAGGAAATTTGAAGACATCCAGGACTTTATGTCTTTAAGACAGGTCTGAAGCTTCACTAACTTCTCTGTCTCCTCTGGTTTCATGGATAAATAAAGCTGAGTGTCATCAGCATAACAATGAAAATTTATCCCATGCTGCCGAATAATGTTCCCTAAGGGAAGCATGTACAATGTGAAGAGGATTGGTCCGAGTACGGAACCTTGAGGAACTCCATGGCTAACCCTACTGTATGAGGAGGGAACGCCGTGGACATGGGCAAACTGGTATCTATCAGATAAGTATGATCTAAACCAGTCTAGTGCTGTCCCTTTAATCCCAATCACATGTTCCAGTCTCTGTAACAGGATGCTATGATCAACTGTATCAAAAGCAGCACTGAGGTCCAGCAGAACCAGCATAGAAACCAGTCCATGATCGGAAGCTATGAGAAGATCATTAGTGACTTTAAGAAGTGCTGTTTCTGTGCTGTGGTGAGCTCTAAAGCCTGACTGAAACATCTCAAACAGGCTGTTCCTCTGCAGGTGCTCCAGTAACTGAGTCACCACCACCTTCTCTAGAACTTTAGAGATAAAAGGAAGGTTGGATATTGGCCTATAATTTGCCAAGACATCAGGATCCAGTGATGGTTTTTTAAGCAACGGCTTAATCACTGCCACCTTGTAGGACCGGGGTACATAACCTGACACTAAAGAACCATTGATCTGGTCCAGGATAGAACTGCCTATCAGTGGTAGAACATCCTTCAACAGGTGTGTTGGGATGGGATCTAAAAGACACGTAGTGGTCTTGGATTTCTGAATTAGCGATGACGCCTCAGAAAAATATATAGGGCTGAAGGAGCTTAAGGGCTCGTTGGAGACCCTGTATGTTCCCACAGTCGGCACATCTGGTGATGGTCCAGTTGTAGGGATGGCCTGGTTAGCTTTCTCTCTGATAGCTAGAACTTTATCAGTGAAGAAGCTCATGAAGTCTTCACCACTAAGGGAAGAAGGGATACGTGGATCTAAAACACTGTGACTCTTGGTTAATTTGGCCACAGTGCTGAAGAGAAACCTGGGGTTGTTCTTATTTTCCTCAATCAAAGAAGAAAAATAAGCTGTTCTAGCCTTGCGAAGGGCCTTTTTGTAAACTAATAGACAGTCTTTCCAGGCTACATGGTAGCTGTCTATCTTACAAGAATGCCACTTCCTTTCCCTTTCCAGTCTTCGCACTTTCTGCTTGAGGGTCCTGATATGTGAATTATACCAGGGGGCACACCTCCTCTGATTTACTATTTTCTTTTTCAGGGGGGCAACAGAATCAAGCGTGATTCTCAGTGAGGTTGCTGCACCTTCAGCAATAGAGTCAACCTCAGCAGGGCTAAGATTATAATGATTGATCCCTGGGGAAACACACGGTGGTCCTGGGATCAGCACAGGGATCACTTCCTTAAACTTAGCTACAGCATTATCTGAAAGACATCTGCTATAGTAAGACTTTGTTCTGAGCATAGAAGAATCCTTAATCATAAATGTAAAAGTGATCAAAGAGTGGTCTGACAGGACTGGGTTCTGAGGGAACACTGACACATGTTCTACCTCAACACCATAAGTCAGAACTAGATCTAGGGTGTGGTTAAAGCTGTGAGTTGGTTGGTTTATCTGCTGGAGGAAACCAACTGACTCAAGTAATGAAATGAAGCCATTTCTAAAGCTGTCGTTTATAACGTCCATATGGATGTTAAAGTCTCCAATGATAATGACTTTTTCCGTTCTAAGGACCAAGTCAGATAAGAAGTCAGAGAACTCAGATAGGAACTCTGAATGTGGCCCAGCAGGGGGCCGATATACAACTACAAACAGAAGTGGCTTTTCTGTCCTCCAGTTCAGATGAGTGATGCCAAGAGTCAGGCTTTCAAATGAACTGAAGCTATGTTTTGGTCTGGGATTAATTAATAACTTGGAGTGATAGATTGCTGCCACTCCCCCTCCTCGACCAGTAACACGTGGAATATGATAATTAAGATGGGTAGGAGGAGTAGATTCATTTAAGCTCACATACTCCTCCTGAAGCCAGGTCTCAGTAAGACAGAATAAATCAATGTGATGATCCGCTATCAGGTCGTGCACTAACAGGGATTTACACAAAAGAGATCTAATATTTAACAGTCCACACTTAATTGTGATATTAGTTTCTCCAACTTGTGCTTCAGTATTAATTTTAATAAGATTTTGGTGATTGACCGCTCCCCTGCTCTGTGCTTGGTGAACTTTTAACCGTGGAACAGAGACTACCTCTATAGTGTTAAATATGTTATTGTTGGTGGATGAGGGTTCTAAGGAAGCAGCAGAGAGGTGTGTAAGACCACAACTCTGCATCCTGGTCTGGACCCTGGATTGTCAGGTCACTTTGGGTCTAATAAAATTAGCCAGATTACTAGAAATGAGAGAAGCGCCATCTCGAGTGGGATGGACACCGTCTCTCCTAATCAGACCAGGTTTTCCCCAGAAGGTGCTCCAATTGTCTATAAAGGCCACCTGGTTATCGGGGCACCACCGTGACAGCCAGCGACGAAGCGATGACATGCGGCTAAACATCTCATCGCTGGCCAGATTGGGGAGGGGACCAGAGAATGTCCAGAAGATATGGAGGGAAGAGTAGAAAAGGTGGCTTTGTTAGATTATTGGTTTGAAAGATTTTCCACTTGGTTTGAGGGGACAGAATAGACATCTTAGTGTGTGAAATTCACGCTTTTGGTCCTGAATTTCGACGGCATTGGTTCTGATTGAAGTAATTTGGCCTGTAAAGCTTTGGCAGGATGCTATAAATCAAAAGTGAGTGAGGAGTCTGTATGCTAATGCGGCGACAAATCCGCCTTTTTTTCTGCTGTGTGTTTGTCTGATTGACTTATTCAGCCGCGCTCGCCACGGTGTGTGAAAAATCATGTTCCCCTCGTGCACGTGTTTGGGCTGGATGGAACGGATTAGACACAAGGCCCGGTTTCAACTAACAGAGGGTGAAAAAAGACAATTTTCTGCCTGATTTTTTGGTGTGAATTTTAGCTGTTTGCAACCTGAATTGTCGCCTGTGTAACGCTCATTTCAGGGACATTTAGCTGAAAGTAAAAGTCGTCATGTGACTTTAACAGCAAGTCAAGAAGAGTAATCAAGGCTAATAGGAAAATATGCACATTATGCTTGTGACACTAAGTTGATTTTTTTGGGGTTTTTTTACATTTTCTCCGGCCGCCACATTTGATCTTTTGTCTTTGCCGTGCCCACCCTCTGCTTTGAAACCCCCACAGCTTGTATCTAGAGGGGGTTGCCAGTCCCGTGGAGCGTAACCCTGTTGGAGAGTACCCGAGAGGGCCGTGTCTGTCATAGCACATTCCAGTGGGGAGCTCTGATATGAATGAAGTGCTGCGGCGCGCCCGAGCTGCAAGTGTGGAAGTGCTCTAATGTAATTATGCGGACAGTCTCTCAGATCCGTCAGCTTGAAATGGTTCTGCAGCTCCCATTCAGTCAGAGGCCTACGAAGAGTGTGTGTGTGTGTGTGTGTGTGTGTGTGTGTGTCAGGGTGCGGTGGGGGGGTTGTAAGTCATCTGAAAAGACCTCCTCTGTACTCATTGTGCTCATTGTCTTTGAAAGCCTGTTATTAGCAGAGGAATCAAGTTACCAAACTGATGAGAACTTAAAAGGGCTCGTAGTTAAAAACAAGGCTAAATGTGTAATTTTTAGTCTACCGGCAGCATTTGTGCATCAGTGTTATCAGTCATTGCAAGGACACAGAGGTTTGATTTCTGACTTTATCACATGCACGCGAAGAGTTGTTTTTCCAAGAAAGTGGAAAGTGTTTGGTGAATGTACATTTGCTTCAGCCCTGTTAGAGGAATTATTTGAGGGGTTTTGAGTTTTTGCTTTACCCGAAGTCAGGTTTTAAAGCAATGTATGAAAAATGATTATACATCACATCCTCATACAGACGAGATAAACAATGCTGCTGTATGGATGTATGGGGCATAACTTTGTTTTCAGTTTTTAACTACAGCTTCACACTTTTGGCCTTCATTTAAATGGTTGTGAAGTTGTGTGCGTCTTTTTTCATTCTTTCCATTCAGAATTAAATCTTGTTTAATGCCTCATATCCCTTCATCCATTGGCAATTCAAGTCCCATCTTGAGGAATGAAAACAATTAAACTCTATTCATTTCACTTAGAAAGTATTTACCAAGTTGTCCATGGAAGCGCCACTCCGGTCCAAGCGAGTTGATGAAAGTGCAGATTGCATTAGCCGTGTAGTTTACAAAACATGCCTCAGACATTTATTTAGGCATCAAATTAGAGGTTCCAGCAATTTACAAAATTTGATTTGGAGCTTTGTGTTTACATAATCTCTGGTACTCACACAGACACCAGTGGAAATGTCCAAATGCGTCAGTGCACAATTTTAAAGGCCTTTCCCGTCTATAGCAGCCTAGTGACCCATTCTAAATAACCTATATCATCGGGGAACTGCGGTGTATAAAGGAGTCCATTGGGACCTCTGCTCAAAGGGTTTTTTTGGTGGAAGCCTGGATGAAAAGTGCAGAGAGAGGGATAAAGGAAAAGTATAGGAGATGTCAGGACGCCTTTGGAAGGAAAACAAACTGCAGAGACCAATGTGAGTTGACTTAATCTGATTAGACTAACCTCATCAACAGCCCACTTAAAAGGGAGAAGAAAGCCTTGAATTGGGGCGAGAAGCAAGAGAAAAGGGTCTCTCCCGCTCTCTCTCTCTGTTCAGAAAGCCAAAAGGGGCTCCTTGAATGCACCACATTGTACTGGACATGCTGGTCTGCAGATGGCAAAATGACAACAAGCCGCTTGAAAAGTGAGGCAAATATAATTGATCTTGGTTTTTTTTTATGCAGGTATGAAAACAGCCCAAGAAGTAATGAGATTAAGGATGAATAAAGTCAAAGTCCATGAAAAATACCACTTTCTCCCACGTTTGTGGTGCAAACATGCAGCTTTGAAGTCTGCGGCTGAATGCGGCCACTCCTGCGATGCCATGAGAGTATTCCCAACATCAGATTCATTTATTCTGATCCCAGCCTCTTAAGAAACACCACGCTGGGCTGGTAATACATCAAACATGGAACAGCTAATGGGAAAGTAGCTTTAAAAAAAAACAAACCCCAACACACTTGATAGGTGTAAAATTGAATATAAGAAAAATCCGTAACCCCAAAGCACCTAAAATATTTCAGCCTTCCCGGAAAAATAACCCGTCAGATCTTTTGCCAAATTTAAAACCCATTTACGCACAAATATTTGTTGACCCACACTCTCCCCTTCTTTAATTTAATTCCCTAATAAATTTCCAAGCTTGTGGGGTTTTTTTTATTCCTTAAATCCCCCTATTTTAAGTGGAAGGTGAATGCAACAGCCACAGGTGTCCTTTCACCCAGGGGCTTAGATCTGCTGGAGCTGGGGCTCTTGACTTGTTTCAGGAACCGCGTGCGGCTAACTAGTACTAGCAGGACCTTTGAAGTGTTCTGTCATCTCTGATTTGGAAACACAACATCAAATGGTCGTCTGCTGATCGCCATCATGTCTCTCACGTTTAGAACTCCACGCTGTAAAATCATGTCGTTACAGGTCCAAATCCTGCAGAGAAAAGGAGCTTTTTAGAGTGGCCAACTCATTGTAGAGCTTTATTTCTAGTGGTTGAAGAACACAAGTATTTGTATTACTCGTCATTTCTGAACGCACCCACGACACTGAACCTCTGGACTGGAAATTCCTGTGGATGCTGTTGCCGAAAATCACATTATGGGCCACCCTCGGCTCTTGGAAGAGAGGCTGTTTACAGTACTCACAGTACGTGTTGGGTAGTAGAACCCTTCATGGCTGCTACACTTTTAACTAGCTTCTTTTGGATTTTTTTTTGACCTTCTTCCCTGCATGTGAAGCGAGGCCATTGTGACGGCTCAGCGCCTGTTACCACTTTATTGGGCCGTGTGTATAAAAGGATCGTCCAGCCAACACCAGCTAATGCAGATATAATTGACTCTCCTTGTGCACTCGAGACCTGGATATTCAGAAGAGCACTGGCTCATTGTAGAACAACAAATTAAGCAAGCAGCAGTCAAAAGGACCCGCAGAGCATTCCCTGCATCCTAACAACAGACTACTGAACTCTGCTAAATCTGCAAATACAGCCTCTCCCCCCTCTCCGGCCCTTTCATCTCCTCCTGCAGACACCTGCCTTATGAAGCTAAGTCACAACACAAGTACTTGTGGCTTTCGTCTGGTGAGTGTTGCTAGTCGCTTTAATAAACGGCAGTGATTTCTGTGCTCTACATTCCTCAGGCCGGTGATCAGCTTTAATGATGCTTTAATAGCAGGCGGGCTCCTCAACGTTCCGGTGGAGGGGAAATCCTGCTCCCTTTGTCATCTGAGCCTGATATCCTTGAAATGCAGGAATGAGGAGAGGGAATTATAGATGGGCCGAATGTGGCGCAACAAGTGCCGTCAGCCCGGCTACCACAGGTGCCGTAGCACCTGTGCACGGCCGTTATGCTGCAAATCCTGCAATCCTGTAATCTGTGGAGATCTGCAGAATTAGATCTGCATCATTTGGGCCAATCTGTGAGCAAATAATGGCCATTTGAGCCCAAGCACACACAGCTGGCCCTTAAGACTCGGGATCCTTGGTAAACATGTGTCCAGCACGCCTCAGCACAGCTCACCCACGGTGGGGTGGGGGACATGAGCCACTGAACAATGGCTGATACTCCACTAGAGACTGCACTGAGGCTGGGCTTAGTAAAATTTTATTACATTTGGTCACTTTCAATAGACTGCCAACCAAAGGAGGATCACAGACTTTTGTCGTCAGTTTTCTGATTACTATGACATCTTTGACTCCTAAGACTTCATAATGCTCCTTTTGTTGCAGAATATGCAGGGATTCACCAGCCGAATTTGCATTTATCTGTTTTATTACGGGAGGGTAAAATGGTTTCATTGCCATTAATGTTTTTCACGCCAATGTCTCTCAAACAACAAAGTCTTCATAGTTTCTGTGTGACTTAGTGCAGATTTTTTGTTTAGCTGTCACATCTTGGTTGTGTGTCACAGAGTGATGCATTCCAACATTTTCCCGGGAATAATGAAGCTCAAACATGATAGAACTGCATGTTCCAGACAGAGAGAAAAACACTGCATCAGAACAATCTACACAGAGCAAAATCAGACCTTTGAATGTGTGTGAGTGTGTGCATGGATTGAAATATTAAAAAAAGAATACAGATTATGCTTGCAAAACAGTTGTAGAATTTTAACATTTATTTTTGATGCTGTTAATGACATCTTTTCGTTTCCCCATTTCTTGTCCTATATCAATAAGGGAAGGTGTCGTTTTCTCGGTCAGAAATGCGCCTTCTTGTGGTCATCATGATACAGTAAGAAATAAACTTTTCTGTATTCTTACAGACCGCAGTTTTACCACGTTTGTCCAAAAAAATCTGCAAAGTTCAATGAGCATATAAAGACTGTCGAATGATTAGCGCGCGCGCACACACACACACACACACACACACACACACACACACACACACACACGCACGCACACACACGCACTCTCTCTCTCTCTCTCTCACACACACACGCACACACACACACACACAGTTTTTCTGCGGCAGTTTGTTTTTTGGAGCCCACTGTCATTATGTTACACATCAGCCGCTAGGTGACGCTGTTGTCGTTCAAACAGCATTGGCAACGAGCGCAGCGAATTATGATGACTGGTAAAATGTTGAAATTGACCTTTTAGTTTGTTAAATTCTTCCTTTTCGCCTACCGTGATATTTTCCCTAAAGGTTAAAGTTAAACTCCTTCGGGAAAAAAAACTCATGCAGGCTAAAAATAATTCTATTCTGTTCTATCCTATACTTCCTTGTCAAGCCTTATATTTTATGGCTCTTGGTCTATCGCCTAAATTCTGCTGGTTGTGGCACGTGCTCCGCTTAGACCGGAGAAGATTTTGTGGGAATGGCACGCGGACAGATGTGGGCCCCTTCTCCCCCTCCTCCCGCCCCCTCCTCCTCCCTTCCTTCCGCCTTTGAACGGCTCCCGCGCCGGGATGATTGACACGGTGCAGTTCACACCCAATCAAAAAGCTCCTTGCGTGATTTGCTTGAAGTGGCCGCATGCCATTGGGCTGGTGCGTGCTACTGCAAGCCGCCTCGCGTGCCATTACAGACCTCCGCTCCTTCTGCAAAATCTTAAAGTGGACAGTTTCACGAATAAAATAAAGGTTAGATCTATGATTCTGAATAATTAAGCATCCCACTATGGAGTTCTAGTGACGTCTATACGGAGGAAACCATGTAAAACTCACTTTAATTATTGGAGCGCTTCGTGCACCATCTGCACAAATCTGACCACATTTAACGACACACACACACACACACACACACACACACACACACACACACACACACACACACAGAGAGAGAGAGAGGAGGGGGAGCGAACAGTAGCCTTCAACATTTTTGACGAGCTCGGTTTAAAGTTGGAGGCAAACATCGAGCGCATTCCCTCCTCCCTTATCACGCGCGGCGCAGCGCAACGCGGCCGCTCGCTCCGCTTTGTTGTTTGTCCCTGCAGGGCTGATTGAGCAGCGCGTGACTGACGGCCCGCGGGGGTGTTGTCCAATCAGCGGTCGGCCCCGCGCCCAATGGGTGAGTCCTCGCTGCTATTGGCTGAGGCGAGTGTGGGAAAGAATGCAGAGAGGGATTCACACGAACCGGGAGCACGCGAGCCGTCTATAAATAGCGCGGCCGCGCGTGGCGGCGGCAGAGGCTCGTCGAGTCGCAGCGCGGCGGAAGGTGGCAGCTCGGTGATAACAGAACACCAAGTGACTGGTGGGATTTTCAGGCCCCAATTCAATGTGTTGCGCCTCAGTTGAACTTTTTTTGAAACATCTCCGGGTGTTTTAAACTTTGTTTTGGTTTTCCCTCTCCTCCACCTTCGCTTCCAAAGAGGATTTACTTTTAAAGACTTTTTACTGGTTTTGACAATGCCAGCTGACACTATGGAAAAGCAGACGGCGTCTCCTATTGCCGGCGCTCCTGCAAGTGGCTCACACACACCGGACAAACCTAAAAATGCCAGTGAGCACAGAAAAGTAAGAATCTTTACTTTTACGAACAAATAATCACGTTTCCAGGCCCGTGAGGGTGCGTGGAGAAAGCACACACAGTCGATAGTGCTGCGCCTTTCATACAAAACGAGCCATTTCGGGACGGACATGTCAACAGGACATTTATAAATGTTATTGTCTCCTTTTGCAGTCATCCAAGCCGATCATGGAAAAACGACGAAGAGCAAGAATAAACGAAAGCCTTGGGCAGCTCAAGACTCTCATCCTGGACGCACTTAAGAAAGATGTAAGTTTGAATAATCCTATTTTGCTCTTGTCTTCAGCTCTTGTTAACTCTTGTTGTGAAATTAAACAACTCATTATGTCCTGCAGAGCTCCAGACACTCCAAACTGGAGAAAGCTGATATCCTTGAAATGACAGTGAAGCACTTGAGGAACCTGCAGCGCGTCCAGATGAGCGGTAAGTTTATTTAAGACGCGCACGAGTGCTCAAATCGAACAGATAAACCGTCATTAGCTCTTTCTAAATCACGGATCCACTGTTGCCCCACTCATGTCCCATCTCTCTCTCTCTCCTAGCAGCGCTCTCAGCAGACGTCACCGTCCTCAGCAAATACAGAGCCGGATTCAACGAGTGCATGAACGAGGTCACCCGCTTCCTGTCCACCTCAGAGGGGGTGAACACGGAGGTGCGATCAAGGCTCCTCAGCCACTTGTCCAGCTGCATGGGTCAGATGATGTCCATGAACTATCAGCAACAAGCTGCATCCCAGCAGGCGCACCTGGCTCAGCCTCTTCATGTGCAGCTTCCATCCTCTTTGCCCATCAGCGGCGGCGCTAAACTCAATACCCCCGAAGCTGTGTCTCCTAAAGTCTTCGGTGGCTTCCAGCTGGTCCCCGCCACTGATGGACAGTTCGCCTTTTTGATCCCGAACCCTTCTTTTGGCTCCACCACCGCGCCTGTCATACCCCTTTACGCAAACGCAGGAGTGCCTGTCGCGCTGAACGCCGGTCCGGTGCACGGCAGCTCGGCTCCGCCTGCATCGTCTCCGGTCCACGGCATGACGTCTTTCTCTGGGGGATCCCAAGCGGTCAGCCCGGTCGGGGTCAGCCCAGGCTCGGAGAGCAGCGAGCCTGTGTGGAGGCCTTGGTAACGCAGGCTAATGCGGGGCCGAAAAGACACTTTTGAAGCCAAGATCGAAAGATTCAAGATCAAAGTAACCACCCAAACACCTGTTGCGGAGGTTAAACACTATTCCGCTGGGACAGTAACTCCGATTAATATTCCCCTGTGGCTGTTGTTTCGTTTTAAGGAACACAGGTTGCCTTAACCGGCACATGATGTTTAAAATTTATCTCCTGATTCCAACATTTGGACGTCGGTGATAAATGTTGTACATGCAGATGGAAGATTTATAGTTAACTTTTGTTATGAAGTACTTTTTATGGAAAGATTTAGTTTTGTACAGAGCTGTTATTGATTGTTAAACCAAAGCTGTTTTATATTCTTTGCTGTTTTGTGTTGAAACTGCAATTGGACGACGGGCCAAATTGTTTGAATAAAGTTTTTAAAAAAAATAAAATATTAAGGACATATCAAGTTTTTTGTCTAAAGTCCCTTGATGTTTAATAATTTCCTCTTGATAATGAAATAACAACTTCACCCATTTACTTATAAATATGAGGCTGATATTAAAGCCGCCCGTTTTGATGCGTAATGACGCACAGCTCACAGTAAATGCGAGAATCTGAAACCTATTTATCACTCCCAGAAATTAAAAAATTAAAATACTAATACTAATGACCACATTGTCAGTAAGTTTGGCGGGAGCTTCTTCTGACCTGCTGGAGAATGACCCGCTGGACAATAGGGGTGTGTTTTTCTATTGCTATAAAAGGTAATTAAAAGTTTGAAAAGAGTCTCATCCAGTATGCAGCGGGAGCGTTACGAAGTCTTAGAGCCTATTCATGAGCCTGGGAAATGCGCTCAAGGGTTAATGTCACTAACAGATTGCCTGGTTGAAAAAGAATATGGACGGATCCTCGCTTCCTTTTATGCGCCATTTGTTCAATTCCCCTTCCAATAGGCTCAGACCTCCATAAAACATAAAACGAGGGAACTTGTTCCGTTGTTTGATTGTGGGGGCATAAAGGTCGTCTCAAATTTTGTCGACATCTTTGAGGGCGATCTAAACAAAACGCTCAACACGAAAGGCTTTTTTTTTAGCTGTCTAAAATTAGTCAGGTGAGTTTCCTTTAAATATACGTGTCTCGACCTCCTTCCCCTGTCTCTGTATATCATGTAAATTTATACTCTTCCACTGAGTGGGGTCCGGAACTGGAACTGAGGGCTGCGCACCAGCGTCGGGCGGCGTGGCGCTGGCCATGTGTCAGCCACTTGCAGTCAACGGGCCTCTTGCTATGGGGTTAGGTTACAGCCCCTGAACATTTAATACTCCGCCAACGCGCATGGCATGGCACGGTTCAGAAGCGTTTCACAGATTTGAGATACAGCACCGGATAAACATTGTCAGGGCTTCCTATATGTGAATGTCTCACCGCACCTGACTCTTAATGTGCACCGCAGATCTGGGGCTGTTTCAGCGATTTACGGGAACATACAGGCAAACGCAGATGCGTAAAAGAGTTTGGAAGCAGCGAAAGAACACAAACCTGTTCTTGATCACTAAATATTTTCAGCATCAACTGGCCCACGCGCCTCTCTCTTTGTAGCATCTAAAGTATTTTGTAAGTTCCTTTCTCACTTTCTCTCCTCACTGCCTCCCAGCCTTGAGATAAGCGTGTCCTGTCGGTGACACCGTCTGTAAACTGTGTAAACTGCCGAAACCCCAGTGTCTGCAACTTCCTTTGGCGAGGAGGCATTCTGAAACCCCAGATGGCATCGCGCATTGGTTGGGTGGTTGTTCATACTGTCTTCGTGTCTGTCTGAGTTAATAGTTCAGCGATGCCTTTGTGGGGCTGAGGTCGTGAGAACCGAGCGAACTAGTCTGCCTGCGGTCGGGCGCTGCGCCAGTCAGTAAATCCCCGCTGGCAAGCCAGGTCGTGCAGCCGCTCTGCCGAGGTGAAGAGGAGTGCGCGCGCACACACACACACACGCGTGGCCGCCAAGAGGAGAGTCTGGCCCGGTGTAAACAAGAGCTATCCTGGGGGTAGCCGGGTCCCGAGAGTCCTATTTTATTTTAAAAAAGGAAACACGTTAGCAACTGCCCATGCTGCGGTCACGGCTGTTGGGAAATATGGCGATATAAATCCCATAATCATACAACAGAAATAAAGTAAACAGCAGTCTCTAGGAGAGACGCGCGGAGAAGCGTAGACAGATGTATTATATGAAGTAATGACAGAGTAATACTTTATGGATAAGCGGAAGAAAAAGCAGATACGCGCCTCTGAAACCTTCAAATTGCGCAGGTGGGATATTCGCAACAATAAACCATAAACAGAAGTTGACTTTAACCGCCAGAATATGAACTAATTCGGCGGGAATCCGGTGGCGATGAAAAGGATTCCTATAGAGGGCAGGATGTCCCTCGGGGACCTGCGTCTTCACGTCCCCTGGGAGAGAAACCTATTGAGGGGGTAGGGGTCGTCGGGAAAGCCACAAATTATCATTCTCATTAGCGACTGAATGGGGGAACGCGCGCACAGCATTGCCACCAAACTTTTAACATCTCTTCTCCCTCCAAATTCCCGTTTCCCATTGTTGTGTTGGAACGCCAAAGCTTTGGGTATGCATCTTTGGCTGCAGCCAATTACAATGAGCATCTTTCATGCACAATCAAGAGCGCAGGGGGGAGGGTGCGAGTCTCTCATTACCTCATGATCCAGATGTTTTAATTGAGCCACACTCACCGGAACAAAAAGTTTATTTAAGCAGTATATGTAATGACCTCGTCTGTCACCAGGATTAAATCATTATTATTTGTACATAATGTTGGAATTAGCACATACAGCATATCTTTAACTGCTGGTGCGGAAGAATTCAGCGAAACATTTGAATTGACGTCTTCACCAGCTTTTCTTGGTGTCAAATCCCCCTATCAAGAGTCCCTTATGAGTGATAAATGCACCAGTGCTCCTTGTGCCCCACCGGGTCATTAAACCACATGAAATAAGGAAGTGAAGCAGAGTTCTGATCAAAAGGGGTTTTTTGTGTGTTGTTGGTGTTTAGTGTTTACACTATTACTTAACTCGTGTGTATCACTCAAGTTGAAACTGGAAACGCAGAAGTGATGCAGTTTCACACTACATTAAAAGACAAAGGGCGTTTCTTTCTAAACTTCCACAAAAGTATTTGCTAATACAGTGAATAGCTCACGTGATGCTATTGTTGTCAAGAAATGAGAAAAATTATGTGTCTTGTAGACGCTAACACAACATAGCGGCCTTCACATTTACCTCTGAATCTGGAGATACTGAGCCAAATGCTAGAGAGATGGAAGATGTTCGTGTGTGTCACTGTGCACACACGCCACACCCGCGGGTAAGGAGAGGGAGTGGAGGATCAGGTGAGGAGACAGACAGACAGGGTGACATCGGTACAGGGAGACGTGATGCAAGAATGTGTTAAAACTCAGGAAGGAGTGTGTGTGTGTGTGTGTGAGGGTGTGTTTCTGGTTGTTTTTTTTGCATGCGAGGGTGTCTATTTCTGAAGAGCACTGAAGTGAATGATAAGATAACCATCCCAGGTATTGTGATCAATAATGAGGTTTAGCATTAAGGACACATAATCATCAGTTTTCATGGGTCCCCCCTCCCCTCTGCTCTGTTCGGGTGGCCTACAAGCCCCTGTTCTGTTTTGGTATTAATAGCAGAGGAGCGCTCACCCCTGGGACCGTGTGTGAGATGTTGGGTGTGTTCGTGTGAAGGAGATGAGGCAGGATGAGCCGACACGCGGGGGATGCTTCACGACTGATCAGATATCACAGGGCGCTGGTGCCGCACGGGCTCCGCTGATCCTCGCCGCCTGTCTGCAGGATATATTTCTGACGGCAGGTTTGGATTTTCAGCAGCTCCTCCGGTTTCAGCGCAGGACTCCTGTGACTTATCGCCTGTGCAGTGGGTGCAGATTCCAAAAGAGAAAGTAAAGGGGTCCTCCTGACAGAGGTGAGGTCATCCTGCCGACACCGGAGCGGCCTTGAAGGAGCCGCATGCAGACGCGGTCATGTGCACCCTTTTGGGAGACGTCCCTGTTTCTTTCTTGTGCAGCTTCAGTAGCTGTTGCTCTACTCTAGCTGTGACTCAGAGTTGGGGAGTACCACCACAGGGAGGAATGGGTAACTCCTCTACTGTGTTGCTTATGTTGAAAGGGAACTGGTTAGGCAGAATGATAGTGCAATAAAAGAGAAATAAGTTACCTCAGGTTCAATTAATATGCAGGAAAAAAGAAAACAACACAAAATAAACAATATAAAGGCCTATTACGCACAAAAACAAATGCAGGAAATGTCTCCATAATGCAATTATACCAATTTTTGGCCTCAACATCGTATTTTATGTCGTATGCTTGGTCAGCGAGAAGTCACAACAGCTGCAATCCATCTCCCCCCTCTCTCCACCTCCCTTCCTCTCTCTCCACCTCCCTTCCTCTCTCTCTATCTCCCTCCCTCTCTCCACCTCCCTTCCCCTCTCTCCACCTCCCTTCCTCTCTCTCTATCTCCCTCCCTCTCTCCACCTCCCTTCCTCTCTCTCTATCTCCCTCCCTCTCTCCATCTCCCTCCCTCTCTCCCTTCCTCTCTCTTCATCTCCCCCCTCTCTCTCCATCTCCCTCCCTCTCCCCCCTTTCTCTCCATCTCCCTCCCCCTCTCTCCCTTCCTCTCTCTCCATCTCCCCCCTCTCTCTCCATCTCCCTCCCTCCCCCCTCCCTTCCTCTCTCTCCATCTCCCCCCTCTCTCCATCTCCCTCCCCCTCTCCCTTCCTCTCTCCTCCTCTCCCTCCCTCTCATCTCCCTCCCTCTCTACCTTCCTCTCTCTCCATCCCCCCTCTCTCCATCTCCCTCTCTAACTCCATCTCCCTCCCCCTCCCTCCCCTCCCTCCCCCCTCCCTTCCTCTCTCTCCATCTCCCCCCTCTCTCTCCATCTTCCTCTCTAACTCTTGCGCTGTTTCACTCTCACACACTGCTATCAGTCACATCCAATACAAAGACAAAACATGCTGTAATTGAGGCTGCAGGTGTATTTATAGCCTATATTAATATGTTGAAAAACTGATTTATAAATTTATTTTTCTAAATCCCTAGTTCCTCCACTTCATGGTTCAAATGGTTTCATCATTCATTAATCCATTAATGAAGATGCCAAGGCTTACATCTAACATATCAATAAACCTGCTCCAAGTTTGATTTAAAAGGAAAGCCTCAGTCCCTCCCTCACCTCTCTTTTTTCCCGTCATATGCTCAGACATGTACTCAATCTGACACTTGATCTGACTCGTGGGTTTGCTGCTCTGTGTCCCACTGTGCTCTTTCAATTTATAACTTTATTACTAGCGTGTGTGTACTTGTACTTGCCACAGACTGAGTAGCACAATCCTCATTCTACTATCAATGTGAGGACATTTTTGGGAAGAGGACATACTGGAAGTCCTCACTTTATAGTTAGGTTTAGGTTAGGGTCAGGGGCTTAGTTGGGATGGTTAGGGGTTGGCTAAGGGGCAGGGTAATGTGCACGGCGTGATTTGTAAACTGCACATTCAGCAATCATAAGATGAATCCAACATGGGCAGAGAACGCGCTCCGCCTTGACACTTTCAGCAACTGTTACTCGGAGATCAGGTTGCGGAACATTGTGAGGTACCCGTGTGGCAAACAGGGTGCCATCGTGAACTTTCTGGAAGTGTGTTGCAAACATCCATTTGAAAATGAGGATATAATTTTGGAACACAATGAAATCTGCCAGTGTCAGCGATGTCTGACATGTTGTCTTGGTGCTATATTTAATTAAATGAGGGGTTTCATTGTGTTGCAATTCATCATATTGTGTTTCATTTTACCCGAAGCTCAAGTAAGTTTGTGGCTATGACATGACTTTGGTGTCATAACTACTAACAGTTCTCTGCACTCCTCAAGTATTAGCAGAGTTTATCCACGTGCGCTTCCCTCCCAGTCTGGATTTGGCATTATGGCAAATGTCAAAGTGATTTTGAATGAGCGTTTCTTTCTTGGAAACAGAGCTGAAAATGCAGCGTTGGCATTCTACATATTTTCTTGTCACACGAGTTGAAAAAGAGCATGAGAATTCTGACATTTATCAAAATCAAATCCAGAAATTGGAAAGCAGGATATTCTTCGGGAAGAGGTTAATTTCCTGAGTGGCTCTGGGTTAAATTAGGTGGTGACAGCGACAGTGATCCGCGGGCATTAGCACCTCCCAGAGGGGGGCATTGTCCCCTAAACAGGATGTCCTGGTGTCTGGTCCCATCTCTTCCTCTTTGTCTGTGGGTCCGACGACACAGGACCAAATCCCTGCAACAGCTGTGAGCAGATTGTGAAAACCATGGGGCCCTTCTGTCCCTGCACATACCAGTGTTCGTGCTTCAGCTAGGACCACTCGAACACAAACAACCACATGTAACCAGTCGTGTGTTATTGCATCTTTGCCGCAGTGCACATCACAGTTCAATCAGAGTTATCAGATAGGCTCCCTTTGCTCTTTATTTCCCTTTGCTCCTTTTCCTTTCTTCTCTCCTCCCCGTCTCTTTTCAAGCCCTGGGAAGGTAAACACTCATCGTCTGTGCTCTTGTTTTTCTTATGGTAACTGTTGAACAGTGTGTGCTCCACTCTTGGTTTTATTGCCTGGATTGTCATGCGAGAGGCACGAGAGGCAAGTGTCAATAAGTGGATGGTCTCAGTCCAAACAGACGCACCCGCAGAATGGGACAAGAGACGGGAATGCAGCTGGGCACACACACACACACACACACACACACACACACACACACACACACACACACACACACACACACACAGTTTTCCTGTGTTTGGTGTGTGTCACTGCCAGCCTATTTAAGCAACTATAGACACATTTTGCCTCTGTGGCGTCGCAGACACGCTAAAGTGCCTGAAACCGTGTGAATCATCTTTGAACTAGTTTCACTACTCCTAATGAGCAGGTATCTTTGGCGAGTGTTGAACGTGTGTAGGTGTGAAAGGTGTGATGTCGTCAGAAACCGGCTTTGCAGATTCATTTACAAATGAATTAGATCTTTAATTTCTTTGTCTTTCAGGAGGGTCATGTGTTAGTCAAATCCACACCCTGAAACCCAATCTAACGTCCCACTGCTGCAGACAGCAGTCACCTCTTATCTTCATCAAGCAGTTTACAAAGGCCCGGCAGAGAGTCTGCAGCCGACACGCGGCTCTCCTGATGGGTTTGCGTGTGCTGCTCCCGGATGGATCCTTGCAGCATCATCACTCCATCTCCAGCACTCAGCTGTTGAAAGCAGAAGAAACTGGGCCCCATGATGAAACCATGTTGCTGTGATAAGATTAACCCGGGTCAAAGACACATGAGGGACTGTTCAGCATGTTATTCTGAGACACAGTGTCTGGCTGTGTGTCCCACTGATGCTAGATATTTCTGTCTTTTGCTAACCCTCCTGTTAGGAGTGACCATGTCCTTTGTCTTTAAGGAAATTACTATTACTATACTATTACTGTGATCTTCAACACTTCATTACATAGATACTCATCTGTCCAAATTTAAGGATGGACTGGTATATCTGGTGTCTTAATGGACAAATAAAATTCAGCCATAAATCCACATTGATATTTGAGTCATAAAATAATCATGTAAGTGGACATTACAAGGTTGTAGTAGACATTGGATCTTTGGTTTCAAAACTATCCAGCACATTTAGAGATAATAATGTGTAATGAAACAGCAGCATAAAGAAAAAGAAAAAAAGAGTTCTGAATCTGAACTAACCTAAAATTTCACAAGCCTTACTTTTGGAATTTCTGTTTGTGTTTGTGTTGATATTGACTTACATCCATGATTTCTAAGATTATCCAATTTATTCTGAGATTTACATTGAGGACATGAATTCTTAAATCAAGAAAAATGTACTCCAGAATCAGTGGGAAACTTGTCAATTCTAACATGTAACCAGTTCATCCCAGAGAATAGATGCCTGAGAGCATTCAGATTTTAATTTGGCCCAGATGAACACAAAACAAAACCCTTCCAGAATTGGATGAAGATGATGAAGAGAGACAGCTTTTAGACCCCAATGCAGACTTGATGAATGAGGTATCATTACATGCCTGGGAACACTGGGAATGCTGGAAATAAACTAAAGAAGTAGAGAACACAATAAAGACAAGTAGTGACTAAACTTATGAACTGACACTCTTTGACCACAGACTCAGAATGACAGCATCTGAAATTTTGCCCTGGAAGTGACAAAAAAAGGGGCATCTTTCACACCAGAGGGAAAAGGTGAGACGATGAGGCACAGGTGAGGAAGAGCAGATCAATCAGGGAAGATCAGGAGAATGGCATAAGGAAGGCTCACAGAAGAGAGATAAGGCTCTTTAATGGATATTTTGATGGGAATAACGGGTCAATTACGACAGCCCAGCGTGTGCGCATGTGCTTGAGTGTCTGTGAGAGCGACACCTCCTGCGGTGCAGCCCTGCCTTGACTGACAGCACCAGTGTGGCTGTACAATAGTTGATCTTTGCTCAGTGTCTGACTGTATAAACACAGAATCAGATGCTCCTTCAGGCAGAACTCCAGTATTGATCACTACAGAGAGATCCCACAGCCGCGCCCATTGTCCTCCATCCCTTTTCTCTCCTGTCAATCAATAGCTCTTTGTGCTGATTTTTACCCATTGACTAATCACTCCGCGCCGTTGCTTTTGTCAGGCTGTCAATCACGTGGCATCTCTCTCAGAGTTTGATGTTCCACAAAAGAGCATCAGCAACAAATAGAAGGATGTGGTTTAATCTCAAAACATAAACCAAGAGCTGAGCCATTAACACCATAAACTGCACGCACCATTTGTAACAGTATGCATTAGATGTCCCTCCCTTCAGCTGATCAAGTCT
The DNA here is from genome assembly GCF_901000725.2 of Takifugu rubripes. Classification (NCBI taxonomy): domain Eukaryota; kingdom Metazoa; phylum Chordata; class Actinopteri; order Tetraodontiformes; family Tetraodontidae; genus Takifugu; species Takifugu rubripes. Next base: position 8,593,248 of record NC_042287.1, read on the forward strand.
TCTCATGTTTTCAACTGACTACGCTCTGTACACAGCAGCCTAAAACAACACAGCAGGTAATTGCAACTTAAATAGCGCATAACATGAACTCCACCCTTACAGCCCGATGATGCCGACGTCCGTCAAACTGTCAGCAGATAAAAGTCTCGCGAGTCATTTAGCCTATTGTCCAAGGAAGGCTCTCCGTCCCTGAGAAGCGTCCCCAGCCCCGCTGTGCTGACAGATGATGATAACGTTAGGCACAGAGAGGCTGCTGACACGCCAGCGTGATCAACATGTGACCGTCAGTGTTGAAAGAGGACTATTTCAGAAATATTGAAGGTGACTGAGTCCACAATAGATTTATTACAGGCAGATTTTCACCCCTGATGAAAACCTTCTCACAGTTATTTTGCACAATAATTACGCAAGGTTAGGCTGGTGAATTACGGTATTCCCTCTTTAAAGGAAGTGAAACCAGTTTCGAAGAAATTGTTCACTGCCTCAACTGGATCCCGGTGCATAGGTTCCATTGTTAGCTGACACGTATGTTTTATCTCATGCTACGGTCCATTCTTTCACATATGGCCGCTTGCCACGAGTCAGCGTCAGTGATCAGAGGTTTCCACTCCTAGACACAACAATCTGTCTGGGAAAAACATCTCTCTGATGCTTCAGTCCTATATTGTCTGGGATGATTCCGAGTCAGAGAGAGGCTTATTGTTCGGATGCCTTTGTAGTGCGGCTGCTTTGCTGCGGAATGGGGGGGGGGGGGGGGGATTTCCTCCCTCACGGGTATTTTTAGATCTCTGTGTGAATTCAAGAGAGCTCTGCAAAGGCTGCGCAGTGTGGGGGTCCGAGGGTGCAACACCCATGCACGTGTGTGGGAATCCTGTTGTATCCTCTCGTCATGTGATTTAAAAAAAAAAACCCAAACCGGATGTGCTTGGTGACACGGAGGCCTTCACTTCAACTGCACAATTATTGTTGTGCTGTATCAAAGTGGATGGAAATGCTCAGCGGAGGCAAAGCTGCGCTGGTTCAGACGGACCTTTGACGTGACTTTCAATTGAAATTTCACGGTGTCTTTAGCTGCTGTTTCCGGTTTGACAGGTCCGGATTGGGCTGAATCGCGGCAGCTGGAAGCAGCTCTAGTCTGGACACTGGTCGGTCGCTGAAGTGTTTCGAGGGGTCTTCCCTGGGGTCACCTGAGGGTCCCTGACCTCCCTGGGTAATGCTCTCCGCCAGGTCTCTCTCTTTGACAGATGTGAATGGAGGCGACCATGCGGGGGGCAGCCAGGCTCATCGCTGGGGTAAATCCAGGGAATAGACAGGTCATCTCCAGGAGGACCTGTCACCTCTCCCTCAAAACAAGTCAAAGCTTCTTCCGGGTCTCTATCACAGCCTTTCAGTTTCACTGACATCCAGTGACACCTTAGCTTTGTCATTATGTGAGTGTGCATGTGTGTGCTCACGTGCTCGTGCTCGTAGTGATGTGAAGTCTAGTGAAGATCACAATCCCAGTGAAGCCATAATTGTTCATTACATTTCAGGATGAAGAGGACAGAGGCATGAACCATAGATGAAGTCATGGTCAAAACTTTGATTGCAACTTTTGTTGCAGCAAGAAATTTGGTTTCAAAACTCGTCATGATAAACATGGAAATAGAAAAAACTAGAAAGAGCCTCGTGATAGTCATTAAAAGAGAGTTTCAAAGATCAAAGAGACTTGCTGCTTTAAAGTATTACAGAGAACAACAAATTCTACAGATCAGTTTAGTTTAATTATATACACATCTTGCTTTATAATGTATTTTTAGAAAAGAATACAGCTATAACTGTAAGCCTCACGTTCCTCATTGAGTTATGGACGTTTTCACTACATTAAACTAATGGAATTGCTTCCATGCGGCAGCACGTGGGAAACGCCTGCGTTGATGTGAATGGTCGACCTAATGCAACCCTCCTCTCATGACATCATCACATATCTCAGTGGTGAGTAACGAAATAGGTCGACTCTTAAATGTCTTGTTCACACACTGCTTATCTTTCCAAATGGAATTAGACCTCCTCCACTCGGATCCCAGTTGTCCGAGGGGGTTTTCCCCTCAAACAATCAGCACACCTGTTTTCATATTGGATTGCGGCTTATTGTTGCGTTGTTCAGTTCAAAACTGCCCCTAATGGGGCCAAAACTGACAGGTAAGTTAAACAAATAAAAATAAACTATTTTGTTGCTCATTTCTGGCCCTTTATGCCATTATTTGATTTGGTGAGGCAAATTATTTATTATTTATTGTAGTATTATTTAAGGACAATGGTATTATAATTAGACTTTGACAGAAACAGAAACGTTTCACATGGCACTTCTGAATGTATTTATATGGCTTATTTTCACATGGGAAGTGTGCAGCTGACTTAAGCAACAAGCACAAAGACAGCTTCTTTTGCTGGAACACTATGAAAGCAGCAACAGGAGTTTTAAAAAGTAAGATACACAAAGAGTTAAGATGCACATCCATACTTTACTCCTCCATCTCTTTCATTTATAAACACAAAGGGGGGCCTTTAATGTGCGTATTAATGTAGAAGCAGGTGGTAAAGGAGCCTTTGTTAATCACTTAATGATGAATTCCCCCCACTTTACATGGTGGCTTTTTCACCAGCGTTTTACTTCTTGTGCACGGGCTGTGGAAACTTTATAAAAAGTGTATTTTACCATGAAATGAGTAAGCACGGATAAATAGCTAATGCAGGGTTTTGTCCATCAATGCAGTTGGTCTATTGGGGGTCCACCGACTGGGCAGGTTTGGACCATATGTCATCATTCCAACCCTTTGTGTGGGCGTGTCTCTGGGGCAACCGCATCAGCTGTGGCCATTGTGTGTCCGGATTCAATGGCCCATATATTCATTGCAGGACTAGTGGTGGCCCTGCAACAGAAACAAATTGATACATACAAGCCCCCCGTCCCATTTGGCTCGCATGACACATTTCAAATGGACAGAAAAAGGACATTTTAGCCTGGTGAAAATCTTGAGAAAAGCTTGGTTGTCAGGGCGACGGTGCGCTAAAAGAAGCTACGGGCCATTAAACTCCAATCAGATGTAAATTTGGGCGGCCCCCAAGCCCACGGATGGCACAGCCCTTCACACAGCAGACACAAATTAAACAGTTTGTTTGCCAATTCACATGTCATCTTAATGGGCTTTTATTCGGGGGCTCTTTGTTTAAATGAAGAGAATTACAAACCTTCATTGATTTATAATATTGGACCACTTCAGCTGTCTGTATATAGTCTATCCATTAGTCAAAGGAAGTCAGGTGGTTAACAGAGATTAAGGCCACTGAAACTTGAGAAATGGAAAAGACGAGTCCATAGCAAAAGGATTTAATGTCTTGCTATAATTTTGCCTGTCCTGGCTTGTTATCAGCCGTGAATTCCGTGAATGCTGTATGTATGATTTTTTTTCTTCTGCAATGACTTTTAGCTCCATAAAATGTTCTGTAAAACAGGAAACAAGGTTTGTGGAAAACAGGCATCCATCGGCCGGCAGCATCTCCAGGACAGGAAACAATGTGCTCTTGCGATCAAGCAGAGAAAATATTTTGCTGGACGGGATGGGTGCAGATTTGTCCCGGCCCGTCGTGCCCTCTGAGTCACGCTTGAGATCATATGATGTATCTGATGTTATTGTAATAATCGGGATTATTATGTGTCACGTAGGCTGATCTCCGTCACGATTTAAATCCCCAGAACACGTGCTGCTCGATGACTGTGCGCTTTGTACTGTCATCGGGCTTTTTCGGAACCCTTGGTCACGTTCAACCAGTCACATGATGGAATCATTTCAGAAACATTTTATATCTTATAGTAGTTCCGTACCAAAGCACGTGAAAAGGAGACAAAGAACAAACTGCCGCTGATGTTAATGAGAAATGAGTGTGTGTTCCTATGGTTCAGACTGTATTCAGAAGGCTGCAGCTGGCCTCGTCTTTCCTTTGGCCTCATACAGTAAAGCTGCTCTGTTATGACAACACGGAACGGACAGAGCGCAGCATGGTCTTCCCCTGGCTCTGGACCAAGCTGACCTGGGACCTGACATTACCAGTATAGCTGCAGCCTCCCCATTGCTGGCCCTTTGTTGCTGGGTACCTCTAATGATGGACCGCCTATTTGCCGAGTGGTCCTCCATGGCGGGCTGAGGGAATGCTAATTTGACAGAGGCGTGATTAACTACAGCGGCCGCAGTGGTATCCCACCTCATTTTCATGTTTTATTATTTCCACAGTCCCACCTCCCATAGCGGTTTGACTGCTCTATTATCAGGTTTGGGAGGGGATATTTATGGTACAGTTGCTCACAAGTTTATCAAAAACTCCTTCAGTGTCATCTTGCACCACATTGCGTATGAAGAAAACCACCTGCTCCAAAGCATAATCTATTATCTAAACACAGAATTCCTGACAAATCACCCTCGAGACTCCATGCACAACCTTTTTGAGCTATAGCAGCATATACACAATAAGGGTTTGGTTACGTGTACGAAGGGTTTTCCCATAATGTCTCGGGTTTGAGATGTCCTTTCCTGTAAATTAAGACTAAATCTTTAACTGTGCAGACAGCAATTGATGTGGTCAATCCACATTTAAATCGTAAATAAACAGTCATTGATATCTTTGGTGCTGAATTGCTGAATTAGCATCCTGTAACTTATTCAAAGCTGTTTTTGAGTTTGGTGTTCACAGAAGCTCAGTCGGCAGCAAAAAAGCAGTTTCTTCAGAAACTTCAAAGGCAGCAGAGAAATATGAATCAATAACCCCCATTACCACAGTTTATATAACAGTATGCAAATAAGAAAGCATTTATGAAATTATCAATTTTTCCAGGATGAATACTTTAAGAGAACAGGTAAAACCCTCATTATGAAAGGGTATTACTCTAATAAAAATGATTTTCAATGTTATTTGTTCATGTCCATGTCCCGCGCATGTACGCTACTGTGCTGAGGGAAGTTTTACTCAAGAATCAACCCTGGCAGCTCCAAACCTCCTGAGACCTCCGAGCTTTAAAGCACATGATAATCAGATGAACTAGAGGACAAAACTAATGGAATCCGTCACGAGGTAATAAGACGGACGAAGGGAAAGAGTGAAAAGGGGGCAGGATGGTGTACTGCCTGGCTGTCTGGTGTCCACACAGTGCTGTGTCTTGTCCACTGGTGGCTGTGGATGATTCATTAAACCCCACATTCACTCCCCCAGCACGTGAATGACGGGTCCCTACACCCCGGCTCGTCCCTCTGTCTAAAGACCCTCTGACTCCTCTCCCAACCATCTGGATGCCTGGAAATAATAACAAGGGGTGTCCTCCAGTTATAAGAGGCTGCAGAGAAAAGGAGAAAAAGTTAAAGACTTGGAGATCCCACCAGATTCTCCGTGGTCTGTAGGCTCCAATTATTCAAAGCTTATCTTTTCAGCTTGGCTGATCTCCAAATGAATAAAGTGCGGGCCGTATTACTGCCGGCCTGGTGCACCTCTAAAGAGGCAGAAGGAGGATCAGGGCCGTGGGTTACGGTGTCAATCTGGCCCTGACCCCCGGGGTTAGGGAGGTGATTTAATGTAGAGACAGCACCTAGGCACCCCCCTGCATTGCCTATGTTTAGATTCTGTGTAGATAAAGTGAGAACGGCAATCACATGAGAGGGGATTTTTTTTGTTTTGTTTTCAGTTTCAATGCCTTAAAAAGAAGAGGGAAAATAAATCAAATAACAAAGTGGTGGCTCTTGACTTTAAAGTCAGTTCCAAATCTGCGGCTGGAAATGATAGAAGTCAGAAGGTTAAGCTGGCAACAGTGTGTTCTGCCGCTGCAACTAGTGCCCCCCCCCACAAATGAATCCTTTATGTGACGTTTCCTATTGTAACAGAGAGGCATTTTGGACCCTGAGTTGCCCAGAAGACACTTTCAAGTGCGTCATTTCAGGCTTAATACTTCATCAACATGTGCTGTTCACTGCCAAATGCATTTTCCTGTCAATGAATGGAAAAGAATTCTGGAAAATTTCCCAGCAGGCATTCAGAGTTGGTTAAATGCAAAGATTGGACACATTGCAGGTTTAAATGAAGCAACAACCCGAGACAAGTCCCACTCTGCACTTGGCACCAGACTGGGGCACAATGAGAGACTGGTGATCCTTCCTTTGCCAGTGACCCCCTCCGTCCCTGAGAAACTCCAACCCTCAGATCTACCGACAAGTGTTGCAGATGCCCCTCTTGTCTACTGTTTTCACTGGGATGGCTGGGAGATTCTCATGCCACCGCACAATGCCTAAACAAGCGGGTATATCTAATTCAATTAAGTCCACAAGGCCGTGCCAAGTAGGTCCCAGTCCTGTTTGACAGGGATAATGAGCGGGCAGAGAGGAGGGGGACAAGGGCGGTCATTGGTGGGCTGTTTTGGGGGTGAAGAGGGAGACTTGAGCTCATTCAGGTGGTCATACTTTTCTTTCCCCCACATGCTACTCTGGACCTTAATGTGCCTGTGATGACTCGGCTCATTTAACATTGAATGGCATATTTTGCAGTCCACGACATCACTGTTCAAATGAGCCCGATGGGGGACGTGGAGAGGGTGAAATATAAGGAGGAGGTCAATGAATTCAGCATTTAGGAATATTTCCAAACTTGGCTTCCAGCCCACTGCAGTGTAAATTGTGTCATACAGTGCAGAACACTGAAAGAACCATCTCTTTTTGATCCCCAAAGCCTTTGTACAGTTTGACCTTAAGTCACTCCATGACACATAATCAACCTTTTCCAAGCTATTGTCGATGTGAATGTCATTGTAACTCAGAGTAACCCTGTCATTTCAGCTACTTCTTCTTTTGACAGAAAAAAATAAGAATGCAACAGCCTTTTAGCAGAGCTATGTGAGCTTCAAATGTGACAGCAGTGGTCCACGGTTAGCAAAGTGTTTGGGAAGACAGAGACAAATGTCTGCTTTCATTAGGTTCCCCAAATCAGAAACAAGTATCCACAAAACCATGACAAACGGCACATTTTGTCTTCAATTCGAGGGTATGACGTGTGTGTGCTGTTTGCCTTTGTGTTTGTTTGCGAGAGTTAGCGTCGACCACTTAACAATGTCATGCTAAAGACCGCAGCCGTCAGAGGTGACAGCCAGTTAGACATTGTCTAAGAAAACCTGCCTTTCGGCATTTTCAACACTTTTGACTTCAGCTGGGAACTATCTCAGACCCGAGAGGCCTTTAGTTTCACCTAAACTTTCCAATGGACTCCTGCTGCTCCTCGGGGACCCTTGTAACCGAGGAGCACAAAAAAGGCACAAAAAAGCCCTCTAAACATTTGACTTTCTCACAGAAACAGCTTGCTAAATGGTATTTCTGTAATGGACTCCTGCTAGGGTTCATATGCGTTGTAAAGCCACGTTGCACAAAGTTGAGTCAACACGATTACCATGAGAATGATTCCGAAGAAAGACCCAAAAAGGTTTTTTTTGAATAAAATTCTGAAACTATAGAATTCTTTGTTTTCCCGTGGAAAGAAAAAAAAGATGAAAATCAAAGACATAGATGGTCATTTTTTCCAATGGAAAAGTGTTGCCCAAAGAATGTCTTATTTCCATGCCAAAAGGTTTTTAAAGGATGGGGAAAAAAACAGGGGCCTCTATTATTCCGGTGCTGGTCGTAGAGGCCGTGGACACTCTGGCAGCCTCCCTGCCAGGCAGCGGTTAACAAGGCCTCGGCTGAATTAAAGAATGGGAATGAGTTTTTAATTGGTGACACATTATATCTATCAAACTGACAGCGGAGTGACTGCACTGCAGCCTTCTTGTTTTGTCCCTGTGCACGCATTACTTCCCCCTATGTGCCCCTGCATGATACCCCCTATCCGCCGGGGTCCCTCACGTGTGAAGAAAGAAGAAAAACATAATAATCGAGCATTACTTTGAATGATAACACTGAATTATTCATTAGGGTGCCTTAAAGTGCTGGATAAATCAACCCCCCCTTCTTCTTCTTCTTTTACAACAAAAGCCTCTCTTTGTCGCTCCGTCCAATCACGCCAGTTTAAGGCTTAGCATAAAGACGAGTCCTTTTCAGCCCTTTTATCCATCCTGACAGATGCTGCTGCAGGGCCGGAAAAGTTATTAACAAGTGTTTAATATTTGGATGGGAATGTTTGGTCACCTCTTAGTATCTTTGAGTGGGCCTTCAACAAGCGAAGCACCATGTGACCGAGGGCTTTACCGACATGCATGAGTATATTTGACTCTCTGAAATGTTTATTAATTGACTTTTGCCATCCGGCCAAACTACTCCAATACTCCATGGAATGTACATTAACTTCACTGACGTCTTCCTCCTCTGCTCACATGTTGTCAGATTTTGCCAAATGTCCAGTGCAGTTTGTCATTCATATTGTTTTAGAGAAGGTCTAAAATAGTTTTGCTGTCCCTTTTGGCCTTTGTTGTCCTCAGGGTGCAACTGAATTGAAAGATTTTAAGAGTGAAGGTCCCAGCAGTGCTCTATAAAACAGTGGCAAAAGAATGGGAGCAGACCGATGGAGGCCTAATGAAATATTTAAGATTTTGGCTAAAAGGGAGCACTAAAAAAGTTCACAACAAAAGGGGGGCACCGAGGGCCTCCATTGTCCTCGGACCTGGCGGAAACAGGGGCCAAGTTGCAACAGATATAAGGAGGGCCCATATTGAGCAAGGATGTGTAGGCTCTGCTCACAGCTGTGTCACCGCGCTCCCGCCCCAGCCACCAGCCCCCTGCCTTTGTGAGCTTTTGAGAGGGCCACGGAGGTTCGATTTTACACTGAGTTGATTGCACAGCAACGGCTTTGTGTCTGCAACAAGAAGGCACCGCCTAATTCCTGACCATCGCCGCTCGCTGACTTGGCATCGCAGAAACACGCAAACATGCGCATTCATCCAAAACTCACCAGCCCACACAGAAGCTGTTTTCTTAAAGGTGATGATATGACAAAACCCCCCTTGCCCCTCTCCCGGGGGGTTGACATCAACTACTGTATGTTTTGGTTTCTTGGGGCACTGGGGGGAGATCTGTCCATTTAGCATCTAACTGCTTTTGATTAATGGAGGGTCCTTTCTATGTAACATATGCCATTTTTAGGAGCCAAGAAGGGGCCTGTATTGGTGGGTGTTTTTGAGTAATGATGTCACAAGGTCACTGCAAGGAGAGAGCGTTAAACAGTTTTTTTTTTCTTTATTTATATTACATATTTTATATTACATATTTTAGTCATATATAATGACTATATATATATACAGTATATATATATATATATATATATATATATATATATATATATATATATATATATATATGGGGGGGGGGAGTGTTGCTCAGTTTTAGAAAATTACTTAAGAGGAATTGAAATTGTCAAATGTTACTGTCATAAAATTTACTGTGTTAAATAACTTGCAGCAGGTTTTTTGCTTTATACATCTGGCCTTTGGTCCTTTATTGTGCTCTTCTGCCGAATGGAAACGCTTTGCCTCAGAGAAGACTTGACCCCTCAAATCAGAGCGAAACCTTCCTGAATGCTCGGCCTTCCCCTCTAAATCCCCTCATGTCACTCAGAGCCACGAGGCAAGTTTGGGCTTGAGCAGAACAAGAGAGCAGCAGCTTAACACCAACCTTTACACATGAATCCTTCCATCCAAGCTCATAAACTCCTCTTAATGTGGCTAATGTGACGGACAACAAAGCCATGCCCCCAATGAGGGACTGGGTCACAGACCTGGAATAATGCAACTCTCAATATATCACAAAATATCTTTAATCTGAACACGGCAATTTGACTGCATGGGATTTTTTTTTCATGATTGTAAAGGTGAAATTAAATATAGAACTGTATTGGTACTGAGAGCAGAATACATCTATAGAAATGAGTCTGAAGACATTCTGGAGACACACCTTTTCGCCCAATTTGGGTAACGGTAAATCTTTTCTGTCCATTCACACCCAAATGACTTATAATATTGTCAGATTTCCAAAAGTTGTAGTTAAGTCATCTTATTGATCAAAAACAGAGGCAGAAGATTTCTGTTTTTGCACCTTTAAATCTGGTGTAAGTAAATCCAAGAACATATGGACAGGATGGTGCGTGTGATGACATCACTGATGCTGGAAAAACCTACCGCTAATGAGCCTCTTACAAAGTGTTTGAATCTGGCGCAGAACACATGGCCAACGGACTCATTCCACTGGAAACAGGCATTAGTAGATCTGAAGCTGTTGGAACAAGTCCTTCAGCGCTTGATGCAAACCAGACACAAGCCCCGCTAACTGGTTAGCATCTCCTTTATTTAAGCAGGGGTATGCTAGCAGCACTTTACGGGGAGTTTGTTTCTCAGCTCTTCACAAAGACCTGTCACGTTTAATGGCCCATTGGCTGAGTGGTCTGCTGTAGCACTCTCTAGAAGAAAGACCCCGCGAAGAAAGGCTCATGGTCGTCTAATGCAGCTTAATAATCTTTAAAAAAGGTTCGGGGGACAATTAAGAGCATTTCCCATGGTTCTCCCCCCAGCGGTGTGCGGCTGCCTGTGCAGCAGCTCTTCTGTTTGATGGACTCTGAATGCATCTTGTTGATGGGGGTCAGAGATTAGAAGCAGCCGTGTGGGGAGAAGAGAAAGGGGGAAGAAGGGTTTCACACAGCGGGCTTGCACACGTACACACCGCAACACTTCACAGCTCTTCCACTTGTCTGTCTGGGACTGGTATTCCTCTTTCCTAGACTAGTGACTCACTAGTGCACATCCTCTATGGGGGATATTGTCTCAAAGTATTTATCCCCTATTTTCCTTCATCCTGTCTTTGAGGCCTGTTCTGAAAATGAGGTGTTCTTCCTCAATCATTACTTGTGCATATAAAGTGAGACCTCCCTGATGATTTGAAGCTAAATTGCTCTAATGTGCAGTGCTGGATTGAGGGTTTTGGGTCTTTAAAGCTAAAGTTAGACCATAACGAAGGAGATAAGGCTTCAGCTGTGGATGATGGGCAGACTACTAAGAGACAGGAAGTATCCTAATTTGATCCTAATTTCACTGACGTAGGAGAGGTTATTGGCCCAAGTCAGAGGCACAAAAAAAGAAAATCTCATTTTGTCTCATAATTTATAGTTGATAGCAGTATTTTACATCAGTGTGTTGATGTGACAGCCCCTCCAAATATCTGTGTGTGTCTCTGTGGATTCCACGAGTGTCAATGTGCTGGTCGTGGCCTCAACAGCACAGTGCAGCCACAGAATGCATCTAAGACAAGATTGAGGTCACAACCTACTTTAATGGATGTTTGTGACTGTATCTGTGGGCTGCATGCCTGTAATATTCTACTGACAAATGCAGACACAAAAAAAGCCATACCTAGCTGCAGCACCATCGCGGAAGTGGAGTGAGTCACAAAAAGGCTCATCCTGGTCTTATCTGTTGTCTGCCTCATTGTGAGTCTGCTGTGGTCGTCAAAGATGCTGATATTACACTAGATGTGATAAAAAGTGAATAAAAAGTGAAAAAAATGAAGAAGATAGAAATAATAATGGGACTTTCCTCAGGTTCTATGTTTATTCGTGCAGTTTCCAGGTGGTCAACTATAGGATAGCCCTCTTACAGTTGTAGCTGACTGTGCAGCAGTAATTAGGGAGTGTTTTGGGTCAAGGAGAGAGCAAGGGTTTTGTTTGTCACCATCTCACTATTGAACGGCTATGTATAGGTCCACAAAAGAAAAGAAGCCAATTAAGTGCAGGGCAGTTCCATTTTTTTTGTCCCATGTTGTAATTAGGCCCAGGCTCCAAAAAACTTCCTCAAGTACCTTTTGGGTTGTTTTGTTGTCAGGCCATATCATTAGGGCCAAAACGATCCTCCCAGGGGCTCAATGCTTGAATATGTTAAGAGATTATGTAAAGGAAAAAAATGCCCCCAATCCAACAGGACTTGTAGAACATCCTTTTACATAAGTGGGGCCCTCAAATCCTGTCAATCAAGCTGGTTCTTACATTGAGAAATGGTTTATATATCCAGATGATCAGAGAAGTAAAAGTCCTTTTAACACATGTGATCTAAGCAGACGCAGCACACAATTATTTTGGTGACTTGGAGCAACCGGGCAGTAGCGTCATGGGTCCAACTGTGGAGTTACGTTCACAAGCATCCACTTAAGTGTTTGTTACAGAACTGGTTGTCTACCTAGATTAGTGGTTGTAGGAGACTTATTTTCTTTTATTCTAAAATGATTGCATATCTTACATAGCAGACTGACTGTACGAACTGACAGTGTGATGCTATGCAGACAGTGTTCAGACTTCTAACAAGGTTTTGGGAATTTCTTTAAGACAAGAAGTCCCAGCTGTGCGGAACGATTTTCCGAATCGGCCACAACAGACACAACAGGAACCTTTGGTATGCATATCTGGCTGATTAATCAGATACCACGACCCTATAAACTTCCCACCCTACGACTTCCACGCCCACACGCACATGCTGACACACTCCCTGATGCTGGGAAAAGGAGACAGCTGCTGTCAGAATTTGCAGTTTACTGGGAAAGGAAGGGGGTCCGAGGAACATGGGAAGGCTTTAAGCGCGTCACATTAATAACTCACAAGTGGGCTGGTCCCGTGCCATTAATGTGGCATCACATTGCTGACCTTCTGAGCCAAGAAATCCTGGTGTAATGGGCAGCAGCTGGACCGAGGCTTCCGGAAGGACAGCTGAGAAAGCGGAGGTGATTGTGGGGAGCACCCGGCGCTATCAGCCCCTTGAGAGCCAGACCTGCTGCCTCCCAACCACGAATACACTCCAACTTGTATATTTAAAGAGAAAGACAAGACAGGAACTTGATTATTTTGAGTAAAAGAGCTTAACGTTTCGAGCAGAGATTGGGTTACAGGTCTATTCACCTCCTAAACGACCACAAACTGCATTCCAGATTTGGGGATTTTAATCTTTTTTAGACTCAGAATTCAGTTTAAACAATTCTTTGATGATTAGATTTCATATACTTGTTCAAGCACATGACTTTATTATGGCTTACTTGTGATTAATGACAGTCTCGGAAACCTCCTGTTGCTGTTAAAGTGAGAGGAAAAGTCAGTTATATTCCTGCAAGAGCAGGAATATAAATGAATACTGTTTTATTTATACATAACAGTGACCAATCAGAGCGTTTCTCTATGCATTTGACTACACTGAAAAGACTATAAATGATGACAATGTTATGCCCCACGTTTATTAATTAGCTTTTCCATTAGCAGGTTCTGTATATCTACTCACAGCGTTTGTAAACCAGCACCAGTGGAAATGTGACCCAGAGTGTAAAAGGACACTGCAATTTAACTCAACTGGCAGGAAGATTTTGTAAATCACCTTCTCTGTGTACACGAGAAGTGGGGGCTGACACACAGACCTCAGTCTTGGCTGACGACCAGCGGCCCGAGCGGCGTTGGCAGCAAGACCGTGAGAAACAGGGGGGCGACACCCAAATGTCATCACAGCTGCAGAACTGCTGAGCATAAAAGCCAAATTACAGAAATATGTACCACGAGGCCTCCTGCTCCCGAAAACAGCCATTCTGAGGGGCTGCTGCCCAGTGGTGCTGTGGAAGTTCCTGCAATATGTTGTGTCCACTATGAGCAAGGTCGGTCATTTAAAGAACTGCAGCAAGCATGGAAATACAGGTCAGCCCCCTGTTAGTGACAATCTATAAAAGAACCGTGACAATGTTGAAAATGTTCCCTCTGACCTGTCTGGAAAACACTCAGGTCAGGCCTGTTAGTTCGTTAGATAGTCTCATATCCACCATTAGCTTGTTTTAGAATTAGCACCCATGAACATGAGTGCAATATATTCAATACATACGATGTTAAATAGAGGGAAATTCTGTTTTGAGTTGAAATGTGTGTCTTGTCTCCTTTTTGAACCAACGTACATGTGTGAATGCCACCTACTGGTATGGAAGCATACATGTACAGAGAATTCTGCTGTGTCTTTTTTCCCAACAGAAAGGAATTCATGGGTTGGTGTCAATCACCTGTATACATTAAGTATACAGATGATAAGTATATTTTCCTAATTTGGTGATTAGAAGATGTTACAGACCCACAGCATTATCACGCTGACTCTCAGAGGAGATGCGTGTGTGCGAGCACAAACCCATATCAGATCACATTTAGTAAACTCCTCCTATTCCTCTCGGTGAGTCCAAAAATCCTTGAGTGAACCAGGCAGAAGCCTCACCAGAGCCTAGCTATGGCAGTTTCGGGTAGTTTGGTGTGTGTTTGTGTACAGCCAGCCCTCAAGAGTTGTTTTATTACAGCATGCATCCCCACCTGTTCAATTCAAATAAATTCAATTCATCCTTTTTTATCTAGCATCGGTTACAGTTAAGAATGTCCACATGAGAGGCAGGTAAAAACTGTCAAAGAAAGAAACCATGAGCAGGACAAGGATGATGTTGGGGTGACCTCTTGTTGATGTCAAGTCATATAGAGGAGGAGGAGGATGAGGAGAGGAGAGGAGAGGGAGAGGGAGAGGGAGAGGTAGAGGGAGAAGGAGAAGGAGAGGAGAGGAGAGGAGAGGAGAGGAGAGGAGAGGAGAGGAGAGGAGAGGAGAGGAGAGGAGAGGAGAGGAGAGGAGAGGAGAGGAGAGGAAAGGAGAGGAGAGGAGAGGAACAGACACATTATACATGCCAATACCTTTGAAGAGAGTGAAACAGTGACAAGTTGAGCACACATTGCAACAATGACCAAAATATACTGAACTTTTTGGCCCCTTCACATGTATTTTCTGCACAGGATGCTGCCTCCTGGTAAAACTCCATTTCGACAAAATGAGTTTTAAATAACCTAAAGCGTGAACACTCTTGTGGCTATCCTAACCCCCACTGACAAAATTCACCAAGGTAATGCTGAATTTATGAATCCATAAACACATCTGGGGGCAATTATATGCATATAGAGTATTTTAAGTACTCTATTTAACCAACATGAGTGAAAACAGGTGTCTGTATTTGTGTCAGAAGGTAATCCTGCAACATTAAACCTGCTCCGGCCCTCCCGCCAGTATAGATTTGTGTATTTACATATATGAAGGTAAGTGTCTGCAGGTTTATATGTGTAGGTGTGCAATGGTAACGCGGTACAGACTGGTGTTTATTTGTGCATGAGAATGAAGCTGGGAAAGTTTGAGAGTGGCAGTAGCCAGACGGATGACTGTGAGGGCGGAGGATTTGTGGTTTGAGGGTTGGGGGTGTTAGCGATATGAGCTTAAGGAGGCGGATGAAGAGAAAGGGTGTGCAGAGAGGGAGAGAGGGCCTATGCTTGTGCCTTTCAAGGTGTGTTATTTGTTTAAGGCTGTCCAAACATTTACAGAGCGCTGGCAGCCCTGGAATGCAAAGGCAGGGCTGAGGCTGAGAGCAGCAGCCGTGGGAAACCGCTGCTCTCCTCAACCTCTGCAGACTCGTTCCCCCTCGGGCAGAGTGTCAACACAGACAGTGCCAGAGATATGTGGGGCTGATAGTGACAGGTCCCGTCAGCAGCAGCAGCAGCAGCAGCAGCAGCAGCTTTGGCGGCACACAGACGCACACACACACACACACACACACACACACACAGTTACAGCCGGCACACGGCCTGGCTCGCTGCCTCGCTTGCAGACTCATACGCATTAACAGACAGAGGCAGGAGCCACAGGCACCAGCACACACACACACACACAGACACACACAGACACACACAGACACACACACACACACACACACACATTTTTCATTGTTTGTAGATTAAGTTTCATTCTTTATTATACACCATGCAAAAGCACATGAAGTTATAGATAAATAAAGGATCAGACGATGCATCATAAAACAAAGATGAACCACAGTTGTGCCCCCCAGAACAGAGAGGCCTGGATTAGAGCTGGTTTCTTCTAACCTGCTAACTGTGATTATTGCAATATTGCGTGTTTCCATATGTGCTGGTTTATGAAATATGCTTAATCTCTTTTACAGATATTCTCACCACCTAAACAGCCATATCAGGTGTGTCGGATAAGCTTCTCTGTCAGAGAGAGGAGTAGGTTGACGTGGCCCAGGCGGATTCCAATCTCGAAAGTTTCAAAAGCTTTTACCCAACGTGCCCTTTTATTAATGAAAGTCTGAGAACAGCCGGTGGTTAAATATTTACCTGTTATTTCTGCTGCTCAGTCAGGTGACAGTAAACGTCTCCAGGCGGAGCCTGATGCCAGGCAGGAGAAGCGTGCCCTGTCGAAACCCACAGCAGGAAGTTGCCTGTCACTGCGCTGAAGTGATACCCTGCGATAAGAGCTGACTTCAGGAAGTGACTGGGGGGGTTCAGTATGTTCTCAGGTGGAGGCCGAGTTCATATCTTGGTATACCTGTTCTTCAGAAAGAAAAACACTGCTCTCAAAGCAGATAATGCATGCCTGACTTATTGAACTTGACACCTTGCCTTGAACCCACGTTGAAGAAAAGAAAGGTTTTCAACATTGTTCCACATGTTCTTTTGAAGCAGATTTGATTTTTATCCATCAAATAAAAGCTAAAATGTCAAAATTTCCCTAAACGTTTTACTCTACTTGCTGTTTAAAAAGAAAGAACAATGTGGGCTTGTGTATTGTTGTTGTCCGCTTGGTTTTTTCTCCCCAGATTGAGCACCTTTACCTGACCTGGGTTAAGGTGACTACATCTATTGACCCAAGGGTTACTTATTTTATTCTCCTGTTTTTAAAGCTAGCATCTTTCCCAAACGGCTATGTTATTTCTGCTCCCACGGTCCACAAACATGCTGATTAAGCTGATTGGAGGCTCTAAACTCCCCTTAGGTGTGAGTGTGTAACCTGCAGTGGACTTGTGACCTGTCCAGGGTGTATTCCTCCTTTGGCGTTAACAGACCATAACACCTGCCAGCTAACAGAACCTGGATAGACGTTGAATATGGTTATAAGCAATATTGATGCTGATTTTTGTCGTTTGCGGTCCCAATAACAGTGGAGTGAAGGGGGGGGCAAAGGTGTCCAAGCCCAGCTCCCTTTAACGCGTGGGAACCGGCATCCTCATTTGCCTATGTGTTGGAAAACATATCCACTGTTTGTGTACACCTGCCCCAGCGCAGCAGCTGCTAAGCACAAGGCTGAGGGTGAGGTGAATGCTCCCAAACACATACAAGCCATGTGCTCAGCGCACACGCATGCACGCACACATGACACTCTGCATCTTCAGGTATGACAAAGCTGAGTGAAACTCACTCATCACCCTCCTCCTCGCACGGCTCTTTGTGCTCGTGTCTGGCACGCAGTGCTTGGGCCGCCTGCTCCCTCTGCCCCGGAGCCTCGTGCACCTGCCCGCGCTGATGGGGAAGTATCGGCTTTCAGCAGTGATGCAACGTCTGACCAATAGGCTGCGATGAGAACGGTTAGGGAGCGTGGTGGGAACTCTCCTCCCATCTTTCCTGTCTCTACCTGGGAACCGGTGCCGCCTCAGGGAGGGGCCCCCAGCCGCCTGCTGTCTGAATAAAGGCCAAACAAAAACTCTTGCCACCAGGCGAGTTACACGAGTCAGTGTTGTTTTTTCTGTCATCCATCCCCCCCTCCTCTCTTCTTTTTTTTTTATTAATGGCAGCACACCACTTTACCTTTTGGCAGGGCTGGAAAAAAGAATGTATAGAGCCAGAGAGAAAACAAACAACCAAGTGTGGGAACTGTTCCTTCTTTCTTTCTTCTTCTTCCAGGAGCTTTTATCAGTATTAACTCTGCTTACACAGGTATTTGAGCACCTGTGGCACCGGATCAGGGGATCAACTTCTTCATTGTGTGTAAAAATAAGCACCGTGAATTATATTTAAGTCCGGCTGTCTGACTGAAAACACATTTAATCCTAAACTGGAAAGCTGAAAAAAAAATTATATTCAAGGGGGAAAAAAACATATTCTTGCATCAATTATATTAATTGCATAGAGACCTGCTGATACCGGTCTTTTACCACTGTGCACAGTGTTTACTGGATATTTAATATAATGAAATGTGTCTGTCGGCTTTCTCCTGGCAGCTGATTCAAAGGCTGAACCTGAGGGAAGATAATCCCCTTCAAGGAAAAAAGAACAAAAAAATCCAACAGTGCCTCCCTCAGTGCAGTAAGGAATACTGTAACCACCGGCAGCAGTTCCTGCACGTTCTGCACACTTAAAATGACCCTGATAACAAACATCATTGGCTCTCACGATCATCAATATCTAACTTTCATTTTCAATTATTTTCTTTAATTGTTTACCAGAGGAGCTAAAGGGTTTAGCTGATCAGAGCGTGTAAGAATTTAAATTTAAGTCGAAAATACAAGGATATCATTGAATGTTCCCTCTGAATTCCACATTTTTCAGCAACAAAATTCAGTTGCCTTTTTATAAAAAGCACTCATTGTCATGGTGTAGGAGTTACAGGCCTGCATTGACGCTCAGGCTGTCCTTCAGAGAGGAAATGAGCGTCCGGCTGATGACTCATTACATGCACTGTTAAGGCGAGGAGCTGTTAAAGCTTGACTAGGCCTGACTCTCATTTGCCTACTGACCTTGTCCCAGTAGAAAAGGACAGAAGCAGGATTGTCTTACTGTCTGTCTGAATCAGCTCAAGTACGCTCACACTGAGGAAAGAGTGCGTCCAACATTCATGGATCCCGTTATGAAACGATAATGCCCTTTGGTGTTTAGTATTTACTGTGCAGGTGCATGCTAAAGGACACGAATGAACTAACTTGGCAATATAGCGGCTCCTTACGAATTCCATTTAGAACAATCTCAAGTCGGCCTGCAGCCGGCAGTGCTTCCATCAATTCGCCTTAAACTTTTGCATTGCAGACAGACCTCAGTGAAGGATCACAGACTATATTTACACAGGGTGACGTCGGAGCTTTTCACAACCGCGGCTGGACGCTGCCACTGTCAAAACCGGGCCAGTTAACAGGATAGGCACCTTGGTGTGAAAGAATCTTCCCGCCTCTTTTACTGCAGCTCCCGACAGAGGCGTGCCAGCCACTCGACCGCCCAATAAAAATGAGTTTAGAAAAAGGCTGCTATTGCACTTGATTTAACTGTGGATGCCCTTCATGCTGTCTCTTACTTAGACTATTGTACCCAGGAGCTGTTGGCTTTGTTGACTGGGTCATAGTGTCCATAAACCAAAGCCGCAGACAACAATGGACGGGCAGCTGTTTCCTTGGCATGTGTGTGTTGTGTTGTGTCCTAAAAGCAGGTGTTTTCTCATGATGTCATCCTGGGATGGCAAAAGTAACCCGAGTTTCCAGGTGACTCATCCTGTCTCTTTTTGTGTCGCTCCCCTGACGTTTGAACTAAACTCAGATGTGTTTCCATTCTTTCCTTCAGGAAACACTCAAATTTCAAATTATTCCAAAGCTTCATTACAGATTATTAATCCATAGAAATCTTGATGTCTTTTCATAGATGGTCTGTCGCTGTTACCTGAAGAAATAATTTATTTTCCTCATGAAATTGGCTTCAGATTAAGTCAAAAGAGCTGGAAACATTTGTCAGATGCAAACACCTTAAATCCGCTTGAAGCTGAGTCAGTAAAAGAGTTCATTAGGTTCGGGTGAGGAAGGTGCACCCTCTTCAGAGGATCATTCACAGTGAGGTGTCAGGTGTTAGTGTCACATTTTATTTCTCAATTCCTTGGGGCAACGCTCACAGTGGGCCACGGCTTGATCCCACATGTTGCCTGGATTACTTGACCCTGCATGACTATGGCGTGAAGGGAGGAGCAGCAAATCCCTGGTGACCATTACTGAAGCATGAATCAAAGTCTTTCCTGTATTTAACGTTTATAGGAACTCCACTGTTGAAGCTGCAAGCAGGTGTATCACTGGCATCTGCAGCACCGGAGACAAACACACACTGTTTCACTGTCGGCTCTTTCAGATTTCTTCCTCCTTTTCTTTACCTTCCTCGTTTCCCCTCCTTTTGTCATGCATCTTTCAGCCTTTGCTTTACTGCGGAACCACGGGGGAGAGGGGCATGTTTGCTCACTCTCTCACCAGAAGGGTCTGGCATCTCAGAGAGCAAACACGTTGCTGCAAAGTCAACCATATGGGAGGAAACTATGGGTTGTTTGTTGGCATATGGAGAGGTGAGCTGGGGATTCGGCCGGGCGTGCTGTGACCACACGAGCGCCCCATTTACAACTGTTACACTTCTTTCACACGTGCAGACCCAAGTGGTGACAGATGCTTTCGTGGCGCTCGTTACTGTAGATTCTTGTTCTCCCGCGTCAAGCCGCCACAGACTGTGCAGGGAACAAAGAAGAAATGGAAAGCGCCCCTGCGCTGCTTTGCCTTCAGTCATGTGAAATCATCTCCCAGATATCCAAGGTAGTTTTCTCTGTCAACTGGACTGGGTTTCTTCTCTTGAAGACGTTTCGCCTTCTATCCAGAAGGCTTCTTCTCCCAATCTCCCAGATATTTAAAATGAAAGTTAGCATTCGTAATATATTTATGGCCAACCTGCCTACAAATGCAAAATTGTAAAGAACATTTAGACCTGCAGCTAAAACCTCTTCCCCTGGGTAAGAAGTGCATCATATCAGCTCTTCAATAACTTAAATGAGGAACACAGTTGACGAATGAGACTGATGAATTAGACAATATTTGCAATAGCTATAAGAGCAATAACAGTGACAAGTTTAGGAGTAGCTGCAAATGAGCGGTCTTAAGCCAGGCCCTGTGTGCTGAGCTTCATCCTTTAGGTGGCGTTTTACCAGTGAACCACACCAAAAGTTGCTGTCTATCTCGGAATGTGGTTTATGCAAAGCTTTAACTCTCCGGCTGCTGCTGCTGCTGCCTATAGCCCTGCAGTGCCAAACAGGCTTTGAACCTTCAGCGGCACCTTTTTTTAGCAACGGGGTCAGAGTTCTCATTTACCTGACCCTGCTTGAGTGACGCATGTATTCAAGGCCAGCTGGTTATGGTCGGGTCACAAGAATGGACAATATAGCCTGACGGCTTCTATTGTCTGTGGCAGGTCTGCTCATGTCCAGTATTGGCTGTCCAGGTCTCTAATGATTACATCTACTGACCTCAGGCAGCTGCTTTTTCTGATCTAGATTCCAGGTAGTGTATCGTGTCAGCTGCATTGCTTTTTGTTTGGAGGTGTAACATAAGCCTTTAGAAGTAACATAAAATCCTCTTATATACAAAATACAAGTAAAGGCACTTTGCATGTGGTTTACCAACTGTTTCCATGTCGTGTAGTCTACCTGCAAAGGAAGTGGCTGTTGCTGCAGCATGCCATCGGATTAGGTGAAGGGTAAATAGGTTAAAGAACGTGTGGAGAACCAGAGGAGAAAGCAAAGAGAACAGGGGTGAGAAAACACTAAGGGGGAACAGTTTTATGGGACTGTGTTAATTGGTGTCATTTTAAAAAGAATCCCTGATTGTTGGTGGGTTTAAAGAGACAGGAGAGAGCCCAGGGCAAAAAAGGAAGAGGGATGTACCACTATAAAACAGCTGCCTTTTACTTTTACCCAGGAGACAAAAAACACAATGGACAACTTAGAATATGCAGAGGATGTCCTCGCAGGTATAGTAAAATACAGTCAGTGGTAGCCTTTCAACTGCTCCAATACAATACTTCATTTTGATTCAGCTGTTACATTTGAAATCCTGCATGTCTTCACGCAATGATTAAGGAGCTGTAAAATGGAAATCAGTGTGTTATCCGTGCATATCTTTTGCAACTGAACTTCAAAAGCATTGGTTTTCTGTATCTCTGTCTTCATCAGTCCCAGGTCTGGCTCCTCAGCCCCTCAGATCAGCCTGATTCAAATCTCTATCTACTGGTTTTGTCCCATGTGCCTCCTGCTGGAAGCTCAGCCCTAAAACAAACCCCTGTTTACACTAATGGCCCACTAGGCTTTGGTCACAGAAACAAATAACAGTGGGGGGAAGTCAATAGAATTTAACATTTTGACATTTTTCCTCCAGCTTTCAAAACCAATATTGACCAAGCTCCCCCGCATGGCTGCCTTTAGTCCTGGATCTTGGCATACAAATCAAGCCAATGTGGCCTGAACCGCAGGCAGCCTGCCGAGGGGTGAGACCAACAATAGTCTGCCCAGGATGGGGCTCTCCCACTGGGAAGGCAGAGTGGCCACTGTCCCCGGTCTCAAGCTGGTCCACAGAGGCCCAGCGTATGAAAGAGCTCATGCTATCCCACCCGATTTAATGATTCCATGTGAGAGGGCCAATTGTGTCTGTAGTCCAGACCCTGCTGGTGAGAGAGGTGGACAAGGAGAAAGGACAGTGGGGGCACTCACATGTCTAGAACAACCCCATAGCGGGCCAGCATTTCTGAAAGGCCAGATTACAATCAATTAGACCCTAATGAGCATGGAGCTGGACTTGTAACCTGTTGCAGTGGGGCGGTAGTGTAAAAAAAAAACCTCCTGGTTGGCAGACACATCAATAACCTCTGAAATAGCTGCAGACTGAAAGCAAGAAGCAGCAGGAAGTGCCGAAGTGTGCGTTCGTCCCCTCGCCTTCCCCTGACTGCTCTGCGCTGTGCCTGAGACGGGGGCGAGGGCGGACCGAAACACAACTCGATATACTTTTATTGTGCTTGCTTGATCAAATGTTATAGCTTAGAAGAGCATCACACATATTCTAAATATGCATTTAGAGCCTTGAGACTTGCAGATAAAAGCAGACTCTTGCAATTCAATGCATATACTAGAAAGAAAACAACATTATTTATTCATTTTTTCTCAGGAATACATGTTTAAGATAATTTTAGAGGTGTATGATGAATGTAATGTAAAAGAATGTAATTGAAAATGCTTTCGCCACATTAAGAGAATCTCTGAGTGTGTGTCGCGGGCCGGCAGCACAGCTTGTCCCCAGGCTGCGCTCACCTGTGGAGCCGTCTTCCCACAGAGACGGTTTTCTTTACATGCCAGGTCGGCCCACGGCAGGAGAACAGGGAACGGTTGCGTAAAAGAAGGTGAAACAGCAGGAGTAAAAGCAACATTCTGGCCTGAGGTGAAATCCAGAGGGGCTTGACTGATGGCCATAAGTGAAAGCAAAGGGCTCCTCTATGTTCAGGGAACGCAGGTCACGGCAGCCACTCCTATGGTGCAAATTTACCCAATGAAAAATGGAAGTAAATGGATTTTTTTTTTAAAAGAAAAAAAAAGAAAAGACCCTTCAAAGCCTGCGATCACTCGATCTGGAAAATCAAGTTACAGGTACATCTATCAGGTGAGCAACTGGAAATAATTTGCTAGTGGGATCAGGTTCACAGAGAAGGATCGATTCCACTGGATTGACTGGGATCAGGGGCAGAAAACCCTGTTGGGATCGTTTACCGCAACACAAAGTTTTTCAGTCTGCAACCGCACCACTAGATGTCACTTAAAGCCTGAGTTTACATTGCATAACGCATCATCTTACCAAACCAGGTAATTAAAATTTGCTCTTTACATATTGAGCTAAAAGAATAATTAATACATTAAGTAAGTATTAAAAAAAACTGTTAAATATTGAAAGCAATCTTAAAAAGTGGTGATAAATTGTGTTAAAAGTCACTGGGCTCATACGCTCACAGGAAGCTGGTAGACTGACTCAGTCCTTCCAGCGGGATGATATTAAAAAGACCTCATCCCTTTAAATCTCTGTCGCCACATGCTCCGCTTCTCATGTTCCGATTGCTGTGGGAACGCCGGCGTGCCCCGGCTGATCGGTGTAATATATGGTGGTGTTTGTCTCCTCGGGGCAGGCGGTTGGGTATCGCCGGTTGCCGCTGTGCTGAAACACTTTCAATCAAGCAGGTCCTACTGTGAAATCCCGAGGCCCACCCGGCTCCCCACCTGCCAAAACCAAGCAGTTCACCTCAGCAACGTCAAAGCGGCAGCTACTATTTAGTAATATCGTGTGGCGGTCCAGCAGTCTCGACCATAATGTACCCGCTGACGCCGCTAACCTCTCACGGCCCCGGTGCCCCCTCCTAAGGTTATATTACAGCCCAGCGGGGGTTTTGCAAGTGTAAAGGAGGGGAAGCGGTGACTGTTTGGAAGTTCTCAAGACAAGCTGGCATTTTCCCAGGATACAATGGGGCTAGGCTTCCTCCCAGCGTGCCAGTGTGTTTTGATTAAAAACTGTGAAGAACGCGAGTTGCTCAAGTCCACGGTCTGTTGGCCCCTCGTCTCCCAGCTCCCCATCACCTCAGTCCAGATTGGAAACCCACGGAAAACCCAGGAGACGCGATGCGGGTTTTCCCAGTTCAATCATTCTCAGAAATTCAGCGTAGGCGGCATCATTCCAAACAAAGCTGTATTTGTGGCGAAGCCCAGTGCGCCGCATGGTAAGTAGTTCCACGGTGAAATAACACAGACTGACAAGAGCCACGGTTTTGCAACCGGAATTGCGTTTGTCTGGACTGCTTATAGCAGGAACCATTACAACACCAGACCACTGTTACACACCGCTGTCGCATAACTATCAAACACAATTTTAGTGAGAGCAAAGAGTGAAGCCTGACGTTAGCATCGCCAGCAGTGTGTTGCTAGACATGGTGTCATTGAACCGTGACACTGAAATGTGAGTAACATTGATTCATCACATCTATTCCCATCTCTTGATACATCTTTACCAGGTTACGACTGCCCAACGTGACACCTGCCACTCTAATCTCCACCTGGTCGCTTTGAACAGCAGGAACCCATCAGTTAATGCTATTTATTACACTTTCTGTCAGGGTGAATCGGAAGCAAATAAGGTCCAACTTGCCTCTTGTTACCTAAGCTCCCCATTTGGCCTCTGGCATCACACAAGTGAAGAGTCTCTTTCCTTTGAGAGCTGCACTCCCCCTCCCCAGACTCAGACATGTAGTGGAGCACTTATCAGAGACCTGGCGCATTGTGATGTGAATGGTGCGGCCTCAATGCAAATTCTTCCACGCTCTCAGGCGGCAAAGGCGAGCATTGAGAGTCTGATTGTGTTAATTTAGCTGCCTTTCAGTCTGCGGTCTTCTGGAACTTTATTGCAAAGGAGTTAAAAATGTGAAGTGTAAGCACAAGAATGTGCCATTCACGCTTGTAGTAACACATCATTAACAAATGTCGGGCCACAAACAACCAGCTGTGGTTAAACAAACCAGGGAGGTAGCCTCCTGGTTTACCCTGTTGCCAGGGTGGTTGCCATTCATTGATTACCGTGCGTGCTGACAGGCTTATTTTACACTGTGGGTGATCCAACAGGAAGCAAAAGAAAAGATGACTGAGGGGACAAAAGTTGTGGCTGTTGAAACTGGAAAGAGGCTGCAGACTGCACATATCGCCTTTCCTCTCTCACACTGACTCGTGGAAACTCAGACCGAGGTTACTCAGGGGATGGTCCATGCCCTCAGAGCTACAACGCCTCCTCTCACCAGCCAGCTGACTCAGACCCAGAGGGCACGCAGGGTGCAGACAGGCATATGACTCATACCCAAAAGTTGAGGGCACGCAACACAGGGCCGTGCAGGCCGGCTGTGATTTATGGACTGTGTCTGACAAGGTTGCAGCCTGCACGGTGCACCTTTTCCTTACGAGGAGACACCATGAGGTGAGATTTATGGTCATGTAAAAACCACAGATATGTTTTTACAAGGAGGAAGGTGCCATTTATGGTTGTTCGTTGTGATTAGTTGGTTGATAATTAATGTGGTTTTCATGAAACCTAAAGTTCTAACATATAGAAGATACCATATGTATGTTAACTTGCTATCAGCAGCCTTTTGGGTCGATTGTTGTGGGTGTGATCCCAACATAAAGAAACAGTTGTGGCATCACAGCAAACCAGCAAATAGCAAATTTCTATGTACTCGTCTCTCTCATGGTTCTAATTTTGATTCCGGGACCTTACAGCTTCACTTTTGTCTATTGAAAGCATCTTTAAACTCCCAAATATTTTTAAAATAATGGCAATAAAATTATACCAACAGCAGTATAAAACAAAAGTTTATGTAAAGTGTCTATATCATCAGCTGGCAAAGCAGCATATTTTATTTTGCATTTTTTAAAAACGCAAAATATTAGTAAACCAAACAAAACAAACCAACAAAAAAGCCACTAGAAAGCCTGAAAATGGATTTGAAAAAATGGATAGACGTTTTTGAAAACGCCACCGAATCTGTTGGTGCGTAAACGCAAAGCAGAGCGTTTTCAGTGACTTCGAGCATGCGCAGTACAGCGATGTCCACGGGGCGTTGCAACTCCACCTCGTTATCGGTCGACTGGGGGCGATTGCTGAAAATGTTGTGCAAACGGGGCCTCAGGAAGAAACAGTTTAAGGATATAATCCATAGTTCAAACAGAAATAAACGCACAGAAAAGTAGACATGCACCAAAGAGCGGGGTAGGAGTGATTATATCGTTATCGGGGCCGTCCACCAGAGGGCGACAAAAACACTTTTCATTAGTTCATTCGTTGATGCTTGCAGTCTGGTGGTTGTCGTCTGATGTTAACACAAAACAATGGCATTAAACCAAACCAAAGCACATTTATTAGTTGGAATTCATACATTTTGATTTGATCAGTGATTCACTATACTTTCGCTCCCATTTCCATGCCAGTTGAACATGGCTAAACAGAGAGCAGCAGGGGGAGTCAACAGGGACTTTTAATGGTGTAACACACACAGGCTAAAAACATTGACGGCACAGGAAACTGGAGCTAACGTGCGATGAGAGAGCCCTGCTTTCCCTGGTGCACCACTGTGTGCAGGCACGCAGGAGGTGAGTGACAGCGCTAAGATGTGATCGGTCTTACCACTTCCTATTGTTTCCCTGTCACTGATAACCCTGGTGACCTGGGCTGAAGGAAGGAAGGCCATCTCTGTTAGCGGTGCTGGGTTTGTCAGCTCTTTGTCCTCAGATAACTTATTAACCCACCAAGTCTGTTGAGAGGAGAATGATTTCTCACACGTCCTGCGGTATGGTTAACCCAGAGTAAACAGAAGGGGTGTGTGTGTGTGTGGGGGGGGGGGGGGGGGGGGGGGCGGTTGGGTGCAGCATGAGAGAAGTGGACACGAGCCTGCTGGAATGAAAAAATGAGACATTATTAGTGTGGAAATGGAAACAAGCTAGTGAGACAAATTATGCGCACCACTGTTTTGTGAGGTCAGAGGAGGAACATGAGGTCACCGATGAGAGCTAACATATGTCGGAAATGCTACAACATTTATGCGCATATCTGATCACGGAAGCATCAAATGCCGTTGCTCAAAGCCAACAGCAACGGTGGTCTTTCATTAATTAACCCAGCTGATGAGGCCTTCAGGGTCCTGCGTGTTTGGAGTCAGCCAGGGTCACTCCGCACCTCTGGCACATAGCTGATGTCATGTGTCGGCTGCCTTAATGTGCAATGTTCGGCCTGTTGTTGCGGAGCTCCCACACGCCGGCCTTACAATCACTTCAGCTGTTTCACTCGAGTGTTGAAAATGGGCTAAACTGTTTTATGTGCAAGCGCCCAGACTGCCCCAAGGCTCAAGCTGAAAGGAGAATTCAGGCTGGTGTCAGGAGGTCGGACATTCCTTGACACCAGCTAATGCGTAATGATGCGGCTGTATGCATATTGGCGAGGAGGGGGCAGTGAAGTGCTGGGCATAAACCCTGCAAGGTCAAATATATCAGAATGGGCCAAATAGCTAAAATGTCTTTGCACAGTATTAAAGAGTCTTTGTGCACCTGTTAGATTTTATTATGCAGATATCAAGATGAACTTCTGACAATATCTATCCTGGCTGGGTGGTTAGTAAGCAAGAGTGAGGAATGAACTGGACACACAAGGAAAATGATTTTTAAAAATCAATCAAATGACTTGATTACGACAGCCAACCACAACCATGGTTCTCTAAGGCTGAGCTCTTGGTAAACCAGATCAGATCTGATTCACAACCCCAATTTGGAAGCATTTTAGTGGTAATAATATTTCAAACCCAGTACGGTTTGCTTCTTGTTCTGTGGTTTATAAAAGCAGGGCTTAATTCCAGTTCTAGGTCGCCACCTTGTGGTCGAAATTAATACCACATCAAAGAGGAAGCCACACAAACAAGTTTCGGTCCCCAAGTAACTAATTTGCATGTATTTTGTTATTATTAAGAACAGTTTTAAAAGCGTTACGCTTATATTTAGACAGTTATTGACCAGCACCGTGGAAAATAAAATAAAAAAGTTTTGTATTTTGTCTGTCTGTTTGTTGTAATTAGAGCAGAGCGAGTGTGGGGTTCGGTCGCCTGAATGTACAGTCTATCTCCTGGAGTCTCGACTCGGTTTATTTTAAAGAGACAAACCCCCCTAAACGACTCGAGCGACGATAGTGACACTTCAGGTGAGAACAATAACGCTTTGTCATTTCACCCGATCACATCTCTCCATTGTCAGGACGGATAATCCTTTAAAACACCTGTAGGCGCTAACAACGTGCTGATGCCAGGCATCTGCTGCATTCCTCCACTTTAGACCTTAGATCCTGTAAAACCAGCAGGGGTAAAAACTAGCAAGTAAAAAATAAAATCCATACAATATATGTATAGTGAATCTAAATGAATAAAACACATTTAAGAAAAGCAATCGATGTGGCTAAAACATATTTTTGAGACAGCCTACTTATTCTTAAACTGCTATTTCTCTATTCTCTACAATTGAAGTGATACTTTATTGGTTTAGCTCGGGGGTACCTACGTCAGCCTGTGGGGCAATAGTTGAAACAGCCAGTGCTTTTCATAAACAGACCCCAAGGATCCCAAATAGGCATCTTTGTCTTCTGTTTGTCCAGCCTTTCTTCTGCATAATGAAAACTTTGCTCTCCCTGGAGCAGAAGATGCCACTGAACTGGGTGCCTGGTAACGAGACCCTGCACAAACAGAGCAAACCTCCCTCACTGAGCCTCTAGGTGTCCCTTTACTGGGGGCTGTTTAATTGATGCTTAATGGTTGGGGCCAACAGGCTGCACAATTAGGGTGAAATTCTGTTGAGTTAGCAACTGTGCAACAGCCCAAACAGATTCCAATCTTAAATTCAAGAAGCGGCTCACTTTAGCTTAATCCTGTTGAGGGAAACACAATCCCACCCGTGTCAAAATGGCCCTCTGCCCCAGGTGTAGCTGCCACACAGGCCCTGGCTTGTTGCTCTTTATCACAGCCAATGAATTGAAAGGGCCCTCTTGGGCAGACAGCCCAGACTGTGGTTTGGCTAATTAGAGGGTCTGTTTTCTCACAAATATCTATAGTAATTAAAATTAGGCAAATAAAGGCTGCAGTTACAGCCCGTGAAAGAGCAAGATGCAAATTCAGGAAACGGCGACAGCGTGAAAAGCTTGTTTTATCTACAACTTCATTACATTTTCATATGCATGTGAATTCTGTGAAACCCAGAGCTGCACCTGCTGCAAAATACAAGAAGAACTGTTTCTAATTTACAAAAACACCACCAGTAAGTGTGAAACATGACCCCACCTGTCATGTGAGGGCCAGATCTTTTTTATTTGGGACCAGATCACCCTTAACAAACACATTCAACTGCAATTAGGCTGCATTAAGCGCCTGTTAAGTGCTGTTTAACGGCTGATAATGAGATCAGGGCTGATAGGTTATCTGGGTATCTAGTGTGTCAGTGGCATTTTGAAGGCGGCGATGGTCCTGTAATCACATTGTCCCAACTGAGTCTTACTGATGGCTGTAAACAAAGGCTCAGGCTCCCCTCACACAGGGAATTCTCCCTCGTGACAGATTTCACCTTCCAGCATCTGACATCTGTTTAGATTAATGATGAACAGACATTAATTTGTTCAATGTTTTCACACAGATTTGTAGCTTAATTATCTTAACTTAACCCGACTGTGAGACTTTACAGGACAGCTCACCAGCACACAGTCATGACGCGAAAACCTAGAGGTGGAAAATTGCTGTGGAAAATTTCCAAGAAAATTGGTTGAGACCCTTTTCTTCACATGACCACCAATGACTGGAAGTGCTGCATGAGTGACGACAGTGTTTCCCATCTCCATGTCCACAGCGTTTAAAGTGAGGATCACCAAGCCCGTCCCACAATCCTGCCTGGTGTTCTGTCCTACAAAGAGAACTGGGGTCATAGGTGAAAGTGGTGGTAGGACAGAACACCCGGACGGGTTATTGATCTTGCTGGACTGAATTGATGATCCCCAGTTTATAGAGAACCTGGACCCTTCGCCTTGTGTTTGGTGCCTCCTGCAGGACACCGATGGGGAAGTTCTACCAGAGCAGCATGTGTGAAAGATGGAAACCACTTGTCATGCTGGTGTTTACAGTAAATTACCATCAACCAGAGTTCACACTTGCTGTGAGAAAACAATTCCACAGCTTTTTATTTGCCAGAAGTAGACCTCCATGGCCCGTTCTCCTCGCAGGGATTAGCACTGGTTGCTCTTCTGGTGTATTAGATCCATGAAAACAGTCATATAGGAAGAGATTTCTCAGGGTTGGGTGCAGGCGCGGCTAGGCTCAGGTGCCTGAACAGTCACTCCAGTGATACAAAGGTCGCTGGTTCACTCCCGGACCACGTGTCAAACTGTCCTCAATTGTGATACCGAACTTCCAAATAAGCTGCGTGTTTTGTGTGCGAATGTTTGCGATGTTCCAATTGATCACGTGACTGTGATTGGGTGGATGAGGATTCGTAATGAGGGGTCAAAGGTGACTAAAAAAGTGCTCCTTCTCAAAGTCACTGTGCAAATGTCTCGTGTGTTCTGACCCCCCAGTCTTAGGTCACCTGATTGCTCAGGCTCTCCAGCGGCATCTGGAAAGATTCCGCTCCGCTGTGACATCACAGAGGTGTCAGCTGACTGACACACGCGCTGCACCACGCGCCCGTCTGCTGCCATAACCGACGGCTGTTCTGTGCTGAAATATCACCGTCTCCCAATACACACTATCTGTGCGCGGATCTAGAATACATTTAAACGTGCACTGTGAAGGGATTACGGCAAACCCGGGGAAAAATATTGTTTGCTAGCGAGACTGCTCGCAGTGTAAAGGACGTTTGAGTCTATTTAAAGGGGTGAAACATTATGCCTCCGCTGAAGGGATAAGAACATCACATGTATTACGTGTTCAGATGCACCACTCTATATTTATCAAATCATGAGGCCGAATACTCGTCCAAAAACGCCTACCAAAGGACAGTCAGTGCTGCAGAGACGCCAGTCTAACAAGTCTTCACCCCCCTGACTGAGGCCAGAGCAGAGGCAGCGAAGGTAGGAAACCATCATGTGTGGCACATACATGTTAAATAAAATGCATACTCTCATTTGTTTAGCAGCAGCTTATACATAATTTATATGATTAGATATTATTTTTTTTTAAAGGAGA
Organism: Takifugu rubripes; assembly: GCF_901000725.2. NCBI lineage: Eukaryota > Metazoa > Chordata > Actinopteri > Tetraodontiformes > Tetraodontidae > Takifugu > Takifugu rubripes. Next base: position 8,624,670 of record NC_042287.1, read on the forward strand.
AACGACACAAATTAGCGAATGCTTCTCGTTGATTTTGCAGGTCGCTTAAATCAAAATGGAGGCGTTTGAATGCAGCGTGGACATCTGCGACCAGGACTGGACGTCCTTCGTGGCGGAGTGTGAGGAGTGCAACCTGCTTCCTCCTTCATTAGCCAGGCTGGATGATTCGGGGATGAGCGACATTGACGACAAAGTGGGGTTTGTTCAGAAAGTGGAGCTGGCCTTTTCAGAGCTGGACCCCCCACGCTGCGAGGACTCCCCCGCCGATCGTTACCTCTGCAAGCACGGTGTCACGGGAATGGAGAGCATCCTCTCAGGCAGCGAGGAGGACATTCACCTGCAGTCTGTCAATGTGTTCTTTGAAAGGCTGAAAAGTGCTTCGGAGGCCGAGAAGCTCGCCGCGCCAAACCAAACAAGAGCCCCAACACAAAGAGACGTGAAGCAGGAGGCTGGGCACCGTAGTGACGGGCAACGAGCTAACAACGCCGCTCCAATGGAAAACATTCCCAACATAAACTTCCTGGCTGCCGCCAGTGATGCAGCTGCTGGTGAGACCACAGAGCCCATCAACGAGGATGGTGGCGGCATGTCTACCACGCCTGGAGGCAACACCTCGGGCTTCCGGAGCTCAGAACCAGTTGGTCCCGAGGAGCTGAAACAGGCCAAGGACTCAGCTGACGATGAGGTCAAGGTGGCGGAGCTGCGGACGCCTCTGAACATCGTCCAGCAGGAGGAGTTTCCTCCCAAGAAAGGTTTCACCAACTCATCTCGGAGTCACGTAGACACAAAGTGGAAGGACGCACACGCTTCCCTGTCCGACTCAACGGACACGAGCAAAACAGCGAGCCGAGAGTCATCTCCACTGTCATCTGTCAGGAGGAAGAGGGCCAAGAAGAGACGGGCGGAGCCAGCCGAGACTCAGGTCTGGATCAAACCCAGCGACTCGGAGGAAGAGCAGCACGCACGGAGAGGAGGCCTCGGCCTGCCTGTGGCTGAGCGCAATCATTTCTATGCTTTAAAAGTACCACAAAGACACGCAACGTCCGACTTCTCAACCATCAGCAGCCTCCCGGTGAAGCTGTCTGCCAGGGAGATAAAAGTAAAGGATCCGTCGGAAAGCCAATTTTCAGAGAGCATCTTTAGACGGTCAAGGTTCAGTGGAGGAGGCCTTAATGAAGACGGAGCAGGTAATGATCCGTCGCTAATCCCGCTGAATCAGACTGTTGTGTCCGTGCTGAACCGCAGCGGTCACGTGGCACAACATTTGCATCCGGCCAGGCAGTCGCACCTCGACGAGGAAATGATTCACATGTTTTGCTGTGAGAACGAGCAGCAGCGCAGCAGCCACACCGAGAAACGCTCCGCTGCAAACTCACGCCCGGCTGGAGGAGCTGGGAATCCTGGAATTCAGTGGCCTCCCATGCTTACAGACCAGTATGGATCCAGACTGGGACAGAGTTGTCCGTCTCTGAGCAGACCCGACTCCCCCAACGCAAAATCAAACCGTATGGATCGTACCAAATCCACCGACTCCAATTCACTGCCTGATAGACGCTGCCTAGCTCCATATCCGCCCCATTCAGATGCAGACATTCCAGCTCGGCCCCCAGTGTTGCTGTCGTCCTCTGATTTAGACGTTGTATCTGGTGGAAGCGCAGGGGCCGAGAGGGCACAAACGCCGGCAGCCGCCCCGCCAGATCTGCACATCTGTGAACATTCACTAACCAGCCTGACAGATATCACTCCAGTGTCGTCCTGCTGTACTCTGGACACAGAATCAGGCGTGTCGCTGTCAAATGGAACCATCACAGACCTCTCCTACAGTTCCTGTTTGTCCGTTAGCCAAAATGACTCCCGATGTTCGGGAGAAAAACCATCACCAACAAAACAGCAGGAGGAGGAGGAGAGGTCAGCGCCTGAGGCAGATGATGCCGCTGCACCGCCTAAAGCAGAAGGAAAACCCGACGACGCGCCTGATTCAACACATTCAGTGTTTGCTATGTCTTCTTTTTGGAGTGAGATGGAGAAACTGACGATTAACGACATCCTGGGTTTACGTAAGATGGAGCAAACTGCTTCTCTGAGCGCCCCCCCGCCAGTGGAGGAGAGCGAGAAGCCTGCAGAGTTTGTTCTGACTGATTCAGGCCTTTACACCGATGCGCTTAAGCCTGGACAAACCGGCGTCGCCGTCCCTTCAGGGAGCCGCCCCCTCCCAGTGGGCCAGAGTGCTAACAGCTACAGCAGCATGGCGACAGCTACAGGCTTCCACTCCAGCAGTGGCCCAACATCCTTCAGGAGGATTTGTAAAACTGTCAGCATGCAGAATCTCTGCTCTCTGGAGTCTGTCCGCCTCAGCCAGAAGGACCAAACACTGCCGAGTCTGGATGAAGAAGACTTGGAAAAGGTGGGGCGTTTTCCTGACGGACCCGTGTCCGACACGGAAGCGGGCGGCTACAGCGTCTCTCTCGGAGGGATCTTCCAGTACATTTTTGGAAAGCAGTCAGCTCCTCAGCGTTACACGGGCGGCGCGCCCTCCCTCCACACGGAAGGATATTCCCTCGCTGAGACCTATGACCACTTCATGTCAGACTGTAACGCGGACAGCACCCTCGAGCCTCTTGTCCCAGCACAGGCTCGGTCCAAGGGCGGCTCCCGCTCAGCCAGCAGAACGCTGGAGTTCCCAGAGGCGTATGAATACTTCTTCGCTTCCTCATCGTCCGACGAGTCTGCTGCAGAATCTGATGGAGAGGAGGACAGCGGTCCAGCGAGGGTGGTGGGGAGGCTCAGGAGAACATCGAATGCTTCGGAGCTCTCTACAGATATTTATGATAATTTCTTCACCGACTGTGATTTCGAGCAGAGTTCCTTTTGGACGAACACCTTCTCCTTCAGGAACCTGCTGTTTTCCGGATCCACGGAAGAGCGACGGACTGTTTCAGGCTCCTTTGTGCCTCAGAGGCCGAGCGGCTTTCAAATTACAGTTAATTCTGGAGAAGCTCCGGACAACGAAGACTGGATGTTTTCTGATCTCTACCCTGTTGAAGACGGCCTTTCACACATGCTGCCTCCGCATCCTTTCACACATGAAGACCTGCAGGTGGCTGTTCCCAGTCCAAGTAAGTCCAGTTACATCACCAGCTGCCACACGTCACCACACGAGCACAGATGAGTGATTAGGTTCGAGCACATGCTTAAACAGCTCTTCTGGGTTTTTACGCCGTTCTGAAATGGATGGGGCCTTGACAGTAATCCAGGTTTGCTGTCGCGTAAAGGTTTTCCTTCGCTCGTGGACAGTTATGATTAGGAAATGTAATCTGCTCAGTCAGCTGTTAAGAGCCGTGACCAGAGATTCTCTTACAGCAGCTGCCACGGGGACGCTCGCCGCAGGCGCGCCGAGAACGACTGTCGGACGTGATAAGTCGACTTCAGTCCATGAGTGACCCCACTAAGCTGGTTGCAGAAAGCTCTTAATCATTTGGCTGTGAAGGGAGATCACATTTGCTCAATTCGATGTATTTAATATCATCTTTAGATGGTCGTCAGATATCCTTTCCGGTTTGGAGAAAGTAATCTGTGTTTGGTTTAACTGCAATAAACAGCATCATAACAGGAAGTCGAGACATTTAGCCACGACCTCTCATAGAATAAACATGTGAGAACCCTTAACCAGGGTAGCAGCTGAGGTTTGTCATCAAATGTCATGTTTTCATTATAGAATGAGACAGAACTATTATTGTCATCACAGAAATAACCCTTCATCCAAAACATGGCACCTTTGAGAGGAAAAGGCCTCGTTCTACTACAATGTTACGCACACGACTGTTGCATTCAACAACATCGCCACTAGGCGTCGCTGTTTGTCACAATCCTCTGTTTTCTTTAAAGGGTTGGACGCCCCCCTCCTTCCCCTGAAACAGTCAGACATGTGTCTGGTTTGCATTGCGTTTGCTTCATGGGTCCTAAAGACTGCAAACCCACAGGTTGGAGATGCCTGGAAGGCTGGTATGTTGTAAAATATGGGAAATGGAATACCAAATTGTATTTTTATTTACTTTTACAAACCCCAGTAGTTACCTCTTCTTCTTTAAAGAGTGCAACTGGGGCTTTAGCACACTGTAGCATCACATGCACGAGTATGTGGCCATTTGCCTGTCAAAGATACTTTTTAATCTATTTTGTTAATCATATTTTACAGAAATAATAGATCCATTCAGGAGCATTTGATACTGTTAAAACTGCATTCAAATCTATCAGCATTTATTTCATTTATTTGTTTTTAATTGGTTTTAATGGTCAATGTTCAATTTGCACTCAGTTGATTTTAACTTTCAAAATGCCTTAATAACTATGACCTAAATTCTTGAAATAGCTGAAAATATATAAATACTACTGCTAACCTTTGACATGAATACCCACCCTTTTTGTCTTATTTTTACAGTTCTTCTTGCCAACGTGAGTGCTCTGTCTGCCATCAGATATCTGAGGAAATATGTCAAGGACACAGCAGCCAGCGAGGACATATTGCATGTTGACTCCTAAAGTCTCCAGCAATAAAAGACAATTCACACGTGCAACATCAACGTGTTGATGAGGACATGATGAGACCCTGCCTGTACAGGAGCAGGAGAATCATATATGAGGGACTATCCTTTGAGAAATGTGTTAAATGCTTCATGTGCTTTTGCTTGTTTGTTCTGTTCACATAAAAACAGGAGCTGAAAGTCACATATGTTCCCTGGAGATGCAGGTTAGGACAGGTTTATTCAGAAGATGAGTCAAAATGTGATAAAGGGATTAGAGGTTCTATTTTCCCAACCTAGGAAACATGGCTGGATTATATTTATCTTCAATCAAGGAACAATCTTTTCATAGGTAATGTTTTTCTCTTTTGGTTTCTTTAATTCTGTTCTGTGTTGTTCTTGGGACTGTATTCTGTGCCAGTACAAGTATGATTTTATGAAGAGTATTTTATTTTAGATTATTATTTCTGTGTGATAATTCTACTGAGTATCTTACCTACAGTTTTGACCATATATTTGGTTAGCGCAATGATCCCTTTAGCCCCTAGGGGGCAGCATACACCCTTTTATGCGCTCTTTACTCTTTACTTTGGATTCAAAGCCGTGACCTTCTCACCCCTGATTCACGCAGACATCAGATGGTCTAAACATGTGTGGCTGTTGAGCAGACACATGAGACTGAGGTCTGTGGCTGTAGCAAATTTATTACTTCATTAAAGGAAGTGCTTCCTTCGTTGCTATCATCGATTCATTGCTTTTTCAAATTTACATCCTATTTTGTTTTGAAAGATTCACGTCCAGATTAGCTTCAGCTGAGGCATGTTGAAACATAAAAAACACACCGTTGTAATTGATATTAGCAAATATTAGCATTTGCTTAGAATTGCCTGATACATAGGCAACTATACAATCCTGCATCTTTGACAGCTGCATCAAGTGTAATAATCAACCAGAAGTAAACAATGTGTTCTCATTTTTATTTAAAAATATAAATTAACACGTCAAACAAAGCTGGAAAGATAGACCAGAGTAGTGATACAGACATAGGTACCATTCAGGACAGTAGATTGATGCCTTGTTAACTTAACAGGATAAATAAACAACATTTTTCAAAAATATGCACATTTAATAAGTTATTCATCTTTTTGGAATGCTTTTGTATCATCAATGTGGAACAAAACAAACCAAAAAAGAGAGAACTGGACAGCATGTTAAACAACACTTTAAATATTTCATCATAATGCAGTTGTTTTTATTTGCACTACGTGAGCGCGATGACACAGAATACTGCGATCATTACACGTTATTGTCGTTATAGACTTTGTTTTCCTCTATTTCAAATGCTACATGTCAACAGTAGGAAGTCTGCTTCCCCCTCCTCGTCCAGTACTTGCACTCCCTCCCCTGCTCCACCACCCAGCGTGTGACAACACATCCGGATTTGCCGGTTCATACTGTACGCAGGCCGCGCCGGTCGGCTCCCTGATAGAGATCTGTTGTTTGCACACGTCCAGACAAGTGCTGGCCTATTGTTTTGTTTTATGACCATCTCTGCTGCGTTGCCATGACACCCAGGCCCCTGGCCCCAAAGTCTAATCCTGTCCGGTGTGTTGAATTTCCAGACGTCGGCTGAATCATTCCAGTGTCGCAGTCGTACTCCCAAATGTTGTCATAGTCGATTTCCTGGTCGTCGGGCTCGCTGGGTTCGAGGTACGAGTGGCAATCTGTAGGAATGATGGGAGAGTGAATTAGACACACACACACCTCAGCCAGACAGAATCAGAGACGGTGTAAATCACCTCGTATCATAAAGTACTGCTATTACAGTCCGCTGCTCTTCACCTACATTTGTTATGCACAACAGCAGGGAAGTATGCAGAAGTCAATTATTGTCTAATTACAGCACAGAAAATTGCATCATTGTGAGTCTGTTTTTCTGACTGATAGGAGAGGTGGCAGGTGACTGCGTAGCCGCGCACAGCTGTCTGCTGTCAGTCATCCTGTGGGTGAACAGGGATTCTCCCACGGAGCTTCACTAAGCTCTTCAGTGGCACGTTTGTGGATTTCCTGTGCTTTGTACTCTCCCCTCTCTGCACTCGCCGACGGCCGAGAGATTTCAGTCAATCAAAAATAGACACGGTGAATTCAGGAAAGCCGACTGTTGTGTAGCTCACACGTGTGAGGGAATCTGACGCCTCGACGTTCAAAATATTGGGTGTTGCTTCGCAGTATCGCTACATTTTATTTAGCTGCTGACTCACTACTGCGGCGCCAGTATGGAATCGGAGGATAAACGGACTTAACTAAAACTAGAAAATGGGGACTCCTCCTCAGCGTTAAAGAAGGCCTCCTTCGTGTTTGCTTTGATCATTTAAATAGTGATCAAAGGCGACGGAAGCGTGTGTATATGTCTTCGAAAATGCTAAATATGCTTTTGCCTCAGCCAGCACACCCTTTCCAAACAACAGAATCTTTCATCAGGTTTATGATTGCATTCCTTGTGCTCATACCTGGGGAGTAACTGTAAGGTGTGTACGATGTATTCCTCACACAGCTGGAAGGCAGAGCCATCTGCAGATGTGAAAACAGAAGTCAGTTTTGCCTGCTGTGAGCAGCTGTAACATACGTACTGGGAGTACTGGGGCGTGTCACAGACCTGCTCCTGCAGCTGGCCGGGCACCGGCAGCAGCTTCAGCCTCCACACGGCTTCGGCCCTCTGCTCAGCCTGCCCCTGACGGCTCTCTGTCTCGGGGCCCAAAGCGTCTCCCCTTGAATTGGTCAGAACCAGGCTTCTCCTGTTGCGCTTGCCCAGCGGAGGAGTGCAGAGCTGGAAGGATGGAGGCAGGAGCTGCTGGTCCTGCTGGTGTGGATGGTGCTGAGGAACACGCCAGGGTACGACAGATATTAGCACAGGAATCAGGAGATGGTAAATGTCTTTGGTTTGCAGATGCAAAACGACTAAGTATAAACTCCGTCTTTGAAATGAGATCCAGTGATACCGGTGACCCACTTACCCACTGGCCTCGTGCACTGGCCTCGTCCAGGCAGTTGATTTCAGGGCTGCAGGGCTCATCGTAGAGGGGGGACAGCGGCTGTCGCGGGGCGCACATGTCCGAGTGGCGCTGCGGGTTCAGGGAGTAGTTTAGGGATGTCTGAGGAGTACTCCAGCTGTTAGACTGATCACAAGAGATCCAAGAGTTACTTTCAAACCCAGTAATGTATAAGAATCACAGTTAATCGGTCCAATCTGCCTGACATATTTCTCTGCCGTACCGAGCTCTGTAAGGTCACGGATCATAATCACTAAATCCGCATTTAAAAATCAGATTACAAATTACCGGTTTTGAACTAATGCCATTCATGATCCACAGTAATCCCATCTGTCTCCTTTTTAGCAGTCAGCGTTTTGTGTAAGAGCGTTTTTATCAGTCAGTCGAGCGGCAGCAACGCGCAGGTACCCTTTAAGCACCGGAAATCCTTCAGAATTGGTGGCTAATGATTTACAACAGCCTCTCATCAGGAACCAGATTGATCTTTTAACCCCAAGTTAAAGCACAAATGCCACCGCTAACACGTGTTGACGCCTCCATCTCTCCCGGCTGGCTTGTCGTGCCTATTTCAGTTCCTCCTCACATGACATGTAAAGTAAGTCAACAGTCCCAGAGGTGTATTTTGTTATCGCGTTTAACGGTCCGACTGAATTACCTTGACCAGCGGGACTTTCTCCAGCCGATGGCTGCTGGCGTGGTGCACGGCAGAGTAGGGCGTGCTGTAGATCTGAGATAGGACCGAAGCCTCGATGGGCTGGAGGTAAGAGCCGCGCTGAGGGGACGAGTAGCGCACGGACAGAGGTCGTAGGTCGTGCTCCGGCCTGGTGTGGGAGGATACGCTGTTGGTCCTGCTGCCCAGCCGGGTGGTTTCGGTGGAAGAGGGTCGACTGGAGGTGTACTGTATATGCAACAAAAGGCAAGGACGGAGTCAGCACAACACAGCTGAGGGCTGAGCCAGCTCGTGTCAAGCTAACTGGCTTCAATGGGCAAACTGGAGGCGTGTGGGTCACACTGAACGGGCAAAATGATTGTTTTTGAATCGTCTTCCTCTGAAACAGGTTAAACTGTAGCTCTTAGTTGATAATTAACTAACGTTACATTCATTTTTAGGAAGGAGCTGCTGCTCAGTATTGTTTTAGCAGCATGAAGCCAACTCCTAACATGTTTGTGTAAATATTGTTTATTGGCTCAGGAAGCCTTGACTACGCCTGACTTACACAGAGCGGCTCTGAATATCCTGGGGAAAGAGGGTCTTCTTTATGAACGGGTAAGTGGAGGTTGTAGGAGCCACGCCCGCTCGATTGTCTGAACTCGCTGTGCTCTTGACTGGCTCCGCTCCACCTGCTGAACTGTGGAGTCTAGATAACAAAGCAAAAGTGAGGAAATTGCATATCTGAACGGTTTCTCTTGCACTTGTTGCTCTTAATCCCTCCGCCCACAGATCCACACGGCAGTTTGGCTCGCCTCACCTCTCTGTGTGTTGGGGTGTAGATGATGTCATACACCGGGGGTGGAGGGGTGAGAACCGGCACATCAGCAGCTTTGAAATGCCGGATCCAGTCACAGAACTCTGTCCTATCCAGACACGACACCACGATGGGGTTGATCAGCTTCCCTGGGAAGAGAGGAGGACAAAGCCTGTCATTCGGCCCATTCGCTGGCTGGAATGTGCTACGGTCAGACTGTGGTTCTGGGCATAAGACCAGCTCATTCATGGGGGGGTAAACACTGTGACACCAGTAGATTCATGGAAAAGGGCACTCGAAACACGCGTAGGAGCGTGCACTCACGAGGATCCCTTTAAACTTTAAATGGCAGCTGAATGAGCGTGTTTACCTTCGATCATGAAGGTGTTGGGCCTGACGTCTTGACAGGGCGTGGTCACGGTTATCATGTTGAGTGGAAGTTTCCCCTGTAATCACGGTGACATGTTAACACAAAGTTGAGGGAAGCGCTGGTGCAGCGCTGGTGTGATTAGGAGCAAAGAGGGGTCACCTTATAGAAGAGCCCGTCGTTCTCCTCTGACAGGATGATCAGCGTGGATGGATACATCACCAACAGCCTGTCGCTCTGGTCCTGAGGACACACCACAAACAGGCCACTCGTAGATTAATACTCTGTTCAGTTAGTTGTCCTTAAAAGCCCCTTTGAAGAAGGATGTTCCCTCCAGTTGGACCAGTTAGTGGGGCATTTAAAGGTGCGGCAGACTCAAAGTTTATATTTCTTTGGCGGAGGGTGTGTCCGGACAGACAGCTGACATTCCAGCTGTGAGGTGAGTCGAGTCGCTGCATGAGCCGGGCAAATGCCTCTCCCACACCCATGCCCTAATTCTCACGTACATCAATCGGTCTGCCGCCATTTTCCACCGAGAATCGCACCCCAGCGTTCGTGCAAGTCACGTTGTTGTGGTTACATTTAATGGCTGCCAAGTGTTGGTGTACCAGTGTCACGTATCGGCAGGCACCCGTGATTTGGTTAGCTAATTTGCAGTTGCAGACATGGTTGCAGACCAGCAGGAGGGTAAATGTGTTTTGTGTAACAGAGGTGGCATCTGCGCAAACATTTAACCCACCCCGGCTCCCTCCCTCTTTACTGCGTTACAGTGAGGTAATGAGCGTGTTGCACAATCCCAAACCTGCTTGAGTCACCTGGATTTAAGGCTAATGTGAAAAGTCCCCAGAGTTTGGAAACACGTATCATCAGTTGTGGTGTGTTCCTCTATATTTCAGTAAACAGGCAATGATTCATCGTGCATGAGTACCTGACAGGGCAGGTGTTGCAGGCGCACTTTAGTGACATAGGTGATGGCCCCTAGACTGTCCCGCTGGGAGCCCTCCCACTCGTAGATGGGCTCCCTGTTGATGGAGTTCCTCAGCTCCTCTCTGCCTTCGGGGGTCTCTTCCTGGTTTAGCTGCCAATGAGAAGAATAAATATGAACTCCCTCTATTCTAAAGCAAATGTTGAATCAAGCCACTTTGTTCCGGAAACATTCTGCTGTTTGTTCATGCAAAAAAAAAAAAAGCCAACTAAGGTAAAAATCATCAAAACACGTATGTTCTATGATTGCGAAACACGCGTGGGGGTGTGGTGCCAGGCGGGAAGGTTGATTTGACTCTAACTCTGATGTGGTGGCTGATCCCTCAGATCCTGGACTTACTGGGCTTAATTTATTTTCAGAAAGAGTTGAAGCCCGAGCGTTTTCCTGGCAAACTCAGCGGGTAGATTAGGCTGCCATTGCATTCGCATTTAGCTGCCTTTCAGCCCACCCCGCTTTTGGCACCCTCCTGCCAACACAGGCGCTCAACGCCGCCGAAGGCGCTTCACAGAACCATCACCTGCGTGTGACAACTCGTGCTCTCGGTTGTGTCGCGCAGGTTATGACAGAGATAGATTTGACACATTCCTCTTTGGAGTTTATAAATACTGTCCCAGATACTCCTCAGTGTCAGCTTTCTCCATCCATGACGGAAAAACCAGACAGATGAAGGTGTACCGTTCCAAAGTCTACTCACACTACAAACACTGTGAGAGCGTGGTGTAAATATGCCTGTTGGAGCTCGATGTCAGCCTTGTTACGTGCAATATCCTGTAACTTACCTTCACTCTGGTGTAGTTTCTGGCGGCGATCGCGGTTCCTCCGTTGGCCTCGATGTTCTCTTTGAGCAGACCGAACCACAGGTCCATCTCTTCCTGGTTGCCACAGTAGACGATGATGGGATTAAGGCTGACACCTGCAACATGTTCAAAAATGGAAAGTGTAACTGGAGCCTGTCATTATCAGCTTTTTCCAGACAACATTCTGCTATGGAGGTAAATCGGCGAGGGTTGCCCTCAATCTGCTTCCTCGGAACAGGTTATGTAATACGTCCAATAAATGCTAGCACATGTTCGAGACGGCCAACCGCATCCGAGACCCTCCTTGACCTTCTTCGTTTGGTATTTAAAAGTCTTGGAGGGCCGTCCTCCCACACACAGCTTACCCAGGAGTAAAGGACAGGAGCTGGGATAAAAAGAATTGGAATCCCCCTCCGTCTATCAGTCCCACACATACCAGAGATAACCAGCAGAGATAGCTTGTTTTTTTCCAGCCCCGTGGCTTTGTGCTGACGGGAACTGAAGCTGAATGCTTATTATTAAACTTTCTTTTTGGACCATAAGTTTCTGTTTTGAAGAGGCAGGACATTGGGGTGTTTGGTTACATTTCAGTGAAATAGGTGTTTTTTTTAATCTAGATTAATTCATTCTTTATTATTCAGTCATGTGGCATATTCCCGGAATTTTCACATTTCTCGTAGTGCGTCTGCTTCATCACTATTGAACTCACTTTGTACCCACTACACAATAAAACTGATTCAGAGGTTTTGGCCAACTCAAGCGAAGAGTCAGGCAGAGAATCTCTGCATCGCGTCTCACTTGACTCACAATTCCGTCATTGTTTTCTCTTCACGTTTCCTGCCACTGATGTCTCCCATACGGCAAATAAGACTCACGCTGAACAAAGCAATCAAAGTGATGAAGACAGCGAGGAAACGGAGACGTCACAGCACGAGAAACCGATGGGTGTCAATATTATAACAGCAGAGCGGTTTCAGATATCAGTAAGGCTAACGCAGTAAAAACACACATAGACACTTATCGGCCAGTGTAATCTTTCCTCACATTTAATTTGTAATGTGATAACTCAGCCCGGACCTCTCGCTGGGTTTCCCAGGCAAAGATCAAAGTTATCTATTTAGAGGGATCATATTGTTTTAGCCGTTCGGCTCACATGCTGAGTGCATTTCTGTCGGCATTAACCTGAGCAGGCTTTGGAATGTGCCACAGATTATATGTAGTGACAAGGTTAAGAGTGGTAGCAGAGCTTTTCTGCACGACAGCTGGGCCGACTTTAGCGCACCTGTCGTCTAACAAGCAGGGCCTTTAAGGCTACTTTGGCCCCCTAACCGAGGGCGAAGGGGGCTCGGCTCTAGTTAGTGTTGGGGTTGAGAGGAGGTGAAGAGGGTCGCAGCACCTTTGAACCGCTGGAATGTGACAACACTGGAAAAGCTGTGGATTGGAAATAGCCCATAGTTTGGTGCAGGTTCGAGCAGGACTGACAAGTTCTGCTTTGATCTATAGCTGATATGCCGGGGAGGTATTTTTAGAACAACACGAGAGGGCAAAAATAGCGACAAATAAACTGGGAATAATGTCAGAGGAGGATGAGGACGCCAGTTCGCTCAGCTTTCTACTCTCAAAGTCAACCGTGGCTTGTATAAACATCCTGCTGGATTAGGTGGTTACAGTAAGTGTGAGTGAAGAAGACTTGACATAGACGGTCGAAATCGCAGAGAGATGATTGAAACCGTTCCAGGCGCACGCGCTAACACCCACACGTGTCTCTGCTGAACGTACCATTTATCTGAAAGGCAAATTCCTGGGGCTGGCTGTGGTTGCAGTTCTGCTGCAGGTTGCAGATTGTGAGTTCCTTCAGTGGAAGAGTTCCCTGCACAGAGAAACAACACAAAAAAGAGGCAATTTACTCTTTTTTTCCTTTACTCTTATGCTTGAGGTGAGCTAGTCTTTCAGCTCAAACCGATAATAGTGGACCGATAATAGTGGATCAATGCCGTTACCGATGATTTCATGTCTGCATTGCCTCTGCTGACAATCATACTGTGACTAATACGCCGCAGCACACAAGCGCTGAGCTGTTTTTATTTTTACAGTAACACGGAGCCTTAAGTAGGAATGATTAATGGATGCTCAGACGTTGCAAGACAAGAAGGAGCATCATCACACCATCTGTTTATCAACACAGCTCCGGTTGACAGGTTCACGCCAACCCAAAACTCCCGTCTAGACGAATCCAATTGAACTGATTAAAACAGATGAATCAATAGAAGCATTGTCAAATGTAAAGCCGCAGCTGCATAATATGCATACATATTATGTAAAAGAATCTCACCTGGTAGGTCAATCCGGTTGGGTTGTTGGAGACAAAATGCAGGTGTGTCTGGAACAGATCCAGGTAGCAGTCATGTACATCCTGTAGAGATAATGTGTAAAGTCGGAGGGTGGGGGGGTGTTAGTCAGCGGTTGATAACAAAACACCTCGGTGTGAGAGTTAACGTGTTGCAAGTTAACTGTAATCCCTCCACTGAGTGCTGTCAGAGCACTCTTATTGTGTGGGCAGCTTCTTAATCCCAAACTAAGCTCTTGTTTCCTGTGCAGAGAAATGATGACTGAGAATAAACTTAATAAATCATATTACTGCGAAGGTGAAGGTGAAGAGAGGATTCAAAGAGGGCAGATTGACACAGTTATGGTTAGAAAACCTGATTATTTATGTCGTTTAGGTCCTTTAAGGTTTGGGGTTTGGGGCAGACGTTTTGCAATAATGAAGGAATTTTTGTCGTGAAGGGTACGACACGATTTAACGACCGAATTGTTCACGTGTGGTTTTTCGCAGCATTTGTAATCGTCGTTCCCTGGCTCTGCGGTAAACAGCCTCAGAATGCCGTGTTCCCTCGCGGCTGCGGCAGCATTCCTCTCATGTATCTTTGAACTTTTTGAGCTGTTGTGTCACAGCTCTGGCAGGCTGCGTTTCCCCACGTCCTCCGCCGCTTCCTGAGAACTCTCTTCTTCCCCCTGACGTTTGCTCCCATAGGTATTTCGCAACTCCGGCAGAAGCGCACAAGTCCAAACACAGGCTGGAAAACGGATTACATTATTCACGTTCAGCCACTACGTCAATGCCAGCTGTGAGTTTCAGTGAGCTGGTTGGCTCGAGAACAACATCCTGTTGGTCTCCATGTGTGCTTTATATGAGACACATTAAGGAGCCGTGGGATGTGTCATCGGAGTCTTGGTCTTTGTTGGACACCGCAGCCACAAATATACTGAGATTTACTGACTTTCTGTCCTGTGCGGTTGTAAATACGCTGTTTTGTTGCAATCACCTGGCAGTGGAGGAAGCGGAAGCGAACTTTGGAGCTGTGAATCATGCGCCCATAGTTCTTCACGTTGATGCTGCTCTTCTTCCAGCCACTGGCCGGGTCGTAGGGTGGATCCCATTTTATGTTCTCTATCGTCTCCAGATCTTTATGGGACATTTCCTGCCACAGAATCACAATGTTATTCATGTTAATGCGGCACTGATACACCAGACGGACCTCTGAAGTTGGAGGTGTAGACAGAGAGCCGCGTTCTTACCTTCCTGGGGGTGACGGTGCAGAGGATGTTGATGATGCTGTTCGACTTCTCCTGCCCCTCTTGGGGATTCTTCTTGCGAAACAGCCGACTGCTGCAGAAAAGAGAGCAGAAGCGAGTGTTACGCCTCGCTACCGTCACCGGGCCTCCGCGCTGCATCTCAAAGCCGTCAGAGATCGTTTGAATTGGGGTTTGTGTCTCATGTAAATGGGCCAGAGCGCCGTCCTCTGTCCTCATTAATGACGATCATTTAAATGACAGGAACAATCAGGTCCTGTGTTCCTGATAGGGGCTGTCCACAGCAAAATCAGCATTCAATGTCTCTCTTGTTTGGCGTGACCCTCATCTGTTACCACCAGTGTCAAAGCCCCCCTGCTGCATTGATAAGGCACTGGGATCGCTTTTACAACCCCAGCCTGGAGTTTATCTCCGCATCTGCGCGTGTGTACATGTGCTAATGTCCCAAGGGCAACAATATGGCCTTTTGTTCGCCCGGTGGGAACTGAGGTTGGTCTATTCAGGAAGTCGGTGTCCAGCATCGATCACTGATCAGCTGAGGGTGACGTTCCACTGCAGCCACTTTTATTCATTCTCATACAGGTGAGATTTGCCCGGTAAGGTTTGGAAGGATGACACTCCTCAAGTCACTGCTGTGGAGTTCACAGCTGCTCCTGCTTTCTCCTGATCCACCAGCGTTCAGCAGACAAGCAGGAAACACTAAATATAGCAACCACTGTGAACCACTTTTGGGTTTCGGAGCATTTTTCTCTTGGTACGTTTGCCGAAGGCTGACTGACTCATCAGGGAGCGAGGCAGAGTGAGAAAAAGGTTAATTAGAATCAGATGTGTTGGTCCAATAGCCCGGACTGTACAAAAGACATGCCCGGACACGTGAAGGTAGTCTTAAGTGGACCCACTTCCACCCTTCAGCTCCTGATTCACCCCGGGGTCAGCTCATGACCGGAGCTTTACTCATATCATGTGTCATAAAGCAGACATAATCCTAATGAACTCTAATTTGACACATATGATCGGGGTAACAAATGAGGTCAGCTCCTGGTTTTGGAGGGAAACCGGACTCGCTGACAGCTGGACTATCACCTCAGAGGGAGACAAATGGCAGCGGGATTGTTGGGCACCATTCAATCTGGGCAGTATACCCAGTATTACCAGTTGGTCCCAGTCACGGGCTCAGAACTATTCACAACCTTTGATTCACCCCACTGCGGACAGAAAAACCAAGAATTCCCTGCAGCTGTAACAGAGTCTGGAATAACACCCAGCTGTCAGAAACAGAGGGAGGACCCGGAGGTTCCTACCTGTTCCTGCGTATGAAGCTCTTGCTGGAGAATCTGAAGTTATGCTGGGGGACGCATGACATGGAGCTCCCCATCCTGCCGCGGGTCCTTGGGGCTTGGCTGAGACTCTGAAACCAAGTGTAGTCCGTCTGCAGAGGGTGGCGTTAATCCAAGAGCGCTGTGTGCTCGCCACTGGAGTCACGCTGGTACTGAGCAGGGAGTGTGCAGGGTTAGAGCTGAGGCCGGTGAGTGTGTGTTTGCGTAAAAGGGGTGGGGTTTGCCTGCTGTGTGTGTGAGTGTGTCTGCATGTGTGTGTGAGTGTGTCTGCATGTGTGTGTGGGTGTGTCAAACCAGCAGGAATCAACACCTCTACTGAGCAGCCTCTGTCTGTTAAATCAATCCAAACAACAAAGACTGGAGCATTGGGGAACGAGTGTGCCATTTCACACCCTTCAGGGGCCAAATGGTTCTTATTGTTGCCCCCCCCCACCACAGTCAGTGGCCACTCATCCCACTGGATGGTGTGGCTGTGGCAGGGGGACGATGGGAGCCTCCACCGACATGCCTAGACATGAAAAACATCACCAGACTCACGTATTCTATTTACTTTTGTTCTGGATAATATTGTTACATTTTCTGCCTTGTTTTTATTTATGTACATTTATAAAATAAAAGGGAAGATTGAAGGAACAGACACAATATAGACACAACAGAAATCGAGTTAGTGATTATTCATCCCTGACTCACAGCGGAACATGGAAATTTTCAGCGTTGACCTTAATTCAACACGTGGCGGGATCAGTCAGGCCTCAGAGGTCAAACGCTCGTGATCGCCGCGGGTGTGTTCGATTAGCTCACGTCTGTTGTCATCTGCCATTTCGAAATAAAGAAAGATAAGAAACCCTGGCTGGCGGCTGGCATCGCCGCTAACGTGCTGGGCTGGATTGTTCAGACGGATGCACCTGAGGCAGCAACAGTCAACGGCGTGCTAAAGTCAACAGGGGGGTTATTGTCTCGTGACAGACGTGCACATAATTTAGTGTTTATAAAACAAGACAGAGACGCGAACGCGAAGCGTCAAACAGACAACCCAGTAACTGACTGAAATCTACAACTGACCCACGGTTTTATAGATGAATGACTCGTTTCACCTCTAAAAAAAAATCTATTTAACAGTGGAGACGCAATGTAAAACAACACTGTACGTATCTATGTGAGCTTGGGGGTTAAAGAAAGCAGCTGGGTGATGCTGAGAAATGTCCAGAATGACTCAAGTGTTGTTGTTTTCCATAAATGATGAAAGCATCCAACAAGGGGAAAAGGAAGGAATTTTCTTTCTGAGGTCATTCTGTCGTCAGCCAGAGGTTTCAGGTGAGGTGCAACACGTTGCTCCAGAATTACAACCGTCAGATAAGGTGCACAGGTTTTACGAGACGCCTGAAGTAAAACAGAAACTAGAACTAAATCATCCCTATTAGGTCAGATGGGGAAAAACCTCTCAGTCAAGCGTCTGCCGTGAGAAAACTGATGAAAAGGATGATTAGATTTAAATACTCCTGGTATCTCTGGTTTGGGAACTGCCAGACAGGTTTGATTGTACTTTGAAAGACAAAAGATTTAAGAAAATAAACTCTCGCAAGTGCATTTCAGGCAAAATGTGATTAAATTATGGCCTGTTTGACAGTCAACATGGTAAATATTACCAGTTAGCGCCACTTTTTGGAGCTAACTCTTCCAAATGTTGCATCTTTTCCAGCACGTCGACACATACGCACAAAATAATGCTTTAGGGAGTTTCAGTTTCTTCCAACTTGGGATCTGTTATTACATGTTTGTAGTCATAATGACTGATAGGTACAAATGTTTTGGGGCCGGTCGGGGAAAGAGCTTCTACACGCTAAACAGATTCCAGTAAACGTCCTGGTGGTGTCTTTGGTCTTTCGGTACCAGATATTACAGGTTTATTGGGCCACAGTCATGCTCAGAGTTTACAAAACCCCCACATTTTTACCTGGTCATAATCATTAAATGCTTTATTACTAGGCAGCAATGTTAATTGGACTCTAAAGGCAAAACCTGCCTGTGAATGATCCTGCATTCCTGTCCACAGACGGTCTCACCCCATTCTGTGAAACAGTGGGAAGAAAAGGAAATGCCGATTACTTTGCCAAAAGAAACACTATTGTGAAAGACAAACAGCCCATTTGTTTCTTTTCTGCTGCATGGATTCCTGAATGAGTGGTTTATAATCATAGCGGGATTTCCTTCCACAGGTGATTACTCATATTTCTTTTTTGTTCCAGTCTGTTTAGTACAAGGCAATATCGCAAACATGGAGTTTTTAATAGTTTATATACAATTTGGACCACTAATATTGTTTTAATTTATTCATTTTAATCAGTTTAAGTCTGGTGTCATCGCCTCCCAGTGGGTCAGACTGGGCCTGTGCTCGAGAAGTGGCTCCTCGCTGTTTATCCACACTTGGTGGGGGAGACAGAACGGTGCTAAAGTCACACCTCAGGCCACTAAAACGGAGTCTGGATACGAGGCCTCTAACATCAGGTGTCCGAAAAAGAATCCAATGTGCCAAAGTTCTCACACGAGCCCACCATAAAGGAACCTTAATTGGACCGGGGCCCTCCTTTGAAGGCCTGGTCACTCAAAGTCAGACCTGATTTGGTGGTAAATTTAGACAGACGCGATGTGGAAAATGTGAGCCATCAATCAAGGATTGAATCACTGATTCGTTATCTTGTTCTGGTGTATTCTTTAAACTCTTCTGCATTAGCTGCCAGATGTCATCTCACAGTAGGTATGGAGATAAGGGCTCTGCAGCAGCCGAGGACAGGGACAAGCACAAGCACAGGAATGCTGGGAGGAATGGCACCCCCGCCCTCCTGGATTTGCTGCAATAGCACTTTTCATTAGCATCTCCATAGCTGCGCAACCGAGCATGTACATTTAAATATGAACAAACATTAGAAGGACTTTAAAACTCATGTGAGACTTGGAACGCAGCAGACACACAGCTCTTATAGAGTTCAGATTATCATCATAATTTCTCCGCTGGCTTGAATTCAGTAATCTAATAAATCTTTATAGGCATATACAGACATTTAGGTTAAACAATGACTGATTTAAATTAGATGTCTTGCTAATGTTATCTCTCACAACACAGCTAAACGAATCATGGAAGCTAATACTAAAGTTCCCAATATTTAATATTTAGCCTTAAAGCAAAAACAGACATGTATTCTTCCCCCAATGTATGCGGTAAAACCAACAGATTTTGTCTCATTCTAGATTTTATGTCTGAAAATGTCAGTTTGACTCCAGTAATAAAGATGTACATTAGCATATTGACACATCACAGCGCTGCCTTTAGCCCAGTTTTGTCCTTTGACTGTGCTGTTAAATGGATGAGGCTGCAGATTTGTACAGTTTCAGGCTGCAGTGTGTTAGTTTGTCCTGGGTTTTTTGAGAGGGCAGCCACAGGTGGGAATGCCATGTGACTGAGGTTAAGAAGGGTAAAGTGAGAGTGTTCAGCTGTCTGCTTGGATCACTGTGAAAGGGGAGCACGCTGGAGAAGAACCAAGCTGCAGCCAGTGTGCAGAGACGACAACAAAACGTTGGCGGCAGCGACATGAAACGTGCTGCGAATCATGCTCGATCCAGATGTAAAAACTGTTGTTTCCCACACAATTATCACAACTCAATATCACTTTATTATTTTAACAGTGCATTGCGCCTCTTCACAAGAGTGCAAAGTTCTGTTGTTTATTTCATAAATAACAAACACGTCATAAATAAATACACATCATCACCTATATCACAAACAAACAAACAAAAAAAAGTCACACTGAAATTGCACAGATTTAAGTCAAGCCGCCTTATTTACAGTTCCTTCAACGGACTGAAGGCCACAATTCAGGAACAGTGTCGCTCGGGCCATCACAGCCTCGATCCTTCTGCTGGAACAAGAACGGTAAACAAGCTGGGATAAATAGAAACGCATTAACAAAATCCTTCAAAAAATAAAAGGAAAGAAAAGACAACTTCTCAGAAGTTCAGAACAATATCACTGCACCATACATGAACCTTGCTGAAGATTTACAGTAGTAGAATATACAGCCGAGTCCCTGCCCTGACTGAGGGGGATCCAAGAGGAAATACAACTGTCGTATCGAATTCTACACTCAACTCTGATGGTAATCAGCTTCAACGGTCTCGTGCCCAGCGGCAATAGCCTTCATCCTGCTGTTTAACCGAACAGATCTTCTAGAAAGATGCAAATGAGGCCTTTTGCAAGGACGTAGCAGACATGAGGTACAAGTTTCGTGTGATGCCATGCTTGTGGCAGTGAAGAAATGCAAAATAAAGGCTGCATATGAAATTCCATATTCATTCTGACACAAGAAGAAACGCCCAACACAGACAAACTAAACACGCTCTATATCACTTCTATCTATAGTACACACACCACACATCTGAATAAATATATTAAAACACTCTTCTATAGACATTGGTCTTACGTCTCCGTCTCTACACATCTTTACAAGTGAATAGATTAGATTTGATATATTTTACATACACTTTATAAATACTTGTAGTTCAGATAATTATTCTCATTTTTCATATAAAAAGAGGTCCACCTGTGTTCAGTTCTGAGGGCCTTTTAGGGCCATGCTTGCTTCATGAACGGGAAAGTGCCGATCGCTGCCTGTCACTGCCACCTACCGGGTAACGGTGGAATCACAACATTTTATCCCGTTGGGAGTCAGTGTGTAAACATGCATTTTAAACCCAGTCAGAGGCTACATTTTTTTTAAATGAAATATGTTTTTCTTTACAGCTTTGCTAACACAAACAAAAAGAAACCAAAAATATTGCCGCCATGTTTCTCTCTGCAACAGGGAGCGGTAATGTTCATATTCTTGAGGGGCCGCTGTCTGTCAGTCTAAAATGGAGCTTCACAGTGACATTTCAGACTGTAACATATAGCAGAGGCAAGATTTAATGGCAAACCTAGATAACTTTGACTCAGTTAAAGTCTCAAAAATATCAATGTTGCACGTTCGGGTTGTCGCTGGGGAACTGCTTCATGTTTGTTAGTTAAACTACTGTATGGTAAGTCTTTACCAAGTGAGCCATTAAATTTCAACCAAACCCCTCCCTTCATTTACCTGCACGTCCCCTCCTTCCCATCTCAAACAGAGCAGTTGCGTCTTTTCCCAGAGCCAGTCTGGGCTGTAGCAGCAGAGGCTGAGTTCAGCCAAGCGGTGACCTCGTGTCAAAGGCTGGTGGAGGAGACCGAGAGTGTGGGCGAGGACGGCGGCGGGAAGTTTAGGAGCTCCAGTATGGCTACGCCCACGCTGCTGCGGCGCGTGAACATGCAGGAGGCTGCGACCCACTTGTTACTGCGTGGATTGTACTTCTCAATGGAGTTCAGACTCGAGCTGCCGTCGTTACCTCCCACTGCGTACAGCCAGCCGTCCATAGCCACAAGGTCATGGGTGCTCCTGGGAGACAGTCAGACACACCCGAATCTGTATTGTTTCGTGTCCATACTTTTAGAATGCAGTAAGTCATAATTCACATGTCGTTTTTCATCCATCCATCCA
This sequence comes from Takifugu rubripes, assembly GCF_901000725.2. NCBI lineage: Eukaryota > Metazoa > Chordata > Actinopteri > Tetraodontiformes > Tetraodontidae > Takifugu > Takifugu rubripes. The sequence continues at coordinate 8,646,350 of NC_042287.1, forward strand.
TCTTAGCAACTCTGGGAGTGTCTATCTATTCCAGCAGTCGCTGGGTGAGATGCAGTAATACATTCCAGACAGGTCACCAGTCCATCACAACACAGAAGGACTGGAATTGAGCCTAAAACCTTTCTGCTATGAGTGATGGCAGGATATTGTCAGCAAGAAAATGTGACCTCCTGGTTCACCTCCAGTCAGTCTGTAACAGATCGGACTCAGAGTTTTTGCTACACTCACGATAACCTTTCCTGACGATTATAAAACTGAGGAAGAACCTCGTATTTAGGGCAATAACAAGAATATACGGCAAAGACACTTTAGTTCACCAGGAGGGGGATTTCAGAGACAGATGTTCCGCAACATTTTCACACCGTCAGACTGTAACAGAATAGTGTTGAATATAGTGAGGTGTTTTAAGCTTCTTTTCTAAATGGGGAGGCGGCAGCCGGACCGGAGGAGCAGGCAGGACGCGCAGCCAATCAACGCTCGGGGCTTCACGGGGCTGCGCAGCCAACTGTTGTCAGGTTTCCCAGCTCCCACAGAGCACTGACTCACATACATCCTGTGTTTGTGTGCATGAGTGTGTGGCTCCTGAAGCCTATCCTTGTGTCAACATTCTGCTGTGCTTGTGTCTAAGCCAAGATTCATGTTAGAAGTGGAAAAATAGGCCGTGCGATGTTTAATCCATAAGACGTTTCAGTGGAGGAAACATCCAAAGAGCCCAAATCTCCTCTCGCCTTGGCGATTTTACAAAAAATAAAATAATCACAGGAGGGGAGAACCTTTGACAGCACAGACAAGGTTCGGCTTTGTTTTTCAGCTTTACAATGTAAATCATCTTAGGACGGCACAACCCTACTTTAGTGTGAGGTTGTGTTTCCCAAATACAGAACAAGATGATGTCTAAAACAGCATTAGAGTATTTGGGATTTAGGATGACCCACATTTGAAGGCCTCAAAAAGGAGTTTCAGGACTGAAGAGAATTAAATTTGGCCGTGCACTAACCTGCGTATGTTCATGGGGGCCACCCCCTCCCAGGTGTTGGTTTTGGGGTTGAACCGCTCCACAGAGTTGAGGCAGCTGGTGCCGTCATTGCCTCCAGCAACATAGAGCATCCCTTCCAGCACGGCCACCCCGGCGCTGCTGCGTCGGCTCAGCATGTTGGCAATGGCCGTCCAAGCGTTGTTCTGTTTATCAGAGCAAAGTTAGTCGCACCTTTATCCAAACTCATCTGGATGATGAGAGCTCTCACGGCGTCAAAATTACCAGGGGATCGTATTTCTCCACGGTGGCCAGATGCGAGGAGCTGTCGTAACCTCCCACAGCATACAAGCTGCCCTCTGGGAGGAATCGTATGCAACAAAACACCGATAATTATCTTTAAAAGGCAAAGGGCCAAAGTAAAATGTCATCTTAATGTCCATTATTGTTTCAGGTTCGTACCCAGAGTAGCTACTCGCACATATCTCCTGCGAGTGCTCATGGCAGCGATGGAGGCCCATGTACTGGTCAAAGGGTCATATCGCTCTGCACTTAAGGGAGGAAACATAAACAGGTATTAGCCTGCTTTCTTTGACACCCTCTGACAGAAACAACACTTATGAGACCAAATGTTTGCCGAGTATTAGTGACTTCTGCCCCAGCACAGAGCTTAGCATCTAATCAGAAACTGTCTTTCTGAGCGTACCTGTTGAGGCACGAGGCCCCATCATAGCCTCCAGCAGCATAGAGCAGGCCGTGGAGGACCGCCACACCTAAACAACTCCGCCGTGTTCCCATAGAAACCTCGGGCTGCCAGGTGTTTGTAATCGGGTCATATGACTCAATGGTGGCAAGGTCTGATGTGCCGTCATACCTGAGGAAGACAAAGACGGTTAGACAGCTACTCTGTACTCTAGGAGGTGGGAGGATTCACTGGTTTGACTCAATACTTACCCTCCGACAGCATACAGTCTGTTCCCAATGGCTGCCACGCCAACTCGTGCCCGCCGAGTGGACATGGACGCCACCATGTGCCAGCGATCTGTCCTGGTGTCGTACGCCTCGCAGTCCCCATGGATAGCAAACAGGCTGCCGCCACCTGCAAAACACGCCCAGGGTAGTGGGCAGTTAATAACTAGCCAATAATGCTACTTTAGATCACATATTGCTTTAAAAGATTCAATTTAAAAAAAGATGAATGATACAGGAAAAAATTATTTGGAAGAATGTTGAACACTTAACAATTCAAATAAGAAGTGTTGCACGTGTACCCGATTGGGTACCTTCAAGTACACACTGACCAACAGCAAACAGCACCGGGCTGGCCCCCTCACAGCGGCGCGGGCGAGTCCTGATGTTGTAAAGGTTTACCCTCTGCTCGGGCATCAGGTGATACTTGAGAGCCTCGATCAGCAGATCCTTGCACTCGGCGTGGTGACGCACCAGCAGCTCCGTGTCCACGTTGCTAATCAGGAAGTCTCGCCTCAGCAGCGGCAGTCGCACGCACTTCATTAGCTAAGGGAGGGAGCGAGAGAGTCCAACGGAGGTGCCTGACAGTCGAGACAAAGCAAGAGGAGAGGCATCTTACCCAGGGCACATGCTGCCTGCGTCCATCGATATCATGTTTCACCCAGCTCAGCCCGGCTCGGTACACCTCCTCCTCAGACGGGACGTTGAGAGTGTCGCTGGAGAACAGATCCAGGACCTGGAGCAACAAAAACAGATGTGGTGGATAACGAAGCTTCCAAACTCCACATCCAAGCTCCCTGCCAAAACACACCATCAACCAGGAAGTATTTTGAAAAATCTAAATAACAGAATTCAATGAAAAGAATACGTCGGTGATTTACCTCAGAAACAAAGCCCGTTTACGGCCCAGATTTGCGGCGCTGTCACCGACTGAACCCGATGAGTGTTTTTTTATTTTTTTATTTTTATAAGTGCTGCAGTCTGGCTGCGCTCCCAGCTCAACCCAACGCTGCTGGGGCCGAGCGGGGCCTGAGCTGCCAGCTGCCATCACGCTGGCGGGATCAGGGCGAGGAACAGCCTCGGCTAATCTAGTCACCGCGGCTGTTGCCCCACCCTGCAGGATCGTCTCCAGGTGCACAGAATTACATCCTGGTAGCCCCAAACACTTTGTGCATGTTTGTGAAAGACTAAAGACCGATTACTGAAAGTGAATTTTAGATTTCTAATAATATTCACACAGATACATCCATTAGTCTGTCCATCTAGTTTACTGAGCATATGACGCGTATGGGGGATATTTCTCTGCCTCGGTCTGATCTGGAGCAGATTAATGACAGACACAGAGCAGCTCCAGACAGAATGCCTCGCTGAGCCAAAGGAAAGAATAGGAACAAAGAAAAGAATGCGCTCTATTTTTAACCCCCATTTTGCCAGCTTAAGTGCAAGAAACTGCTTTAATAGACTGCCCACACCACTCCTGCAGGCTGAGTCACAGGGCTTCCGCTTCCAGAGGCAAAGGCTGAGGCTCTTTTCTGTGATGAGGCTGGTCTCATTTCTGCTTTGGGAAATGTTCCTCGGGGAGCAAAGGGCATAATGGGAAATAAGTACCGGTTTTAAGTACTTCTTTAATCTCTTGTCCCCTGGCAAAGCCCTAAAATCAGAACTCCAGTCTAGCTACAGAAATACCAACCCGACCCCTCCTGCACCTGCGGGGAAGAACGGCTCACTCGTTGGTGCGTTTCTGACAGTCAGAACGAGCTCCGCTAGCACCACCTTTCCTGCTGCACCTGCAGCAAATACTCAATTATGTGTCATCCAAATATGACCGCATTTATCCTTTACAAAAATTCACATTGTTACAATATTCCCCCCTAAATCCTACATTAATAGACCAATTCAAACAGATCCAGCTTGCTCTATCAACAGTGCAGCTCTCAAAATGTTACAAGCGTTCAGCTAATTACCACTTCCTGAACCGCAGCGCTGCCACTGATGCAGTCAGTGGATTAATTATTGACATTTCAGACAATCTGGAAGGCCAGAGGAAGAATGGGAGGACGCTGGCTCGACAAATGCATCCGTCCTTTCTCAGGCAGGCGTCAAAGGGCTGAACTGGGATGCCACCAGTCCAGAGCTCCGCAATTGGGTTAATTTACATGTGTTTGTTCTGCGGGGGAGAGGCGCTGACACGGTAGCAACACGCAAGCAGGAAAACAAAAATAGCACAAAGAAACTTCCCTGCGAGTGAAGAGTTAATGTCTACTTTAATATAAAATAGTGGACTGAGGAATGGTGCAGTACTGAAATGAGTAAACAAGGTCTCACCCTGTGTTTTTATTCTCCGCATCCAAGCATCCAAACAAGGACCACAAACCTACCCATAAAACTTGGTCGGAGACTCAGCAGGAGAGAAGCGTCAACACACCCACCTGTTTCAGTGGAAGCAGCATGAACTCTTCCGTCTTGGACACCTCCACAAAGTGTTGCAGTAGATACTTGTGCGCCGATTTGAGCAGGTCGCTGCAGGAGTGCGTGTCGGCGAACGCTCGGATGCCAAGACAGTTAGAGGGGTCCAGCTGGCTGAGCAGGAACTTGCAGCAGGCATCCCGCACCCCGTTGAGCTGCAGCAGACTGGCAGCTGGGAGCAATGTCTGGAAGGAGGGCAGATTTGGGATGAAAGGCACCCTATGTGTATTTTACCTTGATGCCAGTCTTAAAAGCTGATATTTTCCAACCTACCTGAACATTACCCTCCCCGACCATAATCTCCGCGGTGTAAGCATACTGGACCAGCTGCTCCAAAGCCTGAGGGTCGATGTCATGGAGGGTCACATGGGTCTGCCGACTCTCTGACATTTCATCTGCAGTCACCGGAAAGACCAAAACTTTAGTTTCAGAACCAATGAAACTCAATTGTTTCAGCAGCCAAAACCATCGGTACACGGATAATAATGACACAAGACTTCCACAGAGTTTAAGCACCTGGACCTCAGACAGGACAAGAGGAGGGAGGAATAAACTGAAAATGTTGCGTGATAAACTCAATGGAAAAAGAGGACGCTAGCAGAGCAATTCACAAACCCAACGTACTTGTAAACATAGCGTGGAAGTAGGGGCTACAGGAGGCCAGCACTACTTTGTGGGCCTTGATTTCTTTGTTGGAGACATGGAGCACGATGTCACACAGCAGGCCTCGCTGTCGCATTCTGTTCATGGACACGAAGGAGTCGTGGTAGTGCCTCTTGGAATTGTGCGAGATGCTGTGACCATCCCGGTTCAGCAGCTGCATGCCGCCTTCCATCATGGCGCCTGATTGAGTGGACCACCCTCCTGGCAACTGCACAAGGCACGAAACAATGCATTTTCATCTCATTCACACCAACGTTGTTACCTGAATTACGGTGGCATTTGTCATTTCCTCCTGCGAGGCCTTATATTCGCAGAGATGCAGATGTTGTGACAGATGTCCTGAGGGATTATTTCACCAGGTGTTGCTGTCAAAGACAGCTCCTGAAAGCTGACCAGCACTGCAGAAATCCCAGTTTAAATACAGTACAGCAGGTCTACTGACCTCACTGAGTGATGCCCTGTCAGGACTGTTTAAATCAGGCAAAAGAACAGAGAGAAGGTTTAGTTTATTCATTGGCTCGAATGAACGCTATCGCAGATATTTTGTCTTTTGGGTTTCGGTGCTTTGTCTAATAGCAATTGATTGACAACTGGCATAAATTTAGTTGCACTACAATGAGCTGTTAACACCCCCCACTTGCACACAGCTCACCCCAGCTGCAGCCTCGACCAGGCAGTGTGGGAGGAGAGAAGGATGTAGCCTGAGCTAGCCTTTTCCTTTGTACCCTCAGCCCTGCTCTCAGATGGATAACGCACATCAGAGTGTTGCATAACCAGTCGTCATGCAGCATCCGAGAAGTTGAAATCTGATGAATATTTAGCATCCAGTGAACTGCTGGATGAGGTAAAGGAACAGCATCGCAGGCACCAGACAAACCTCGGGAAATGCAGTGATCTTCAGTATGCAAAGTGGGTTCTATAAAGCCCTCGATATGTATAAAAAGGTACACTTCAAACATTCACAACTGGTGGATAAATATTCATTCGTTACCTAACAATGTTGTGGGGGAGCCTGAGCCAATCGTTTGGCCTCTACCAAGGTGGGATACATACTAGGCTGACATATAGACAGACAATAATCCACACCTACAGGTTCTCTCCATCAATCAATGACTGTAACTTTCAACTCTTCTGAACCATCCAGACTCCACACAGCCCTGACCAAACCCTGGGCCACCTTTCCTGCGAGGCTTCATGAAGTGCTACGGTGAAGTATGAACAGAACTACATGTATGCGTGTGTAATATTTCTTGTTATAGAGGTCCAAGAAACACAACCGTAAATGCTAGTCCCTCTCAGGTCCAACTGATGACTAGGAGATTCAAGTGAATATGTTGCCATCGATAATCTGCATCATCCCACCAAGAATCTCCACACGTCAGGACAGCTGCAAAGCCACTTGCCTTGGGTACCATTTGCCAGAAACACCATAAGCGACCCAAACCAATCTGCTCTAATGCCTCCAGGTATAGCATGAGGCAGGGATGGGTTGAATACACAAGCAGTAGATGCAGAAAACACAAGTGACAAATCTAACAGGGCACCTATTCATCTCACAATTTCATTCCCTCTCTTGTTATAAGACTTGGCTGGCAGAGATATTTGGGGGATGGACACACAGCGTAACGTGATCTCTGGTCGACAGATGGCCAATTCTATAGATTCAAATGCGTTTAGAGGAAACCCCAACCCCCAGTCCATTTATTTTGAGTATCTACGACTATGAGCTCTACCGACAGCATTATAAAGAATGAAGGTGTCATTACCGGTGGAAAAGTCGCTGTTATCCCTGAACAGAGTGCCTTTCTCGGTATAAACTCGTTTGCATCAACAGCTGTTGCAGTCAGACTGGTTTGGAATTTGCACCAATATGAAGATTTCTGTGCATATTCTGCATCAAGAGTACGACATATGAAGAAAGCCTCTGTTTTTTGCTTTACAATTGACGTCAATGTTTAAAAAAAAAAGCAGGAAACCGGACATCGGCTTGTTAAGGTGGATCTGAGAAAATCGGATGTAAGAGTAATAGTTTCGCACATGCTAATACAATATAGTGCAACTTAACGGGGAGCACACAAACAAAAGATTAAATGAATTTGTTATTTCAGAACAGACGTCACGTTTTTGCAGGAAATATTCATTTTTATACGCCGCGCAATTTTCTCCACCTTAAATATTTGACGGCGCCCGGAAGAGCGTTCGAAATATGTATTTTAACATGAAGAAAAGGCGGAGTGTTATTTAAAAGCGTCGTGATGGATCACAACTTGAACCACTCCCTGGCCCGGGCAGCCCGGTACATGAATCGAACAAATAGGTCACAAATACTGGGGTGAATTGATTTTGCCTTTAAAATATTTCTTTCAGCAACATTATCAATTTAATGCCATCGCGATATCATCGTAAACACATCGAAATCTATTCATTGTACATATTTTGGCTGACTTTGCTCATATAAAGATTACAGTACTCACCAACAGCCGTCGTCGATGAGGATGTGACAGCAGTGAAGACGTTTTATTTCTAAGCTTGCCCAGGTTTTTAGTTGTTTTAACGAGCACCTAAAAACAAGGGGAGAAATGGGAGGATGAGAGAAACACGACGGCTACGACAGTGACACATGTCACGAGGCAGTCGTTGATTCAATTTGGACGTCGCATGTGGCATCAAAAACACAGAATGGTCGGGCATTGTTATTTTAATTTTGAGGTTGTTGCGCTCGCCGTCGCCGTTCGAGGTTAAATGAGCATCGATAACGAATAAGTTTAACAAACGCATAAGTATTAGACATAGCTGTACTGTCGCATCATAATATATTTAAAAAGTTTTTTTTCTTAAAGCCAATACCTTGCCAGTTAATTCCGTTTAGTGACCATGAAACATGAAACCAATTTTCCCCGTTCTCTCTGTTTTACAAAAAATTGAAAAGACCGGCGTCATACCCGTTCGAAAAATACTATGTTTATGACCTGCAACTATTAGTACTTCTCCAAGTTGTTTGTTCCTAAAATGTCGTGGTAAAGTGATGCAGACGGGAAATAAAAAGCAGAAGGAAATTTGGTTATGGGGTTAAAGGTGAAACTATGGGATTTAACTTTTGCAATCTATGTAAAAAAAACAACAACAAAAAACTGTCAGGTGAAAAGCATGCCATTCATCAGTCATTACAAAACACATTTAATATCCAAAGCATGTCGTATTGATTTTATACATTACTTCTCCCAAACAATAGGTGGCAGTATGCACCCGCTGACTCAATGTTACAGCCAGCTGTTGCACCAAAGAAGAAGATGCACCGAGGGATTGTGGGTATTGAGTTCAGTCACGTTTTGGGTCCAGCATGGTAGGAAAACAGAAAAGGTATGTGACTCTTTTTTTAAAAAAAACCTTGTCTTGAATGGCGTATATTTGTAACGGCCAAATCACGTCTTTCGTAGTCTCGGTACACCTGGCCAGCATTGGGAGCCTATGTTGTTTACAGTAACTACTTTAGTTTAGGAAGTTATCTTAGCATCAATGCTAGTAATGCCAACGAGGAATTGGTGACCGATCTTAAAACAGCGTGTATTACCTCGTGTATTTCGTAAAACCCTTTTACTCATTATTCGGACAATCTTGTATTTATATAATCGAGTAATGTAACTGACCACGTAAACTTGCGAATACACATTGGTGAGGTTCAGCCGTTTTGTAAGTTATTGTAACTGTTCTAGGAAATTGGAAGACCTCAGTGTGGATGAATTCCTGCTGTCAGGCGACGTTGACTCGGCAGATGAAGATGAAGATGATTCAGAGGGAGAGGTTAGCATTCAGAATGGACTCAAAACCAGCAAGAAGAAAAAGCTGAAGCCTGTGGCCTCTAAACCGTGAGTTTTTGCCGAGTTATCCTTTACCTCTTCACGGGGTGACTGTGAAGAGATGGAAATGCTATGATATCAGCGCTCTCTAGGACAGACTGGATTTACTGTGTTCTTCCAGGGATGGCAAGAAAAAGGGCAAGGCCTCTGAACACAAGGAACAGCTCTCCAGGTTAAAGAGCAAGGACCCAGAGTTCTTCAAGTTTTTGCAACAGAATGACAAATCACTACTCAACTTCAATGATGAAGATAGCTCTGAAGATGAAGAGGATGCGAAGTACCATAAGTTGCCATCTGCACTGGAGGTAAATTGGCTTCTGGTGCAGCAGTAATGCACATCTGTAATGTACAGATGGACGATAAAATGTTTATGTTTGGCAATTAGGAGGCTAGTGATGACGATGAAGAGGACAATGAGGATCAGCCTACTTCAAAGAAATCTAAGAAGGGAGCAGACACCATCAAAGTCACAGACAAAATGGTTGAGGACTGGAAAGCAGCCATGAAGAAGGAACCCACACTTCGTGTCTTCAGAGACGTCACCCAAGCTTTTAAGGCTGCCGTGGCTACAACCAAGGGTGAAGGAGGCGGTCAGTGTAAATACAAAGTTGCTGACAGTTCAGGTAGGATATCATGTGTGATGTCATTTGCACTGAAACCTGTTCATCTGACAGATTTGCACTGAAAATAAAAAATAAAATTCTGTTTTGTTCACTTTAACAATATGCTTAAATCCATGTCCTCTTGCTGGTCTGCAGTGTTCAATTCTCTGGTCCTGCTGTGTATCAGAGAGATTGATGGGGCCCTGCAGAAAATACTCAACATTAAGACGGATAAAGACCAGAAAAAGTATAGAACAATCATATGGATATTACACCTGTTTACTTGCATCCTGTTCATTGGTTTATTTTATTCTCTGTTTCCTTTGGTTTTAGATTGGTGCTTCCTTCATCAAGTCCAAGGTGGCAGAAGAATCAGATTGACATTAAAATGTATCTCAGTGGAGTTGTTCAGGTTTGGATTGCTATTTTGATATTCTTTTAAAAGAAACATAATGCCGTCAGTCATCACATCTTTTCTCCTTTTATAGATTTAACATTTAAAATACCCACTTGTTGACCTGATTTTCCGTCGTCTCCTCTGTAGTTGTTATCCTGCCTCACTGAGGCAACAGTCGTCAGTGCCGTTCTGCGCCATGCCAACCAGCTTGTACCACATTTTCTCTGCCTCCCCAAACAATGCCGACTCCTGGTTAAGGTAAAATCAAAAACCAGATCTTGGTGGTGTAGTGTGTGTGTTGTTTTTTTTAAATATTTGTTCTTAATTTCTGAAATGTTCTGATATTTGTGTGTAGCAACTGTTGAAGCAGTGGAGCACAGGGGAGGAGACGAGTCGTGTTCTTGCCTTTTTGGCCCTCAACAAGATCTGCAGACACAAGCAAGACGCATATCTAAGCCCTATTCTGAAGGTGAGATCAGTGCACAGTTCAGCAGCGCACGGGAAGGCCCAGGCATGCACTTGTCTCGTATCTAATGTGCTCCTCTTTCAATTTGCAGCAAATGTACATTTCCTATGTGCAAAACTGCAAATTTACATCACCCAACGCGCTGCCCATGATCAACTTTATGCAGCGAACTCTAACAGAGATGTACGCTCTGGACACACAAGCTACATACATGCAAGGTTTCATCTATATTCGGCAAATGGCCATCCACCTCAGGAATGCTATGACCATGAAGAAAAAGGTGGGTTCTCTTGTGTGGCTGCTTTGGAAAACCTTAAAGGGAGAAACAATGGTATGGTCTCTTTAATGAGTTGTCTTGTTTGAATGTTTCTCTGTCATTTTTTAAAAAGAAAAAAGAAGGTTTGTGTTCTGATATTGTGATGTGCATTGGTAGATAAAAGTATTTTCTCAGATGCACAAAACAAAAGCCAAATGCTTTGAGATCTGGAACATTTTGACATGATTTTGTGTAAGTTTTCCTACAATTAACATACAAGAACCTGTGCAGGAATAAGCAAAGGAGGCGTTGAAAAAGCTTAACAAACACTAAATGGAAGAGATGCAAATGGAGAGTCTAGAATTTTATTATGTCAGTCATTTAAATAGAAAATGGTGAGGTGGTGAGGAAATTGGGGTGTTTAGGTAGCAGCCAGTTGTCATTATGGACACCAGATGATCAAAAGTCACATCTTGATCAGGATGTGTACAATTCACGCAGGTACACACATCAACTCAGTAATGCCACAGAATGCAATGTAGTTGACTAATGAATATAACAGCAAAATCTGATATTTGCTCAATTACTTATGATGTTGCTATGACTGTTTTGTAATATCACATCTATTCTGGCAATATTGCAATTGTGCTATTGTGTTTTCTACAGGAAACGTATCAGGCGGTGTATAACTGGCAGTTTATCCACTGTCTATTCCTCTGGTGTCGAGTCCTCAGCACGTTGCATCCCAGTGACGTCCTACAGCCTCTCATCTATCCCCTCTGCCAGGTCATCCATGGCACAATCAAGTAAGTTTGTGTTTTTAGAGTCTCAATTTTTTTCTGTTGAAGGATGTAAAATTAAGACAAGAAATTAACATTTATAAAAATTAATCACCCAAATAGATAAATATTATGATAAAGATGGTCTGCTAAGTTAACAGCTGTATGTATCAACTCTGAACAAAGCTTAAATATCTTATTTAGAAAGTAATTTTCTGATCACACAGCAACACCTTTGACTTAATGTCCATTTACAGTCATCATAATCATGTTGTCATTGACCAAACATTGAACAATTGATCCTATGTATTAGCTCTTTGAATACCAATAAACAGTTTTCATCATTTTAAATTTAAACATTCAACATATTAGTTGTGACAATGCAACAATGTCACTGCGTTTCCATATTTGAACAGCAGGTGGAGACATTGACCGTTGTTTTAATGTTCTCTGAACAGACTGGTTCCCACATCAAGATACTACCCTCTGAGGATGCACTGTTGCAGAGCCCTCACCCTGCTCTCCAGCAGCACCAACACATTCGTACCTGTTGTGCCGTTCCTCCTGGAGGTAAGCGTGGTAGTCCACCTGTCCCCAGCTCCACTGGATCAGAGGAGTCCGTGGAGCTGTTGACTTGAATAGAACGATAAAGACAATAATAATAACTAGAAAGCACTCGGAGAGCGCAGACCTCCGCCAAGCGCAACAATTCCTGGCATATTGTGAATTCCACCATAAATATTAGTCCCACATATACTTTGACTACATATTTAGAGTCCTTGACCATAAAAACATACCGTTAGCCACTGGAATCATAACAATATATGTCTTAGTTCAATAGTTATTCACGAAAAAAAATTCACGCTTTGAAACAATTTTACTTTGTCCGGTGTGAGGCACTCCTTCACGAACTCTCCTTCGGCGTGAGGTTTCAGCTTCGTGGCTATTAATTCACTCACCACAAAACTTGCACGCGTAATATTCTCTCTGTCGGTACATGGTCGTGTGAAAGCTGCTTGTTGAGCCTCCAAACTCCGACGGAGAGCGTTAATTTTATCCAAACTTATCGGTCCTTTCAACTCGTCGAGTTTAGCGTGTTTCGCTAGGCATTTTTCGTCCGTGTCAATCAGTCCAATCCACTACGTACATCACATGCGTGTTCACTGACCCTGACCTTGACTCGGACATAACATAACCGTCTGTTTTATCTCAGAAAACGGGAAAATATTTCCTCTTGTTACGAAAGAAATTTCAGGATACGAAAGGCAAAAATACGCTACCGCTGCTACTCGCAGCTCGCGGAGTTTAGCGAACGGTCCCACTGTATAAGTGCACATATAAAATATAAAAATCTTATTGCGTTGCGGGCCGGTAGAAATGGTCTCGTAGGCCGTATACGGCCCGGAGGCCGGGGGTTCCCCACCCCTGGTTTACAGGATGCAGAATAAACAACGGGCAGATGGTTATCTTTGTCACAAGTGGAAACAATGAAAAGGTTGATGTGATGAAATGTTCCATCTGTGGAAAAAAAACATCAGTACCTGGTGTGAACCACAATTTGGTCTCAACTCCAGGAGCTCAGGAGTATACACATTAAATGATTGTGTGTAATTCTGATAAAAGCAGTTTTGTTAACAGAACCCTCAAGTAATGAACTGACATTTCCCTTATGTCATGTGTGAAGCAGGTGATTAGCCATCGTGTGTGTAAATGCATCCTGTGTGCATTTCAAAAACTGCTGGCGACACTAACTCTCGGCCTGCTGGGAGTGGTCAGCGCCTACCTGTTTTTGACTGTTCGACCAGAGTGATAAAGGCACGGTTGTGGTTTACACTCTGGTCCTGGCACGCTGTGCAGACCACATCCTTTTTGCCTGTGGCCCACTCCCCGCCTTCTTTTTCCACCCTACACACACTTTCTGAGCCCCTTCCTCAAAACCCCAAGAGCAAAGGCGTGCTTAGTTGTGACGCACCATATTTCCTGTTTTTTTTTTGTTTTTTTTTCTGCTTTACCGTTCTCCTTGTTAAAGCACTGTTAACGGCGGGCTGAGATGCACTGCTACTGTTTTAATTAGAGAAGCAGAAGCAGCCCCTTCCTCTTGTGAGCCTGCGCCTGTGTGTGTTCTCGCTTCTCCCGGTGGGGTGTATGATTTGGAGCTTCCTGCTCTAGCAGCTGTGTGTTTGTGTGTGTGTATGTGTGTGCCTGCACCGGGGTAGGTCCATGCCTTGCCACTTCCCTCTGGCTCCCCCGCAGACCGCCACCACATCCTATGTTTGTACAGACTGCACCGGCCAGGAGCGTTGCTTTGCTTCGCATGCTGAGCACATTAACGACTACACACACAAATGCACAGAAATATACGAAGATGCAGAGAGTCAGAAATAGCTCGATACACAAATACATGGCAGAAATGTACTTGCATGCTGTGGGCAGATGTGAAAGCTACAGCCTGTAGAAAGATAGCCCGCACTTTGACGAGAATGTGTTTTCTCATATTTAAGATAGACATTTGTCACCTCTGAAGTCACAGTATGAAAGATTAGCTATGTAAACTGCTTAATATCATCAGCATTACATGATGTAACAACAGTGTGTTCTGAAATCCTTTTCATTTTGACCCATTTGATCTATCATAATTATATAATTTGCAATTTTAAACTATTCTGACTCTTCCAGTTTTTCTTCAAATTCACTGTTATTTGTTTTGCTTGCCTTCATAGATCTTCCAACAAGTTGAGTTCAACAAGAAACCAGGGCGAATGAGCAAGAAGCCCATCAACTTTGCAGTTATCCTGAAGCTTAGCAAGGTCAACCTACTGGAGAAAGCCTACAAAGTAAGTACTAACCACTGTCACCCCCTCGCAGGCACTAATTAGGAATCCTCTGACAGTCCGCGCACTGAGAAGCCGTAACAGCTAATCAGATGGGCGGTTCATGTTAATGTTACGTTCATGCCACTCCCCGATGCTGCGTTAGCTTGCATGTGTACATGAGGGGATTGAGGGCAGTGCTGATAGCCCCCTGTCAGAGCTCTAAAACTGGCCCTGAGTCACCACGCTCAGCGCTGCAGCCAAGAGGATTGCAGCGCTGCCCCCTGGGATTATCCCCCACGCTCGGCTCTCTAGGGCTGGTGTCGTTGCTGTCACCTGGGCAGCCGTCACGATCCCCTGCCTTACACACACATACACATTTGCATCCTTGACTTAGATAAAGATTGACAAATATTAAATTCTATCCTTTTAAAGGGAAACTTTTTGAGCTGGTGTGAATGTTGTGACAGACGGCACCAGAGCGTTTCAAATGTAGTTTGGCATTCTAAAATGGGTAAGCTATCCGCTGCCAACTACCTGCCTCCACCCCCCGAGTACTTTCAGGAAAGGAATTTCTTTGTTTGGGGGTTTTGTGGTTGTTTTTTGTGTTCATTTTTTAAGCCATACTTGTATTGCAAAGTTGATGATCAAAAAATGGAATATTTGTCATTGTGCCCTTTCAGGACGGGTTGATTGACCAGCTGTATGACCTGATCCTGGAGTACTTCCACACCCAGTCCCATTCCATCGGCTTCCCAGAACTCGCCCTTCCCACCATCATTCAGGTAAAACAACGCACCTTGACACTAACCTTAGTTTACAGCTAGTCTGAAACAATGGTTTAATCTATGGTGTAGATTCCTAAACATAGGCTTATATATGGCTTGATCAGGTGATCATTTACAACTATTGTCCTCTTAATCATACGGCCTAATTGTCTTTGCAGTTAAAAACATTCTTGAAGGAATGCAAAGTCGCCAATTACTGCAAGCCTATGCGGCAGCTGCTGGACAAGGTGCAGGAGAACAGCAGCTTCATCACAGGACGGAGGCAGAAGGCCTCCTTCGGAGTGGCCGATGCCGCTGCTGTGGTGAGTCTCAAGACCGACATTCCTGTCAAACTCACAGGAACCATTTAGTAGATGGCAGATTTTGAAACCAAAAGCAAATTTAAATTGTATAGATTTGTACAGCATGAGTTTTCACCTCTATATGTTTTTCCCCTCCCCAATTACACGAAACCAAATGTTTGCAGTTGAAAAAACACGTATTTGGGTGCCTTTTGAAAAGCTTTAGTCCAATTTCTTTTCCTAGCATGAATGTAAAAGTAGCTTTCACATAATTGTCATTTCTCTCTTGCTTTCTTTCTTTCTGTCTTTCTTGTTCTCTGTCTCTTTGTCTTTCCCTCTCTGTGTCTCTGTTTCCCTCTGTATATCTGCAAGTCATTAAATAGTGCTTTTTAGTTATTGATGTTGACATGTGTGGTGCCAGAGCCCTTCTGAACACGGTGGTAAAGTTTTCCGTTGACTGTTGTCTTGCCTCCGACGCTCATGTTGGCGTGCATACTCGGCCCATATCAAGGTACTTTAGCTCCTCCTGCCTCTGAGTCCACTTCTAACACTAATTAATATACAGTTGCTTCAATATTACATGACCGATGTCTCGCTAAGGAGACGGCTCTCTGCAGCGCCGTGGCACCAGTAGGGCTGGAGGTCACCACGTGCCAAGGAGAGCAGACAGCCTGGCTGCTGCTAATGCTGCAGCAGAAAGGCCATGGCCCACCTCTGGCCATCAGCCGCCTGCTGCCACATCACCCAATCTGAAAGCTAGTCTAATTAATGGTGCCCCGCCACTGTCCAGGTCACAATCGGATGTTTCTTGACTCTGAAGGTGGGGTTTTATCCTGTCTCATTGCCTCTCTGTGTCTACATGTCATCTGTCTTAATAGCCGCACAGCAGATTGTGGTAAATGTGTTAAGCCATCGGACGCGGGAGGCTCCTGTCTGGTCGCTCTATTGGATTTGTTGGTCAAATAATGCGATTTTCCCTAATCGATACCATCCGCGCAGACCTTTAGGGGCCGGCGAGGATTTGCCCGTCGCCAGTTTAAGACGTTTTCAGTCCATCTTCTTCTGACGCCTGTTTGTCTTTTCTTTCATGGGGTGTTTAGAATTTTGAATAATACAGCTGTTGTTGAAGAATGAAAACATGAATTAGCTTCTTTTTATCACACTATTCCCAGTTGCTGTCAAACAGATTCTAATCAACACATCTTCTGTCAGGTGGTTTGGGAGAAGCAGACCCAGCAGGAGGGAACTCCCCTCAGCAGGTACTACAGCCAGTGGAAGAAGATGAGGGAGAAGGAGATCCAGCTGGAGATCTCTGGAAAAGAGAGGGTAACTGTCCCGCGGCATTCATCTTTTTCTCCACCCGTGAGGTGCATCCTGCCAGCATGATGTCCTGACATTAACGATTTTAATGGTGTTGCTAAAGATGGAAGATTTGGACCTCCCTGAGATCAAACGAAAGAAGGTTCAGGAGAAGAAGGCAGAGGACAAGAAGGAGTTTAAAGACCTGTTCCAATCCGACAGTGATTCTGAAGATGATGATGGACTCAGAATTAAAGGTAAACCGACTGTTTGCATGTGATGAAATAGAGTTTAGTTCGAGGGAGAGGGTCCCGCTCCGCTTTGTCCTCTAGGGGGCTCTGTTTGTCTCAGGCTGGACTTGCATGGGGGGAAAACAATAATAAAAGGTGATGAGTCTGAGGTTCCTGCCTTTAATTCTGTTATTCAGGTTTCTTTGCTATGGTTTTTAAAAACTATTATTTCTGATGTGATGCTCCTGCATCACTTTCTGTTTTACTTTAATGTTTTCTTTTTGACAATATATATGGTAGAGTGATGTAGGTGTGCATTAATCAAACAGTTCATGTGGCATTTCCACAGGAAACCAAAACATTCGGGGAACTTTAGGAGGTAAAGGCATGCTGGGAAACATTAATTATGAGATTAAATTATTTGAAAATGTATATGATGACATCAGGAATTCCAGGGACCATTGAGATGACTTTCACACCTGCATACTTTATACTGTGTATGTGGGCAACATGAACCCCCAGACAGATGAGCCAACAGTCAAACCCGGGACCAGGCCAGTGCTGCTGTATCATGATGTGCATTAGATCATGGATCAGCAGCTCCAGCCCAGAGTTGTTGAAACACGACTGGGAAAGCGAATTCCCAAATCAGACAGGAAAATCTGTTCTCATCCGTCTGCTTCTGACCCCACTGAGAAGCGTCTCCAGAGCATCTCGTCCTTACCGGGTCATCCGCAGGTCGCAGGCAGCTGCAGTCCCATTTTCTTAGTAGAAGGAAGAAGTAGGCGGCAGGACTTTTTTTAAATTTTTTTTCCTGGTGCATCTGGTCTTCATTGTGCAGCGCGCACCACAAACGGATGAGGAACTGCCGGCAAGTAGCTGGACTCCGCCTCTTTGTCTCCGTCCATCCCTCTCTCTCTTTGATTTGTCTGTCCTCCTCCCTTCCCACCTCTTCGCGTGCGCACACACATAAACCCAAACCCCCCGACAGGAAGTACGGGCTTGGATCCCAGCGGGGGTTCCTAATTCAAACCAGTCCGGTGGAACAGCCAGAGGTGGCCGCTCCCACTCCTCTTCCCCTCGTTCTTTCATTCCAGCTCCCCCCCGCTCTTTCTTTCCGCCTCTGTCGATTTCAGTCGTCTGCCCCCGCATGTCCTGGCAACACGTGCGCACACGGACACACCTCGGCTGCACACTAGTGCATATCCACCCACCAGTTTCAAGAGATTTCGGGCAGCTCACCAGAGTTTTTTGTGATGTTCTGCAGACCCGGAAAGCGCGTGTGTGTGTGTGTGTGTGAGCGTGCATGTGTTGAGTAGGAGATTTCAAGGTGACTGGGGGGGGCAGAACACCAAGTTCATCACTATGGTCTGTGCTATCCGTGCGTTTATACACAACAAACAGTAGGTGCAAGTGTGTGCCGCCCTACTCGAGATGTGTGTTTGCAGTGTAGCCGGGGATTCACCGTGTTTCATTTCTATTTCCTCACACGCCCCATCCTCTCGTCACAACTCTGCTTCAAAGCCTGTGGCCCCCAGTTTTCCTTTTGGCTACACACACACACACACACACAGTCAGGTTCACGGTGTACGCTGCAGCGTGGTTGCAGACTAAACGTCCAACTTCTGACACACAGCCTTTTCATCATGGAAGCGGGGGAACCTGCCTGTTAACTCCATTTGCTATATTTAGACCACGAGCATAAGATGTCTGAGATTGCCGGTAGTAAACCGTCATGGGTGTTTGCTGCAGCAGCCGTGTCTGTAATCCACTCTGAGTTCCATCTCTGGGGGAAATAGGCTGCTTCTGATGCCTGGCCCACATAGGTGTCTCCGCAGACGTCAGCGACGCACCAGCGCAAACACGGGAGCGTCTGAAGACGGCGATGCGAGTCGGATATTCATGTATTCTGATGAGCTTCTTTTACCTCTGCAGGTAAAAAAGGCAAACTTGGTTCTGATGATGACGATGATGAGCTTGAAGATCTGTCTGACCTGAGTGGGAGTGACGAGATGGAGGAAGCAAACACAGGTTAGCCCAATTAATTCATATTAAAGAAATCAACTCTATTAACAATCAGTGAAACGTAATCACACAGTATTAGTGCTGTGTTTCACTTTACAGGTTGAATTTAACATTTTCCCGTAGGTCTGCTTTCCTGTACCTTATTCAAGATCATCTGTAATTTTATACATATTTTTTTCCTGGTATAACGTGACACAGGCTTTTATTTTGGACTAATTAATCATCCTTGAATGTGGAAATGCTCCAAATGATAAGAGGCTTCAAATGATGTTGCTGCTAAGGAACATTAAACGTCCTAGTGTGTAAAGCTAACTTTAGCAAGCCCGCTAAGTGCTGTTACTGGGTCTGAATGGTATGAAGAACAGACATTTGCGCCGCCTAATCGGCTTGCTGCACCGCACAAGTCCTAATTTTATTGCAGTTTATGTGATTCCTTTAGAGAGATACTGGTCAGTCCACATCGTATTACTGTAGTTACCGATTTAACCGGCTGATTTAACCACTTTCGTCTTGTTATGAATGTGTAAAACCCATTGTGGACATTGTAGTTTTTAAGTTAAAGTGGTTCTTCTTCATTTCAGATGAGGATGAGGAAGGAAGTAAATCTGCCTCCAAGACTCCTTGTCCGCTGTCCTCTACTGATCTGATAAAGTTGGCAGAAGGAGGCGAGGATCTGGTGGAGGACCTCGAGCTGTCTGACGATGATGACTGAGACTCGGAGACGTTCAACCATCTGTACTTCAGAAATGCTTATGACTTAGCCTGTACAGTATAAAGTGTTTATGTAACTTTTTAAAATGGTGAAAACAGACCGGTTTTATTGGATTTATTTTAAATATTAGCATGTTGTGCGTGTAGCCCGGTAGATACCTACAGGCTCTGCGACAACAGGCTATTTTAGAGAGAGCAGCTAGCTTAACTAAGCCGGGCCGGGCCGGGCCAGAAGCGGAGTACAGAGAGGCGGGTGTTTAGCCCTGAGGCAGCAGCACTGTGCCAGCCTGGCAGGGGGCTGTCTGATGCTTTGCCAAGACTTTCTGCCCAGGTGTTGGAGCCACAACACACACAAGATCTGTTTCTGTGCCAGCTCCCCCACCCCCGCCCAGACCAGCTCCTTTTTGGGCTGCGCCCCTACCCAAGCTAGAGGTGATAATGACCATTTATTGCATACGTTCGCTGGCAAAAAGTCCAGGTCACATGATTAGTTTTGGTACGAACCGCAGAGCCACAGTGGCGCCCGAGGACAGGCTCCGGAGTCATCAAGTCACTTTGGGCGAGCGCAGGCGGCGGTAGTGCAGAGGCCCAGCCTAAAGCGAGGGAAGTCTCAGCAGAGTTTGCAGAATGTGCTGTTTTAGTGCAAACTCTTTGAAGGGGGAAGGTAGAAGCGAGGAGGGGCTGCTTCTGGTCGTGTGTTTGTATGTGTGAGGGGATGAGGAGGGTCAGGTTTATCCCCACAGGCAAAGAAGGCTTTGGCCTGCGGCTGAACCTCACACCCTGACAGCTGGTGTTGACCTGAACCGTGGCCCCCGCGGGTCACCTCCCTTTCACACACACACACATCAACACACCATATAGTCCTTCTAGCACATTTCTACTCAAAACCACAAACACCTGAAGAGGAAGAGAAACCCGGTTATCCGACACAGGCGCCAAAACAGGGGACAGACAGAAAAGGGCTTTTTTTAAGGGTTTATTCCACCTGTGCGGTGAATAGAAAAATAGGATGAAGACAAAACTTTTTGAAGGGAAATCTAGAGACCATTTTTAATTAATTACGTTTTGTTTTTAAAAAAAAAAAATCCGTGACAAATTCAAAACATTTGCATTAAGAGCTTTGTGCCTTTCTTTTCCCTGTAACCAAGAGAAAACAAAGTATCTTTGGAATCCATTTTAAGGGCTAATTATAATACATATAATCTGATTTATCTACTACGTCAAAATTCCTATAAATATTTTTCCTCATATTTATATGCTGAAGTCGCATTTGAGATTGGAGTGTCTCTTTCATATTACACTTCTTAAAAAAAGTGGCAGAACCAAAAATAAATTGAACAAAAGTACCACAAAATTTCAGCAAGTCACATTTTTCAGTAAAGAAATCCTTAGTCGTGCAACTACATTTATGAAAAAGTCAAAGTACCACATAAGTAACCTTCAGGATATTTTCATCTTAAGCGTGATTCTGTACAATTTTGCATGTTTTTCTTCCTGCCTCCCACAGTAGTCGACACGGGCGACGCCTCGTCTCATCGAGGCGTCGCCAAATATTTGCACGCATCACCAATGACGTCAAACACCGGCCGTCGAGTGAGGCACTAGCCTAGCATTAACCTGCTGGATCAAGTCTCTGAGCTCATTAATGCAAAAGAAAAAAGGGTCCAATTCCACACATCCGGTCATCTTTGGTATCGGGACAGTGGAATGCATAGTTGCAGTGATAAAAGGGAGCTGCTCAGCGTGTGATGCAACTTCAGCCTTTACAGAGACGGCTCCATGCTGCTGTTGGCCTCGGGGAAACAGGCGAGGAGGGAGGGAGAGGTTTTCTTTTTAATTCCTGGGTACTGCAGAGCTTGTGGTGAGAGCGGAGACAGAGACGAGGGACAGAAAGTGAATGAGCGGGGCTTCCTCCAGCCCAGGAAGGAAGGAAGAGAGTTTCCGCTAGCGTCTGACTGTCTGACTTGCAAGAATGTCGCGTTTGTGGCAGAGCTTTACTCCCATTTTCTTGGCAGTCTGTCTGACCAGCTGTCTCCCTCTTCCTCCCTCTGCTCCCTCGTTGCGTCGCGTGTCTGCCTTCAACCCACTTTGGTTGGATTCTGTTCAGCGGCAGAACTTGATTGGTTTGTCAGACGCGGTCTAAACCGTCCCTTAAATGACAATTCCTCGTAAATCTTACTACAAAAGTCAAAAGATGGCGATTGATTCCTGACAGTCCCTCTGTTTGAACCCCTTCACCCCCCCCGGGGCAGGTCTGTCCACCTCCCCCATGTCCGTACGCTGTCCTACGAAGGAGTTTTGGCCTCGTATCTCCCTCCCACCACCGAGCCGTTCTCCTGCTTTGGGGAGGAGGACGCTGGCCTGGGGCCGCTGTACGGCGAAGAGCTGCTGCTGGTAGAGATGAGTCTGTTCTGGAGGGACAGGGAGAGAGGCAGGGGCGCGTCGGACGCCCCCGTCAGGGAGTCCCTGTCCCGTTCTGCCGTTCGCAGCACAGCCGAAGGAGCGAAAGGGAACGCCAGCGGAAATCCAGTCATGTAGAAAAGCCGGCCCACACGTCGCGCCACCTGGGGGGTAAAGAGAGGTCAGTGTTTGCTGCCAGGGATGAGCTCAGAAACCAGAACTGCACACGGAGAGAGAAGAGAGGCTGCAGTGTGAGGGGCTCGCTACTTGTTGGAATTCAGCTACGGATCGACTCGGTGCAAACACGCCATCTCAAACACACACCTGTTCACACACAAACGCTCAGGCGGGTCTGTGGTGTGTGTACCTGTGAGCGGATCTTGAGCGCGGGCCCCAGTTTTAGTCCCATGGTGCTGAGCAGGTGCTCCTCAGTGAGCAGCGGTAAAGTCTCCCCATCGATGGCCTGTTCCCGAAACACCTGGTAGAGACACAGCGGCTTCAGCCACAGGCCCACACGCACACACACGCACACACACACACGTGTGTGCGCGCCGCTCACTCATACTCCCACACTCTGGCTCGTCCAAAATGAAACGTCTTCAGAACCTCTCTGTGTTATTAATGGTCTATTTTTATTACCGAATAGAATACTTTAAATTCAATTTGATTTACATCAAGGATATTTTAAGACGAGTATCATAAATCATTCTTCTGGTCCATTACAACCATAAAAATATGAATCCTGTGCCCTGAGGATGTAAAAGGGACAATTCTCCAGCCTCAAAGCTGACTGAGAGCATTTCAATGATGGTCCAATCAGCCATCAAAACAGAACCTTTTCCCTGCACCACTGAACATGGGTTTCCTTTATTTTCCTTTACTTTATCAATCGCTACTTATCTCGAAGGCTTGATATTTCATTTTGGATCGACGTGAGTCCAAAACGCGCACAGATCACAGACCAGCACACACACACACACCCACACCTTGAGCGCGCTCATTCACACCGAGCTCGCTAATGCATCCGCATTCCTATAAGACGTGTGAGCAGTCTGCTGTAGGGCAAGGCGCCGCCGTCTGAAGCGCCGCGGCGGCGCCGCTGTGTGTGTTATGTCTCGGTTGCTCGTCACCTATGGTTAACGAGCTGCCCCCCCCTCGGCCTGCGTCACCTCTTCTCTCTCTCTGCACTCTGTCTATGTCCTCACCTGTGTGTATTCAGCACATCCGGCCAGGCTGCTTATGAAGCCGCACACATCTTCCACGCTCCACTTGCTGATGTCCTCCGCAGGGTTTGCGGTGGCTGATTCCTCCCCATCCGTGAAAAGACCTCCCATCGAGCCTGCGAGAGCAGCGGAGGATGAAAATGATGTGTCAATACACACACATACTCCAAAGCTGATCTTTAATCAGAGGGTGCTGCTGTTCTTTCATGACTTTTAAATGATGTGTGTGTGTGTGTGTGTGTGTGTTTGGGTGTATATTTTTATTTTTCTGCACCTTGAACATATTAGCATGTTGAGGCGCCATAACCTGTTGGAATGGAGGGAAATTTAAGCTAGTGTCCAGTTACAGCAACTGCTAACTGCAACTGAGTAGTTTTCAGATTCTTCACTTAAGTCCACTGTCAAAGATTTGGCGACCTCTAGTGGAGGGAATAAAGACAACATTTGTATACCTGTCCACAAGCTCCTCCCATTTCAGGAGAAAATTAAAGGTGGCTGCTGAGGGGAACTGTAGCTCCCCCCCAGGCCATTTTGTTCTAAATAAAGTCTGTTGCAGGAAATGCATCTGTTTAGCATGTGTTCCGTCTCCGGATGTCTTCGTCCGGCCCTGCCCACGTGTCTGTGCCACGTGAAGGTCGCACTGAGGTCAGAGGCAGGGCCCCAAACACGGAAAGGTCTCCTCACTGGAGACACACACGCACGCAGAGTGACGCTAATGGGTTTCACATGTCGTCCTTCTGCGTGCCTCTGTGTGTGTGTGCGTGTGTGTGTGTGTGTGTGTGTGTGTGTGTGTGTGTGTGTTTGTGTGTGCAAGTCACTTACCCGTGTGAAAGTAGGGGTTGGCGAAGGGAAATCCAAAGGGCAGCGACTGGGCGTGAAGGGCGGGCAGTGGTGGCATGAACCCGGGTGGCAGGTGATACTTGAGGTCAGTCTTGCTGAGTCCAGGGGTGAAGAGTTGGCGACTGGGTGACTCTGTTCCAGCCGAACTGCAGGGGGCGCTCAGCCTCCCTGAGCTCTCCGAGGTCTCCTTGCCGCCCTCGCACAAACCCTTTTTACCCGCCTCACTGTGCCGGTCCCTGGGTTTGTTGTTGGTCTTGGCGCTGACAGTGTCCCGCCTCTCCTCGTACACGTCTGTCTCGCTGTCGGAGTCCTTCATCTCCTCGTCCTGCACCTCCCTGTCTCCCTCCCTCCCTTTGTCCTCTGCTCCCGCTGTGTGATCCCCAGCATGGAGCTGCGCATGGGGACCCCTGCAGGGGGCCTTCCTGGAGACGGCCTCTCGCCCAGTAGAGGAGCTCTGTGCCTGTGTGTCTTTGGGTGTGGCGGGGGCCCCCGGTTGTTGCTGTTGGTGGTTGAGGTTAAGGAGGGGCGCAGCAGCCCCGTGTTGAAGCACCAGCATAGCGTTCGAGCGACGCACGAGTTCCTCACGCAGCGGGTGGCCCTCTGGGATGTCGTGGAGGCTCCGCAGTGCCGGGTGGTTGGGAGGGAGGCCAGAAGGTAGAGCTCCCAGATGGTCGGACCCCAGGAGACGTGGCTGTTGCTGACGCTGGTGGAGACTTTCCAACTCTTTCTGTCTCAGCAACTCCGCTGACATCTCAAGTCTGCAGCAGTAAACAGACACACAGTTCAACGTTTAATAAACTGAAAAGCACAGCTGTTGCGTTTAAATTTGCCCCCCCTGCTGGTGGGTTACTGTGAAGTAATAAAAGCTATCGTCCTTCATATGCTACTATCCAGTACATCTGTCCAACACCCACCTGGCCAGGTTCTGCTTCCTCAGCATCTCCTGTTGCCGAGCGAGGATCTCAGCTGGTTGGAGGAAACTGTAACCTGCCAGAGAAACGGGACGCTTTAAAAAGCCATAGGCAGAAGCAGGCCCACTTCCACTGAGGGACTCAAACTATATTTAGCTTCTCTAAACTCCCTTAAGACTCACCAGGGCTCTGGCAAAGAGCCGAGGGCATCCCCAGGAATGGAGGCCGCAGGTGAGGTCCTAAGGCGATGTGTGGTGCGGTGGTGGGCGACAGCAGCGGCGGAGGGTGAGACAGCTCTCTGTGGACGCCACGGAAATTCAGTTATTTCAAAGAACACACGGGGAGCATTTAATCATGATTTTCCTGCTTGGACAGAGCATTTAGTAATCTTCTATCTGCTCTTTTTCAATCGCGACTCTCTCTCTCTCGCGCGCGCGCGTGTGTGTGCGAGCCGCCCCCCGCCAGTGGCGGTGGGGGTATTTTTATCAGCGAAGCTCCAGAGGCCCCCGCGTTGCCCCAGCGCCTCATCAGTCTTGTCACGCCGCAGCAGGCGCCGTTGGCCATTGCTGTACCCTGGGCTGCAGCCTTTCCTTCCCCTGTCGCGCCCCCACCACACACACACACACAGGCACACACACACACACACACACACACACTGCAGACGTAATGAGGGCTGAATGCACAATGCCACTGTGTCATGCTCCGACAGCTGGGGCGGCCCCTGCGTCTTGACCAGGGCCACAGACTGAAGGACCTTCTAATTAACACTCATCCCTCCTCTCTTCGCTCCCTTTTTAAACACACTTCTCCACGTCCCCCCCCCCCCCCACCCCGTCCCACCCACCCCCTCTCCGAGCTTCATTGAGAGCAGTGAAAAGATGAAGCGTCCTGTGAGCTCGTGAAAAGGCGTCTCCATTATTGGCTCGTCTTTTGTCCTCCTTGAGAGGGAAAAGCGCCTCTCGCCTTTCTCTCTGTCTGTCTTCCCCTTGTTCTGTTCTTCCCTGTCCTTTTCTGATCATTTTTACCAGCAAATCTTCCCTTCGCCCCCCCCCCTCCCCTTTGTCACGTCTCGGCTATGTTTTTGTCTCCCTTAATTTCTCTCATCTTCTGTCTTTTTTTCTCTAACTCATCAGCACCTTGACCTTGAGTCCCAGCTCAGCAGTGAAAGGGACGCCGCAGATCTCTGCCCACTCTGTCTGTGACCTCAGCTGCGTCTGGGGCCTCGCTCTCCAGCTTCCCACCAACGCCGCCTCCCCTTCCCGCTCCCGTCTCTTATTTCTGTCCTCCTGGGCTGCTGCTATCACACCAATCAAAACGTGTCAATGCGCGACTGCTGCTAAAAAACAAGCGCGCACGGGAAACCAGCTGAGGAAAACAACTGAATCAAAACCAACAGTGGGACGGGTGCAACCGCAAATATTGTTTTTGAAACCCTTTCAAATTAGCTAGCGCCTGCGTGTCTCCTTCCTTGCTAAATGATGAGGGGAAGAGAAAGAAGGGGGGGGGTCAGCATGGAGGGAGGGCGCACATGTGAGTGCAGAGGGGATGAGGAGAGATTGAGGGGGGTTTGGGGAGGGGTTGAAAACTATTCATCGATCGCCTCCGCCGCTGAAATGTTAATGCTAATCGTATAACCGCTCTCTCCGGCGGTGCCTCGCACTCCAGTGGCAGCTCCAATTAATCTTGGGTGAGGGCTGCAGCGCGTGACCCCAGAGCTGCGAGCTGAGGCCCTGCTAGCCGCTGCTTATGTAATTACACCGCCCAGTGTGTAATCACCTGGCCTAATCCCTCGGGGCTAGCAATTAGCCTTGCGACGCGCTGTTCCACTAGGCTACACCGAAGAAAACTCCCCATCTACCCCCAACCATGGCTCCTGCACACCCTCCTCTCCATGCACGCGCACACACACACACACACACACACACACACCTTTCTGATGTTCCCTCTCTTTCTTTGCTCTCCATCTACTGCCTACTTTTGCTTAGCATTAGTCCGCAGATGAATAACGGTCAATTAAAGCTGCATGACTGGGGCTGCCAGGCGTCTGCGCCACCATAATTAGGCCTAATCACGAAGAGCCAGAGAGAACGAGTGTGTGTGTCTGTGACACTCCTCTCCGCTCCCTTCCTCCATCGCTCACCCTGTCTTCTTCCTTTATAGGAGGCAATTTTAAGAGAGGCGTGGTAGGCATTAGTTGTTTAGTGCGGGGCCCCCTGTGTGTGTGTGTGTGTGTGTGTGTGTGTGTGTGTGTGTGTGTGTGTGTGGGTGGGTGAGAAAGAGGGTCTTTTCTTTCTGTCAATTCCATCTCTCAATTTTGTTGACAAACCATTAACATGCTATGAAAAGATGAGGCAAACACTCAGAATGAGCAGAGTTCCGAATGAAAAGTGGGCTCACTAAACTCTCTCCCTGTCTCTCTTTCTTTCCTTCCCTCTCTCCCTCCCCCTCTTTCTTTTCTTCCCTCTCTCCCTCCCCCTCTTTCTTTTCTTCCCTCTCTCCCTCTTTCCTTCTCTCTCTCTCTCCCTGTCTTTCTTTCCTTCCCTCTCCCTCCCCACTCCCTCTCTCCCTCCCTCTCTTTCTTTCCTTCCCCCTCTCTCTCTCCCTCCCTCCCTCTCTTTCTTTCCTTCCCTCTCTCCCTCCCTCTCTTTCTTTCCTTCCCTCTCTCCCTCTGTCTCTCTCTCTAAGTCTCTCTGCAGCGAGGCCAGAGGCTCCTGGGGAATTCGTTGGTGTGTGACGACCTGTCAGAGTGGCGACAGCGGCCCCGTCCCACAGCAGCGTGGCTGTGTGTGTGTGTGTGTGTGTGTGTGTGTGTGTGTGTGTGTGTGTGTGTGTGTATGGGGGGGTATGTGTGAGACAGGGCTGCCCTTAATGACGGGAGCGTGGGGGGATTAGGAGC